>NC_092708.1:395815876-396139212 GCF_047496885.1 Scyliorhinus torazame | reverse complement strand
CGCCTCGTGTCTGCGTGGGTTTCATCCGGGTGCTCCAGTTTCCTCCCACAGTCCAAAAATGCACAGATTAGGTGGAGTTTGGGCAATAGAGTGGGGGAGTGGGCCAAAGTTGGGTGCTCCAGGGACACCCAGACCCCACGAACCCCCCCCTCCAGGGACCCACAGACCCCCCCCCCCTCAAGGGACACACAGACCCCCCCCACTCCCCACCTGTTCCAGGGACACACAGACCCCACCCCCCTCCAGGGACACACACACCCAACTCCCCCCACTCCAGGGACAGACAGGCCCCCCACTCCCGAGATCACACAGACCCCCAACTCCCCCCACTCCAGGGACAGACAGGCCCCCCCACTCCCGAGATCACACAGACCCCCCCACTCCCCACCTGTTCCAGGGACACATAGACCCCCACCCCCCTTTCCAGATACACACAGATCCCCCCACCCTCACCCCCCTTCCAGAGACACACAGACCCTCTCCAGGGACACACTGACACCCCCTCCCCCCTCCCCCCAGGGACACACAGACCCCCACTGCCCCCCACCCACCCGGGACACACAGACCCCCACACCAACTCCCTCCAGGGACAAACAGACCCCCACACCCCCCCCAAGGTACACAGACACCCCCTCCAGGGACACACAGACCCCCACACCACCCCCCAGGGACACACAGACCCCCCCCCCCCACCAGCGACACGCAGACCCCCACACCACCCCTCCAGGAACACACAGACCTCCACACCATCCCCCCAGGGACACACAGACCCCCCACCAGGGATACACAGACCCCCACACCACCCCGCCAGGGACAGGCAGACCCCCCCCCCCCCTCCAGGGACACACAGATCTCCCCCCCCCCTCCAGGGACACACAGACCCCCACAACCCCCCCGCCAGGGACACACAGACCCCCGCACCACCCCCCACCAGGGACACACAGACCCCCACTCCACCCCCCCTTCCAGGGACACACAGACCCCCACCAGGGACACACATACCCCCTCCCTCCCCTCCAGAGACACAAAGACACCCCACCCCACCTTCCAGGGACCGACCCCCCCCCCCCCCTTAAGGGACACAGACACCTCCCCTCCTCCCCCAGAGACACACAAACCCCCCTCCAGGGACACGCAAACCCCCACCCCACCCCACCCCTCCCCCTCCGGGGTCACAGACCCTCACCCTACTTCTCCAGGGGGACACAGACCCCCACCCCTCCCCATCCAGGGGGACACAGACACCCCACCCTCCCCATCCACAGGGACACAGACCCCACCCCTCCCCATCCACGGGGACACAGACCCCCACCCCCTCCCCATCCACGGGGACACAGACCCCCCACCCCCTCCCCATCCACGGGGACACAGACACCCCCACCCCCTCCGCATCCACGGGGACACAGACCCCCCACCCCCTCCCCATCCACGGGGACACAGACCCCCCATCCCTCCCCATCCAGGGGGACACAGACCCCCACCCCCTCCCCATCCAGAGGACAGAGAGCCCCACCCCTCCCCATCCAGGGGGACACAGACCCCCACCCCTCCCCATCCAGGGGGGGACACAGAACCCCCCACCCAGGGGGACGCACAGATCCCCCCCACCCCTCCCCATCCAGTGGGGGCACAGACCCCCCCCACCACACCTCCCCTTCCAGGGGGACACATACCCCCACCCCTTCCCATCCAGGGGGACGCAGACCCCCACCCCTTCCCATCCAGGGGGACGCAGACCCGCCCCACCCGTCCCAATCCAGGGGGACGCAGACCCCCCCCCCACCCCATCCCATTCAGGGGGGCGCAGACCCCCCCCTTCCCCTCCCCATCCAGGGAAACACAGACACCCCCCCCCCCATCCAGATGGGACGCAGATCCCCCCCACTCCTCCCATTCAGGGGGGACGCAGACCCCCACCCCTCCACATCCAGGGGGACGCAGACCCCCACCCCTCCCCATTCATGGAGGACACAGACCCCCACACCTCCTCATTCAGGGGGACACAGACCCCCACCCCTCCCCATCCAGAGGGGACACAGACCCCCACCCCTCCCCATCCAGAGGGGACACAGACCCCCACCCCTCCCCATCCAGAGGGGACACAAACGCCCACCCCTCCCCATCCAGAGGGGACACTGACCCCCACCCCTCCCCATCCAGAGGGGAACTGACCCCCACCCCTCCCCATCCAGAGGGGACACTGACCCCCACCCCTCCCCATCCAGAGGGGACACTGACCCCCACCCCTCCCCATCCAGAGGGGACACAGACCCCCACCCCTCCCCATCCAAGGGGGACGCAGACCCCCGCCCCTCCCCATCCAGAGGGGACACAGACCCCCAACCCTCCCCATCCAGGGGGGACACAAACCCCCACCCCTCCCCATCTAGGGGGACACAGACACAGACCCCCACCCCTCCCCATCCAGAGGGGACACAGACCCCCACCCCTCCCCATCCAGAGGGGACACAGACCCCCACCCCTCCCCATCCAGAGGGGACACAGACCCCCACCCCTCCCCATCCAGGGGGACACAGACCCCCACCCCTCCCCATCCAGGGGGACACAGACCCCCACCCCTCCCCATCCAGAGGGGACACAGACCCCCACCCCTCCCCATCCAGAGGGGACACAGACCCCCACCCCTCCCCATCCAGAGGGGACACAGACCCCCACCCCTCCCCATCCAGAGGGGACACAGACCCCCACCCCTCCCCATCCAGAGGGGACACAGACCCCCCCCCCCCATCCAGGGGGACACAGGCCCCCACCCCTCCCCATCCAGGGGGACACAGACCCCCACCCCTCCCCATCCAGGGGGACACAGACCCCCACCCCTCCCCATCTAGGGGGGACACAGACCCCCACCCCTCCCCATCCAGGGGGGACACAGACCCCCACCCCTCCCCATCCAGGGGGACACAGACCCCCACCCCTCCCCATCCAGGGGGACACAGACCCCCACCCCTCCCCATCCAGAGGGGACACAGACCCCCACCCCTCCCCTTCCAGAGGGGACACAGACCCCCACCCCTCCCCATCCAGAGGGGACACAGACCCCCACCCCTCCCCATCCAGAGGGGACACAGACTCCCCATCCAGAGGGGACACAGACTCCCCATCCAGAGGGGACACAGACTCCCCATCCAGAGGGGACACAGACCCCCCCCCCCCCATCCAGGGGGACACAGGCCCCCACCCCTCCCCATCCAGGGGGACACAGACCCCCACCCCTCCCCATCCAGGGGGACACAGACCCCCACCCCTCCCCATCTAGGGGGACACAGACCCCCACCCCTCCCCATCCAGGGGGACCCAGACCCCCCACCCCTCCCCATCCAGGGGGACCCAGACCCCCACCCCTCCCCATCCAGGGGGACCCAGACCCCCACCCCTCCCCATCCAGGGGGACCCAGACCCCCACCCCTCCCCATCTAGGGGGACACAGACCCCCACCCCTCCCCATCTAGGGGGACACAGACCCCCACCCCTCCCCATCTAGGGGGACACAGACCCCCACCCCTCCCCATCTAGGGGGACACAGACCCCCACCCCTCCCCATCCAGGGGGACACAGACCCACCCCACTAGTTCGGAAGGACTCTCAGACCCTCCCTCCCCGGGCCGCTCTGACTCTGCCCCCGCGGCGCGGGTGCTGGGAAAGTGCCGCGGCTGAGGGCCTGAACGCGGCTGAGGGCTGTCCCAGGCTTCGGGCCGGGTTTACTCCGGGATTCCCGGGATTCCCCCCCCACTCCAGCTCTTACCGAATCCGCCGCGGTCCCGCCGCCGGAGTCGCCACGTGACGTCAACGGGGAACCCCCCCCGCCCGCGCCGCGACGTCACCGGGATGACCGCGTTAGCGTGACGTCACAAAAGCACACCTTTCGGCCCACCCAATCCGGGCTGTCCCCTCAACGGAGGGACCTAATCACCCCGTCACCCTCCCCCCCCCCCACGCGGTCAGGGTGCAGAGTGACCGATACACTCCCCGGTCAGAGTGCAGAGTGACCGATACACCCCCCGGTCAGGGTGCAGAGTGACCGATACACCCCCCGGTCAGGGTGCAGAGTGACCGGTACACCCCCCCGGCCAGAGTACAGAGTGACCGATACACCCTCCGGTCAGAGTGCCCGATACACCCCCCGGTCAGGGTGCAGAGTGACCGATACACCCCCCCGGCCAGAGTGCAGAGTGACCGATACACCCCCGGTCAGAGTGACCGATACACACCCCGGTCAGAGTGCAGAGTGACCGATACACCCCCGGCCAGAGTGCAGAGTGACCGATACACCCCCGGTCAGAGTGACCGATACACACCCCGGTCAGAGTGCAGAGTGACCGATACACACCCCGGTCAGGGTGCAGAGTGACCGATACACCCCCCGGTCAGAGTGCAGAGTGACCGATACACCCCCGGTCAGAGTGACCGATACACACCCCGGTCAGAGTGCAGAGTGACCGATACACACCCCGGTCAGGGTGCAGAGTGACCGATACACCACCCAGTCAGAGTGCAGAGTGACCGACACTCCCCCCAGTCAGAATGCAGAGTGACCGATACACAGCCATGGTCAGAGTGCAGAGTGACCGATACTCCCCCCAGTCAGAGTGCAGAGTGACCGATACACAGCCATGGTCAGAGTGCAGAGTGACCGATACACCCCCGGTCAGAGTGCCGAATGACCGATACACCCCCCAGCCAGAGTGCAGTGTGACCGATGCACACCCCGGTCAGAGTGCAGAGTAACCGGAACAACCACCGGTCATGTGCAGAGTGACCGATACACCCACGGTCAGGGTGCAGAGTGACCGATACACCATCCGGTCAGAGTGCAGAGTGACCGATACACTCCCCGGTCAGAGTGCAGAGTGACCGATACACCCACAGTCAGGGTGCAGAGTGACCGATACACGCCCCAGTCAGGGTGCAGAGTGACCGATACACCCCCCCGGTCAGAGTGCAGAGTGACCGATACACTCCCCATTCAGAGTGCAGAGTGACCAATACACCCCCCGGTCATAGTGCAGAGTGACCGATACACCCCCTGGTCAGGGTGCAGAGTGACCAATACGCCCCCGGTCAGGGTGCAGAGTGACCGATACACCCCCCGGTCACGGTGCAGAGTGACCAATACACCCCCCGGTCATAGTGCAGAGTAACCGATACACCCCCTGGTCAGGGTGCAGAGTGACCAATACGCCCCCGGTCATGGTGCAGAGTGACCGATACACCCCCCGGTCAGACTGTAGAGTGACCGATACACGCCCCGGTCGGAGCGCAGAATGACCGATACACCCCCCAGCCAGAGTGCAGTGTGACCGATACACCCCCCGGTCAGGGTGCAGAGTGACCGAGACACCCCCCGGTCAGAGTGCAGAGTGACCGATACACCTCCCGGTCAGAGTGCAGAGTGACCGATACACCCCCCTGGTCAGAGTGCAGAGTGACCGATACATCCCCCGGTCAGGGTGCAGAGTGACCGATACACACTCCAGTCAGAGTGCAGAGTGACCGATACACACCCCGGTCAGGGTGCAGAGTGACCAATACACCCCCCGGGCAGAGTGCAGAGTGACAGATACACCCCCAGTCAGAGTACAGAGTGACCGATACACCCACCGGTCAGGGTGCAGAGTGACCGATACACCCCCCGGTCAGAGTGCAGATTGACCGATACACCGCCGGTCAGAGTGCAGAGTGACCGATACACACCGCGGTCAGGGTGCAGAGTGACTGATACACACCCCGTTCAGGGTGCAGAGTGACCGATGCACCCCCCGGTCAGACTGTAGAGTGACCGATACACGCCCCGGTCGGAGCGCAGAATGACCGATACACCCCCCCAGCCAGAGTGCAGTGTGACCGATACACCCCCCGGTCAGGGTGCAGAGTGACCGAGACACCCCCCGGTCAGAGTGCAGAGTGACCGATACACCTCCCGGTCAGAGTGCAGAGTGACCGATACACCCCCCTGGTCAGAGTGCAGAGTGACCGATACATCCCCCGGTCAGGGTGCAGAGTGACCGATACACACTCCAGTCAGAGTGCAGAGTGACCGATACACACCCCGGTCAGGGTGCAGAGTGACCAATACACCCCCCGGGCAGAGTGCAGAGTGACAGATACACCCCCAGTCAGAGTACAGAGTGACCGATACACCCACCGGTCAGGGTGCAGAGTGACCGATACACCCCCCGGTCAGAGTGCAGATTGACCGATACACCGCCGGTCAGAGTGCAGAGTGACCGATACACACCGCGGTCAGGGTGCAGAGTGACTGATACACACCCCGTTCAGGGTGCAGAGTGACCGATGCACCCCCCCCCCCCCCCCGGTCAGAGTGCCGAGTGACTGATACAACCCCCAGCCAGAGTGCAGTGTGACCGGAACCACCCCCGGTCATGTGCAGAGTGACCGATACACTCCCCGTTCAGAGTGCAGAGTGACCGATACACCCCCCCCGGTCAGAGTGCAGAGTGACCGATACACCCCCCCGGTCAGAGAGCAGAGTGACCAATACAACCCCCGGTCATAGTGCAGAGTGACCGATACACCCCCAGGTCAGGTTGCAGAGTGACCAATACGCTCCCGGTCAGGGTGCAGAGTGACCGATACATCCCCCGGTCAGGGTGCAGAGTGAGCGATACACGCCCCAGTCAAAGTACAGAGTGAACGATTCACCCCCCCGGTCACGCTGCAGAATGACCGATACACCCCCGGTCAGAGTGCAGAGTGACCGATACACACCCCGGTCAGGGTGCAGAGTGACCGATACACCCCCCGGTCAGAGTGCAGAGTAACCGATACACACCCGGTCAGAGTGCAGAGTGAATGATACACACCCCGGTCAGTGTGCTGAGTGACCGATAGACCCCCCGGTCAGTGAGCAGAGTGACCAATACACCCCCGGTCAGAGTGCAGAGTGACCGATACACACCCCGGTAATGTTCCAGAGTGACGGATACACCCCACGGTCAGAGTGCAGAGTGACCGATACACCCCTGGTCAGAGTGCAGAGTGAACGATACACACCCCGGTCAGGGTGCAGAGTGACCAATACACCCCCCGGTCAGAGTGCAGAGTGACCGATACACCCCCGGTCAGAGTGCAGAGTGAACGATACACCCCCTGGTCAGAGTGCAGAGTGACCGATACACCCCCTGGTCAGGGTGCAGAGTGACCGATACACCCCCGGTCAGAGTACAGAGTGACCGATACAGCCCCCGGTCAGGGTGCAGAGTGACCGATACACCCCCCGGTCAGCGTGCAGAGTGACCAATACACCCCCAGGTCAGGATGCAGAGTGACCGATACACCCCCGGTCAGAGTGCAGAGTGACCGATACACCCCCCGGTCAGAGTGCAGAGTGACCGATGCACCCCCCCGGTCAGGGTGCAGAGTGAAAAATACAGCCCACGGGCAGAGTGCAGAGTGACCGATACTCCCCCCGGTCAGGTGCAGAGTGACCGATACACCTCCCGGTCAGGATGCAGAGATGCCAATACACCCCCCCACGGTCAGAGAGCAGAGTGACAGATAAACCCCCCGGTCAGAGTGCAGAGTGACCGATACTCCCCATGGTCAGGGTGCAGAGTGACAGATACACCCCCCGGTCAGAGTGCAGAGTGACCGATACACCCCCCCGGTCAGAGTGCAGGGTGACCGATACATCCCCCGGTCAGGGTGCAGAGTGACCGATACACCACCCAGTCAGAGTGCAGAGTGACCGATACACATCCACGGTCAGAGTGCAGAGTGACCGATACTCCCCCCAGTCAGAGTGCAGAGTGACCGATACACAGCCATGGTCAGAGTGCAGAGTGACCGATACACCCCCGGTCAGAGTGCCGAATGACCGATACACCCCCCAGCCAGAGTGCAGTGTGACCGATGCACACCCCGGTCAGAGTGCAGTGTGACCGATGCACACCCCGGTCAGAGTGCAGAGTAACCGGAACAACCACCGGTCATGTGCAGAGTGACCGATACACCCACGGTCAGGGTGCAGAGTGACCGATACACCATCCGGTCAGAGTGCAGAGTCACCGATACACTCCCCGGTCAGAGTGCAGATTGACCGATACACCCACAGTCAGGGTGCAGAGTGACCGATACACGCCCCGGTCAGGGTGCAGAGTGACCGATACACCCCCCCCGGTCAGAGTGCAGAGTGACCGATACACTCCCCATTCAGAGTGCAGAGTGACCAATACACCCCCCGGTCATAGTGCAGAGTGACCGATACACCCCCTGGTCAGGGTGCAGAGTGACCAATACACCCCCGGTCAGGGTGCAGAGTGACCGAT
This sequence comes from Scyliorhinus torazame, assembly GCF_047496885.1. Classification (NCBI taxonomy): domain Eukaryota; kingdom Metazoa; phylum Chordata; class Chondrichthyes; order Carcharhiniformes; family Scyliorhinidae; genus Scyliorhinus; species Scyliorhinus torazame. The sequence goes on along the minus strand of NC_092708.1, from coordinate 396,130,906 downwards.
ACACCCCACGGTCACGGTGCAGAGTGACCAATACACCCCCCGGTCATAGTGCAGAGTAACCGATACACCCCCTGGTCAGGGTGCAGAGTGACCAATACGCCCCCGGTCAGGGTGCAGAGAGACCGATACACCCCCCGGTCACGGTGCAGACTGACCGATACACCCCCCGGTCAGACTGTAGAGTGACCGATACACGCCCCGGTCGGAGCGCAGAATGACTGATACACCCCCCAGCCAGAGTGCAGTGTGACCGAACACCCCCCGGTCAGGGTGCAGAGTGACCGAGACACCCCCCGGTCAGAGTGCAGAGTGACCAATACGCCCCCCAGTCAGAGTGCAGAGTGACCGATACACCCCCCGTTCAGAGTGCAGAGTGTCCGATATACCCCCAGGTCAGGGTGCAGAGTGACCGATACACGCGCCCCGGCCAGGGTGCAGAGTGACTGATACACACCCCGTTCAGAGTGCCCAATACACCCCCCCAGTCAGAGTGCAGAGTGACCGATTCACCTCCCGGTCAGGGTGCAGAGTGGCCGATACACCCCCCGGTCAGAGTGCAGAGTGACCGATACACCCCCCGGTCAGGGTGCAGAGTCACCGATACAGCCCCCGGTCAGGGTGCACAGTGACCGATACACGCCCCTGTCAGGGTGCAGAGTGACCGATACACCCCACAGTCAGGGTGCAGAGTGACCGATACACACCCCGGTCAGAGTGCAGAGTGACCGATACACCCCACGGTCAGAGTGCAGAGTGACCGATACTCCCCCCGGTCAGAGTGCAGAGTGACCGATACACCCCCTGGTCAGAGTGCAGAGTGACCGATACTCCCCCCGGTCAGAGTGCAGAGTGACCGATACACCTCCCGGTCAGGATGCAGAGATGCCAATACAGCCCCCCCCCCGGTCAGGGTGCAGAGTGACCGATACCCCCCCCGGTCAGGGTGCAGAGTGACCAATACACCCGCTGGTCAAAGTGCAGACTGACCGATACACCCCCCGGTCAGGGTGCAGAGTGACCGATACACCCCCCGGGGAGAGTGCAGAGTGACCGATACAACCCCCGGTCAGAGTGCAGAGTGACAGTTACATCCCCCGGTCAGGGTGCAGAGTGAACAATACACCCCCCGGGCAGAGTGCAGAGTGACAGATACACCCCCAGTCAGAGTGCAGAGTGACCGATACACCCACCGGTCAGGGTGCAGAGTGACCGATACACCCCCCGGGCAGAGTGCAGAGTGACCGATACATCCCCCGGTCAGGGTGCAGAGTGACCGATACAACCCCCGGTCAGGGTGCAGAGTGACAGATACACCCCCAGTCAGAGTGCAGAGTGACCGATACACCCACCGGTCAGGGTGCAGAGTGACCGATACACCCCCCGGGCAGAGTGCAAAGTGACCGATACAAGCCCCGGTCAGAGTGCAGAGTGACCGATACATCCCCCGGTCAGAGTGCAGAGTGACCGATATACCCCCGCGGTCAGAGTGCAGAGTGACCGATACACCCCCCAGTCAGAGTGCAGAGGGACCGATACACCCGCCGGTCAGAGTGCCCGATACACCCCCCGGTCAGGGTGCAGAGTAACCGATACACCCCCCGGTCAGAGTGCAGAGTGACCGATACACACCCCGGTCAGAGTGCCCGATAGACCCCCCGGTCAGGGTGCAGAGTGACCGATACACACCCCGGTCAGAGTGCAGAGTGACCGATACACCCCCCGGTAAGAGTGCAGAGTGACCGATACACCCCCCGGTCAGAGTGCAGAGTGACCGATACACCCCCGGTCAGAGTGCAGAGTGAATGATACACACCACGGTCAGTGTGCAGAGTGACCGATAGACCCCCCGGTTAGAGAGCTGAGTGACCGATACACCCCCGGTCAGAGTGCAGAGTGACCGATACACACCCCGGTAATGTTGCAGAGTGACGGATACACCCCACGGTCAGAGTGCAGAGTGACCGATACACCCCTGGTCAGAGTGCAGAGTGAACGATACACACCCCGGAAAGGTTGCAGAGTGACCAATACACCCCCGGTCAGGGTGCAGAGTGACCGATACACCCACAGGTCAGGGTGCAGAGTGACCGATACACACCCGTGCAGAGTGCCGAGTGACGGATACACCCCCCGGTCAGGGTGCAGAGTGACCGATACACCCCCCGGTCAGAGTGCAGAGTGACCGATACACCCCCCGGTCAGAGTGCAGAGTGACCGATACACCCCCGGTCAGAGTGCAGAGTGAACGATACACCCCCCAGTCAGAGTGCAGAGTGACCGATACACCCCCCGTTCAGAGTGCAGAGTGACCGGTACACCCCCCGGTCAGGGTGCAGAGTGACCGATACACCCCCGGTCAGAGTGCAGAGTGAACGATACACCCCCTGGTCAGAGTGCAGAGTGACCGATACACCCCCCGGTCAGGGTGCAGAGTGACCGATACACCCCCTGGTCAGAGTGCAGAGTGACCGATACACCCCCCCAGTCAGAGTGCAGAGTGACCGATACATCCCCCGGTCAGGGTGCAGAGTGACCGATACACCACCCAGTCAGAGTGCAGAGTGACCGATACACATCCATGGTCAGAGTGCAGAGTGACCGATACACCCCCCGGTCCGAGTGCAGAGTGACCGATACTCCCCCCAGTCAGAGTGCAGAGTGACCGATACACAGCCATGGTCAGAGTGCAGAGTGACCGATACACCCCCGGTCAGAGTGCCGAATGACCGATACACCCCCAGCCAGAGTGCAGTGTGACCGATGCACACCCCGGTCAGAGTGCAGAGTAACCGGAACAACCACCGGTCATGTGCAGAGTGACCGATACACCCACGGTCAGGGTGCAGAGTGACCGATACACCATCCGGTCAGAGTGCAGAGTGACCGATACACTCCCCGGTCAGAGTGCAGAGTGACCGATACACCCACAGTCAGGGTGCAGAGTGACCGATACACGCCCCGGTCAGGGTGCAGAGTGACCGATACACCCCCCCCGGTCAGATTGCAGAGTGACCGATACACTCCCCGTTCAGAGTGCAGAGTGACCAATACACCCCCCGGTCATAGTGCAGAGTGACCAATACATCCCCCGGTCATAGTGCAGAGTGACCGATACACCCCCTGGTCAGGGTGCAGAGTGACCAATACGCCCCCCAGTCAGAGTGCAGAGTGACCGATACACCCCCCGTTCAGAGTGCAGAGTGACCGGTACACCCCCCGGTCAGGGTGCAGAGTGACCGATACACAGCCATGGTCAGACTGTAGAGTGACCGATACACGCCCCGGTCAGAGCGCAGAATGACCAAAACACCCCCCAGCCAGAGTGCAGTGTGACCGATACACCCCCCGGTCAGGGTGCAGAGTGACCGAGACACCCCCCGGTCAGAGTGCAGATTGACCAATACGCCCCCCAGTCAGAGTGCAGAGTGACCGATACACCCCCCGTTCAGAGTGCAGAGTGACCGGTACACCCCCCGGTCAGGGTGCAGAGTGACCGATACACAGCCATGGTCAGAGTGCAGAGTGACCGATACACCCCCGGTCAGAGTGCAGAGTGACCGATACACCTCACCGGTCAGAGTGCAGAGTGACCGATACATTCCATTGTCAGGGTGCAGAGTGACCGATACACCCACGGTCAGGGTGCAGAGTGACCGATACACCATCCGGTCAGAGTGCAGAGTGACCGATACTCCCTCCGGTCAGAGTGCAGAGTGACCGATACTCCCCCGGGTCAGAGTGCAGAGTGACCGATACTCCCCCCGGTCAGGGTGCGGAGTGACCGATACACCTCCCGGTCAGGATGCAGAGATGCCAATACAACCCCCCACGGTCAGAGAGCAGAGTGACCGATACACCCCCCCAGTCAGAGTGCAGCGTGACCGATACTCCCCGTGGTCAGGGTGCAGAGTGACCGATACACCCCCCGGTCAGAGTGCAGAGTGACCGATACACCCCCCCGGTCAGAGTGCAGAGTGACCGATACATCCCCCGGTCAGGGTGCAGAGTGACCGATACACCACCCAGTCAGAGTGCAGAGTGACCGATACACATCCACGGTCAGAGTGCAGAGTGACCGATACTCCCCCCAGTCAGAGTGCAGAGTGACCGATACACACCCCGGTGAGAGTGCAGAGTGACCGATACACCCCCCGGTCAGAGTGCAGAGTGACCGATACTCCCCCCAGTCAGAGTGCAGAGTGACCGATACACAGCCATGGTCAGAGTGCAGAGTGACCGATACACCCCCGGTCAGAGTGCCGAATGACCGATACACACCCCGGTCAGGGTGCAGAGTAACCGATACACCACCCGGTCAGAGTGCAGAGTGACCGATACACCCCCGGTCAGAGTGCAGAGTGAATGATACACACCACGGTCAGTGTGCAGAGTGACCGATAGACCCCCCGGTTAGAGAGCTGAGTGACCGATACACCCCCGGTCAGAGTGCAGAGTGACCGATACACACCCCGGTAATGTTGCAGAGTGACGGATACACCCCACGGTCAGAGTGCAGAGTGACCGATACACCCCTGGTCAGAGTGCAGAGTGAACGATACACACCCCGGAAAGGTTGCAGAGTGACCAATACACCCCCGGTCAGGGTGCAGAGTGATCGATACACCCACAGGTCAGGGTGCAGAGTGACCGATACACACCCGTGCAGAGTGCCGAGTGACGGATACACCCCCCGGTCAGGGTGCAGAGTGACCGATACACCCCCCGGTCAGAGTGCAGAGTGACCGATACACCCCCGGTCAGAGTGCAGAGTGAACGATACACCCCCCAGTCAGAGTGCAGAGTGACCGATACACCCCCCGTTCAGAGTGCAGAGTGACCGGTACACCCCCCGGTCAGGGTGCAGAGTGACCGATACACCCCCGGTCAGAGTGCAGAGTGAACGATACACCCCCTGGTCAGAGTGCAGAGTGACCGATACACCCCCCGGTCAGGGTGCAGAGTGACCGATACACCCCCTGGTCAGAGTGCAGAGTGACCGATACACCCCCCCAGTCAGAGTGCAGAGTGACCGATACATCCCCCGGTCAGGGTGCAGAGTGACCGATACACCACCCAGTCAGAGTGCAGAGTGACCGATACACATCCATGGTCAGAGTGCAGAGTGACCGATACACCCCCCGGTCAGAGTGCAGAGTGACCGATACTCCCCCCAGTCAGAGTGCAGAGTGACCGATACACAGCCATGGTCAGAGTGCAGAGTGACCGATACACCCCCGGTCAGAGTGCCGAATGACCGATACACCCCCAGCCAGAGTGCAGTGTGACCGATGCACACCCCGGTCAGAGTGCAGAGTAACCGGAACAACCACCGGTCATGTGCAGAGTGACCGATACACCCACGGTCAGGGTGCAGAGTGACCGATACACCATCCGGTCAGAGTGCAGAGTGACCGATACACTCCCCGGTCAGAGTGCAGAGTGACCGATACACCCACAGTCAGGGTGCAGAGTGACCGATACACGCCCCGGTCAGGGTGCAGAGTGACCGATACACCCCCCCCGGTCAGATTGCAGAGTAACCGATACACTCCCCGTTCAGAGTGCAGAGTGACCAATACACCCCCCGGTCATAGTGCAGAGTGACCAATACATCCCCCGGTCATAGTGCAGAGTGACCGATACACCCCCTGGTCAGGGTGCAGAGTGACCAATACGCCCCCCAGTCAGAGTGCAGAGTGACCGATACACCCCCCGTTCAGAGTGCAGAGTGACCGGTACACCCCCCGGTCAGGGTGCAGAGTGACCGATACACAGCCATGGTCAGGCTGTAGAGTGACCGATACACGCCCCGGTCAGAGCGCAGAATGACCAATACACCCCCCAGCCAGAGTGCAGTGTGACCGATACACCCCCCGGTCAGGGTGCAGAGTGACCGAGACACCCCCCGGTCAGAGTGCAGATTGACCAATACGCCCCCCAGTCAGAGTGCAGAGTGACCGATACACCCCCCGTTCAGAGTGCAGAGTGACCGGTACACCCCCCGGTCAGGGTGCAGAGTGACCGATACACAGCCATGGTCAGAGTGCAGAGTGACCGATACACCCCCGGTCAGAGTGCAGAGTGACCGATACACCTCACCGGTCAGAGTGCAGAGTGACCGATACATTCCATTGTCAGGGTGCAGAGTGACCGATACACCCACGGTCAGGGTGCAGAGTGACCGATACACCATCCGGTCAGAGTGCAGAGTGACCGATACTCCCTCCGGTCAGAGTGCAGAGTGACCGATACTCCCCCGGGTCAGAGTGCAGAGTGACCGATACTCCCCCCGGTCAGGGTGCGGAGTGACCGATACACCTCCCGGTCAGGATGCAGAGATGCCAATACAACCCCCCACGGTCAGAGAGCAGAGTGACCGATACACCCCCCCAGTCAGAGTGCAGCGTGACCGATACTCCCCGTGGTCAGGGTGCAGAGTGACCGATACACCCCCCGGTCAGAGTGCAGAGTGACCGATACACCCCCCCGGTCAGAGTGCAGAGTGACCGATACATCCCCCGGTCAGGGTGCAGAGTGACCGATACACCACCCAGTCAGAGTGCAGAGTGACCGATACACATCCACGGTCAGAGTGCAGAGTGACCGATACTCCCCCCAGTCAGAGTGCAGAGTGACCGATACACACCCCGGTCAGAGTGCAGAGTGACCGATACACCCCCCGGTCAGAGTGCAGAGTGACCGATACTCCCCCCAGTCAGAGTGCAGAGTGACCGATACACAGCCATGGTCAGAGTGCAGAGTGACCGATACACCCCCGGTCAGAGTGCCGAATGACCGATACACCCCCCAGCCAGAGTGCAGTGTGACCGATGCACACCCCGGTCAGAGTGCAGAGTAACCGGAACAACCACCGGTCATGTGCAGAGTGACCGATACACCCACGGTCAGGGTGCAGAGTGACCGATACACCATCCGGTCAGAGTGCAGAGTGACCGATACACTCCCCGGTCAGAGTGCAGAGTGACCGATACACCCACAGTCAGGGTGCAGAGTGACCGATACACGCCCCGGTCAGGGTGCAGAGTGACCGATACACCCCCCCCGGTCAGATTGCAGAGTGACCGATACACTCCCCGTTCAGAGTGCAGAGTGACTAATACACCCCCCGGTCATAGTGCAGAGTGACCGATACACCCCCTGGTCAGGGTGCAGAGTGACCAATACGCCCCCGGTCAGGGTGCAGAGTGAACGATACACCCCCCGGTCACGGTGCATAGTGACCGATACACCCCCCGGTCAGACTGTAGAGTGACCGATACACGCCCCGGTCAGAGCGCAGAATGACTGATACACACCCCAGCCAGAGTGCAGTGTGACCGATACACCCCCCGGTCAGAGTGCAGAGTGAACGATACACCCCCTGGTCAGAGTGCAGAGTGACCGATACACCCCCCCGGTCAGGGTGCAGAGTGACCGATACACCCCCTGGTCAGAGTGCAGAGTGACCGATACACCCCCCCAGTCAGAGTGCAGAGTGACCGATACATCCCCCGGTCAGGGTGCAGAGTGACCGATACACCACCCAGTCAGAGTGCAGAGTGACCGATACACATCCACGGTCAGAGTGCAGAGTGACCGATACACCCCCCGGTCAGAGTGCAGAGTGACCGATACTCCCCCCAGTCAGAGTGCAGAGTGACCGATAAACAGCCATGGTCAGAGTGCAGAGTGACCGATACACCCCCGGTCAGAGTGCCGAATGACCGATACACCCCCCAGCCAGAGTGCAGTGTGACCGATGCACACCCCGGTCAGAGTGCAGAGTAACCGGAACAACCACCGGTCATGTGCAGAGTGACCGATACACCCACGGTCAGGGTGCAGAGTGACCGATACACCATCCGGTCAGAGTGCAGAGTGACCGATACACTCCCCGGTCAGAGTGCAGAGTGACCGATACACCCACAGTCAGGGTGCAGAGTGACCGATACACGCCCCGGTCAGGGTGCAGAGTGACCGATACACCCCCCCCGGTCAGATTGCAGAGTGACCGATACACTCCCCGTTCAGAGTGCAGAGTGACCAATACACCCCCCGGTCATAGTGCAGAGTGACCAATACATCCCCCGGTCATAGTGCAGAGTGACCGATACAACCCCTGGTCAGGGTGCAGAGTGACCAATACGCCCCCCAGTCAGAGTGCAGAGTGACCGATACACCCCCCGTTCAGAGTGCAGAGTGACCGGTACACCCCCCGGTCAGGGTGCAGAGTGACCGATACACAGCCATGGTCAGACTGTAGAGTGACCGATACACGCCCCGGTCAGAGCGCAGAATGACCAATACACCCCCCAGCCAGAGTGCAGTGTGACCGATACACCCCCCGGTCAGGGTGCAGAGTGACCGAGACACCCCCCGGTCAGAGTGCAGAGTGACCAATACGCCCCCCAGTCAGAGTGCAGAGTGACCGATACACCCCCCGTTCAGAGTGCAGAGTGACCGGTACACCCCCCGGTCAGGGTGCAGAGTGACCGATACACAGCCATGGTCAGAGTGCAGAGTGACCGATACACCCCCGGTCAGAGTGCAGAGTGACCGATTCACCTCACCGGTCAGAGTGCAGAGTGACCGATACATCCCATTGTCAGGGTGCAGAGTGACCGATACACCCACGGTCAGGGTGCAGAGTGACCGATACACCATCCGGTCAGAGTGCAGAGTGACCGATACTCCCTCCGGTCAGAGTGCAGAGTGACCGATACTCCCCCGGGTCAGAGTGCAGAGTGACCGATACTCCCCCCGGTCAGGTGCAGAGTGACCGATACACCTCCCGGTCAGGATGCAGAGATGCCAATACACCCCCCCACGGTCAGAGAGCAGAGTGACAGATAAACCCCCCGGTCAGAGTGCAGAGTGACCGATACTCCCCGTGGTCAGGGTGCAGAGTGACAGATACACCCCCCGGTCAGAGTGCAGAGTGACCGATACACCCCCCCGGTCAGAGTGCAGAGTGACCGATACACACCCCGGTCAGGGTGCAGAGTGACCGATACACCACCCAGTCAGAGTGCAGAGTGACCGATACACATCCACGGTCAGAGTGCAGAGTGACCGATACACACCCCGGTCAGAGTGCAGAGTGACCGATACTCCCCCCAGTCAGAGTGCAGAGTGACCGATACACAGCCATGGTCAGAGTGCAGAGTGACCGATACACCCCCGGTCAGAGTGCCGAATGACCGATACACCCCCCAGCCAGAGTGCAGTGTGACCGATGCACACCCCGGTCAGAGTGCAGAGTAACCGGAACAACCACCGGTCATGTGCAGAGTGACCGATACACCCACGGTCAGGGTGCAGAGTGACCGATACACCATCCGGTCAGAGTGCAGAGTGACCGATACACTCCCCGGTCAGAGTGCAGATTGACCGATACACCCACAGTCAGGGTGCAGAGTGACCGATACACGCCCCGGTCAGGGTGCAGAGTGACCGATACACCCCCCCCGGTCAGAGTGCAGAGTGACCGATACACTCCCCATTCAGAGTGCAGAGTGACCAATACACCCCCCGTTCATAGTGCAGAGTGACCGATACACCCCCTGGTCAGGGTGCAGAGTGACCAATACACCCCCGGTCAGGGTGCAGAGTGACCGATACACCCCCCGGTCACGGTGCAGAGTGACCAATACACACCCCGGTCATAGTGCAGAGTAACCGATACACCCCCTGGTCAGGGTGCAGAGTGACCGATACACCCCCCAGTCACGGTGCAGACTGACCGATACACCCCCGGTCAGACTGTAGAGTGACCGATACACACCCCGGTCGGAGCGCAGAATGACTGATACACCCCCCAGCCAGAGTGCAGTGTGACCGAACACCCCCCGGTCAGGGTGCAGAGTGACCGAGACACCCCCCGGTCAGAGTGCAGAGTGACCAATACACACCCCGGTCAGGGTGCAGAGTGACCGATACACCACCCAGTCAGAGTGCAGAGTGACCGACACTCCCCCCAGTCAGAATGCAGAGTGACCGATACACAGCCATGGTCAGAGTGCAGAGTGACCGATACTCCCCCCAGTCAGAGTGCAGAGTGACCGATACACAGCCATGGTCAGAGTGCAGAGTGACCGATACACCCCCGGTCAGAGTGCCGAATGACCGATACACCCCCCAGCCAGAGTGCAGTGTGACCGATGCACACCCCGGTCAGAGTGCAGAGTAACCGGAACAACCACCGGTCATGTGCAGAGTGACCGATACACCCACGGTCAGGGTGCAGAGTGACCGATACACCATCCGGTCAGAGTGCAGAGTGACCGATACACTCCCCGGTCAGAGTGCAGAGTGACCGATACACCCACAGTCAGGGTGCAGAGTGACCGATACACGCCCCAGTCAGGGTGCAGAGTGACCGATACACCCCCCCGGTCAGAGTGCAGAGTGACCGATACACTCCCCATTCAGAGTGCAGAGTGACCAATACACCCCCCGGTCATAGTGCAGAGTGACCGATACACCCCCTGGTCAGGGTGCAGAGTGACCAATACGCCCCCGGTCAGGGTGCAGAGTGACCGATACACCCCCCGGTCACGGTGCAGAGTGACCAATACACCCCCCGGTCATAGTGCAGAGTAACCGATACACCCCCTGGTCAGGGTGCAGAGTGACCAATACGCCCCCGGTCATGGTGCAGAGTGACCGATACACCCCCCGGTCAGACTGTAGAGTGACCGATACACGCCCCGGTCGGAGCGCAGAATGACCGATACACCCCCCAGCCAGAGTGCAGTGTGACCGATACACCCCCCGGTCAGGGTGCAGAGTGACCGAGACACCCCCCGGTCAGAGTGCAGAGTGACCGATACACCTCCCGGTCAGAGTGCAGAGTGACCGATACACCCCCCTGGTCAGAGTGCAGAGTGACCGATACATCCCCCGGTCAGGGTGCAGAGTGACCGATACACACTCCAGTCAGAGTGCAGAGTGACCGATACACACCCCGGTCAGGGTGCAGAGTGACCAATACACCCCCCGGGCAGAGTGCAGAGTGACAGATACACCCCCAGTCAGAGTACAGAGTGACCGATACACCCACCGGTCAGGGTGCAGAGTGACCGATACACCCCCCGGTCAGAGTGCAGATTGACCGATACACCGCCGGTCAGAGTGCAGAGTGACCGATACACACCGCGGTCAGGGTGCAGAGTGACTGATACACACCCCGTTCAGGGTGCAGAGTGACCGATGCACCCCCCGGTCAGACTGTAGAGTGACCGATACACGCCCCGGTCGGAGCGCAGAATGACCGATACACCCCCCAGCCAGAGTGCAGTGTGACCGATACACCCCCCGGTCAGGGTGCAGAGTGACCGAGACACCCCCCGGTCAGAGTGCAGAGTGACCGATACACCTCCCGGTCAGAGTGCAGAGTGACCGATACACCCCCCTGGTCAGAGTGCAGAGTGACCGATACATCCCCCGGTCAGGGTGCAGAGTGACCGATACACACTCCAGTCAGAGTGCAGAGTGACCGATACACACCCCGGTCAGGGTGCAGAGTGACCAATACACCCCCCGGGCAGAGTGCAGAGTGACAGATACACCCCCAGTCAGAGTGCAGAGTGACCGATACACCCACCGGTCAGGGTGCAGAGTGACCGATACACCCCCCGGTCAGAGTGCAGATTGACCGATACACCGCCGGTCAGAGTGCAGAGTGACCGATACACACCGCGGTCAGGGTGCAGAGTGACTGATACACACCCCGTTCAGGGTGCAGAGTGACCGATGCACCCCCCCCCCCCCCCGGTCAGAGTGCCGAGTGACTGATACAACCCCCAGCCAGAGTGCAGTGTGACCGGAACCACCCCCGGTCATGTGCAGAGTGACCGATACACTCCCCGTTCAGAGTGCAGAGTGACCGATACACCCCCCCCGGTCAGAGTGCAGAGTGACCGATACACCCCCCCGGTCAGAGAGCAGAGTGACCAATACAACCCCCGGTCATAGTGCAGAGTGACCGATACACCCCCAGGTCAGGTTGCAGAGTGACCAATACGCTCCCGGTCAGGGTGCAGAGTGACCGATACATCCCCCGGTCAGGGTGCAGAGTGAGCGATACACGCCCCAGTCAAAGTACAGAGTGAACGATTCACCCCCCCGGTCACGCTGCAGAATGACCGATACACCCCCGGTCAGAGTGCAGAGTGACCGATACACACCCCGGTCAGGGTGCAGAGTGACCGATACACCCCCCGGTCAGAGTGCAGAGTAACCGATACACACCCGGTCAGAGTGCAGAGTGAATGATACACACCCCGGTCAGTGTGCTGAGTGACCGATAGACCCCCCGGTCAGTGAGCAGAGTGACCAATACACCCCCGGTCAGAGTGCAGAGTGACCGATACACACCCCGGTAATGTTCCAGAGTGACGGATACACCCCACGGTCAGAGTGCAGAGTGACCGATACACCCCTGGTCAGAGTGCAGAGTGAACGATACACACCCCGGTCAGGGTGCAGAGTGACCAATACACCCCCCGGTCAGAGTGCAGAGTGACCGATACACCCCCGGTCAGAGTGCAGAGTGAACGATACACCCCCTGGTCAGAGTGCAGAGTGACCGATACACCCCCTGGTCAGGGTGCAGAGTGACCGATACACCCCCGGTCAGAGTACAGAGTGACCGATACAGCCCCCGGTCAGGGTGCAGAGTGACCGATACACCCCCCGGTCAGCGTGCAGAGTGACCAATACACCCCCAGGTCAGGATGCAGAGTGACCGATACACCCCCGGTCAGAGTGCAGAGTGACCGATACACCCCCCGGTCAGAGTGCAGAGTGACCGATGCACCCCCCCGGTCAGGGTGCAGAGTGAAAAATACAGCCCACGGGCAGAGTGCAGAGTGACCGATACTCCCCCCGGTCAGGTGCAGAGTGACCGATACACCTCCCGGTCAGGATGCAGAGATGCCAATACACCCCCCCACGGTCAGAGAGCAGAGTGACAGATAAACCCCCCGGTCAGAGTGCAGAGTGACCGATACTCCCCATGGTCAGGGTGCAGAGTGACAGATACACCCCCCGGTCAGAGTGCAGAGTGACCGATACACCCCCCCGGTCAGAGTGCAGGGTGACCGATACATCCCCCGGTCAGGGTGCAGAGTGACCGATACACCACCCAGTCAGAGTGCAGAGTGACCGATACACATCCACGGTCAGAGTGCAGAGTGACCGATACTCCCCCCAGTCAGAGTGCAGAGTGACCGATACACAGCCATGGTCAGAGTGCAGAGTGACCGATACACCCCCGGTCAGAGTGCCGAATGACCGATACACCCCCCAGCCAGAGTGCAGTGTGACCGATGCACACCCCGGTCAGAGTGCAGTGTGACCGATGCACACCCCGGTCAGAGTGCAGAGTAACCGGAACAACCACCGGTCATGTGCAGAGTGACCGATACACCCACGGTCAGGGTGCAGAGTGACCGATACACCATCCGGTCAGAGTGCAGAGTCACCGATACACTCCCCGGTCAGAGTGCAGATTGACCGATACACCCACAGTCAGGGTGCAGAGTGACCGATACACGCCCCGGTCAGGGTGCAGAGTGACCGATACACCCCCCCCGGTCAGAGTGCAGAGTGACCGATACACTCCCCATTCAGAGTGCAGAGTGACCAATACACCCCCCGGTCATAGTGCAGAGTGACCGATACACCCCCTGGTCAGGGTGCAGAGTGACCAATACACCCCCGGTCAGGGTGCAGAGTGACCGATACACCCCACGGTCACGGTGCAGAGTGACCAATACACCCCCCGGTCATAGTGCAGAGTAACCGATACACCCCCTGGTCAGGGTGCAGAGTGACCAATACGCCCCCGGTCAGGGTGCAGAGAGACCGATACACCCCCCGGTCACGGTGCAGACTGACCGATACACCCCCCGGTCAGACTGTAGAGTGACCGATACACGCCCCGGTCGGAGCGCAGAATGACTGATACACCCCCCAGCCAGAGTGCAGTGTGACCGAACACCCCCCGGTCAGGGTGCAGAGTGACCGAGACACCCCCCGGTCAGAGTGCAGAGTGACCAATACGCCCCCCAGTCAGAGTGCAGAGTGACCGATACACCCCCCGTTCAGAGTGCAGAGTGTCCGATATACCCCCAGGTCAGGGTGCAGAGTGACCGATACACGCGCCCCGGCCAGGGTGCAGAGTGACTGATACACACCCCGTTCAGAGTGCCCAATACACCCCCCCAGTCAGAGTGCAGAGTGACCGATTCACCTCCCGGTCAGGGTGCAGAGTGGCCGATACACCCCCCGGTCAGAGTGCAGAGTGACCGATACACCCCCCGGTCAGGGTGCAGAGTCACCGATACAGCCCCCGGTCAGGGTGCACAGTGACCGATACACGCCCCTGTCAGGGTGCAGAGTGACCGATACACCCCACAGTCAGGGTGCAGAGTGACCGATACACACCCCGGTCAGAGTGCAGAGTGACCGATACACCCCACGGTCAGAGTGCAGAGTGACCGATACTCCCCCCGGTCAGAGTGCAGAGTGACCGATACACCCCCTGGTCAGAGTGCAGAGTGACCGATACTCCCCCCGGTCAGAGTGCAGAGTGACCGATACACCTCCCGGTCAGGATGCAGAGATGCCAATACAGCCCCCCCCCCGGTCAGGGTGCAGAGTGACCGATACCCCCCCCGGTCAGGGTGCAGAGTGACCAATACACCCGCTGGTCAAAGTGCAGACTGACCGATACACCCCCCGGTCAGGGTGCAGAGTGACCGATACACCCCCCGGGGAGAGTGCAGAGTGACCGATACAACCCCCGGTCAGAGTGCAGAGTGACAGTTACATCCCCCGGTCAGGGTGCAGAGTGAACAATACACCCCCCGGGCAGAGTGCAGAGTGACAGATACACCCCCAGTCAGAGTGCAGAGTGACCGATACACCCACCGGTCAGGGTGCAGAGTGACCGATACACCCCCCGGGCAGAGTGCAAAGTGACCGATACAAGCCCCGGTCAGAGTGCAGAGTGACCGATACATCCCCCGGTCAGAGTGCAGAGTGACCGATATACCCCCGCGGTCAGAGTGCAGAGTGACCGATACACCCCCCAGTCAGAGTGCAGAGGGACCGATACACCCGCCGGTCAGAGTGCCCGATACACCCCCCGGTCAGGGTGCAGAGTAACCGATACACCCCCCGGTCAGAGTGCAGAGTGACCGATACACACCCCGGTCAGAGTGCCCGATAGACCCCCCGGTCAGGGTGCAGAGTGACCGATACACACCCCGGTCAGAGTGCAGAGTGACCGATACACCCCCCGGTAAGAGTGCAGAGTGACCGATACACCCCCCGGTCAGAGTGCAGAGTGACCGATACACCCCCGGTCAGAGTGCAGAGTGAATGATACACACCACGGTCAGTGTGCAGAGTGACCGATAGACCCCCCGGTTAGAGAGCTGAGTGACCGATACACCCCCGGTCAGAGTGCAGAGTGACCGATACACACCCCGGTAATGTTGCAGAGTGACGGATACACCCCACGGTCAGAGTGCAGAGTGACCGATACACCCCTGGTCAGAGTGCAGAGTGAACGATACACACCCCGGAAAGGTTGCAGAGTGACCAATACACCCCCGGTCAGGGTGCAGAGTGACCGATACACCCACAGGTCAGGGTGCAGAGTGACCGATACACACCCGTGCAGAGTGCCGAGTGACGGATACACCCCCCGGTCAGGGTGCAGAGTGACCGATACACCCCCCGGTCAGAGTGCAGAGTGACCGATACACCCCCGGTCAGAGTGCAGAGTGAACGATACACCCCCCAGTCAGAGTGCAGAGTGACCGATACACCCCCCGTTCAGAGTGCAGAGTGACCGGTACACCCCCCGGTCAGGGTGCAGAGTGACCGATACACCCCCGGTCAGAGTGCAGAGTGAACGATACACCCCCTGGTCAGAGTGCAGAGTGAC
This sequence comes from Scyliorhinus torazame, assembly GCF_047496885.1. NCBI lineage: Eukaryota > Metazoa > Chordata > Chondrichthyes > Carcharhiniformes > Scyliorhinidae > Scyliorhinus > Scyliorhinus torazame. The sequence continues at coordinate 396,114,945 of NC_092708.1, read as the reverse complement.
CGATACACCCCCCGGTCAGGGTGCAGAGTGACCGATACACCCCCTGGTCAGAGTGCAGAGTGACCGATACACCCCCCCAGTCAGAGTGCAGAGTGACCGATACATCCCCCGGTCAGGGTGCAGAGTGACCGATACACCACCCAGTCAGAGTGCAGAGTGACCGATACACATCCATGGTCAGAGTGCAGAGTGACCGATACACCCCCCGGTCCGAGTGCAGAGTGACCGATACTCCCCCCAGTCAGAGTGCAGAGTGACCGATACACAGCCATGGTCAGAGTGCAGAGTGACCGATACACCCCCGGTCAGAGTGCCGAATGACCGATACACCCCCAGCCAGAGTGCAGTGTGACCGATGCACACCCCGGTCAGAGTGCAGAGTAACCGGAACAACCACCGGTCATGTGCAGAGTGACCGATACACCCACGGTCAGGGTGCAGAGTGACCGATACACCATCCGGTCAGAGTGCAGAGTGACCGATACACTCCCCGGTCAGAGTGCAGAGTGACCGATACACCCACAGTCAGGGTGCAGAGTGACCGATACACGCCCCGGTCAGGGTGCAGAGTGACCGATACACCCCCCCCGGTCAGATTGCAGAGTGACCGATACACTCCCCGTTCAGAGTGCAGAGTGACCAATACACCCCCCGGTCATAGTGCAGAGTGACCAATACATCCCCCGGTCATAGTGCAGAGTGACCGATACACCCCCTGGTCAGGGTGCAGAGTGACCAATACGCCCCCCAGTCAGAGTGCAGAGTGACCGATACACCCCCCGTTCAGAGTGCAGAGTGACCGGTACACCCCCCGGTCAGGGTGCAGAGTGACCGATACACAGCCATGGTCAGACTGTAGAGTGACCGATACACGCCCCGGTCAGAGCGCAGAATGACCAAAACACCCCCCAGCCAGAGTGCAGTGTGACCGATACACCCCCCGGTCAGGGTGCAGAGTGACCGAGACACCCCCCGGTCAGAGTGCAGATTGACCAATACGCCCCCAAGTCAGAGTGCAGAGTGACCGATACACCCCCCGTTCAGAGTGCAGAGTGACCGGTACACCCCCCGGTCAGGGTGCAGAGTGACCGATACACAGCCATGGTCAGAGTGCAGAGTGACCGATACACCCCCGGTCAGAGTGCAGAGTGACCGATACACCTCACCGGTCAGAGTGCAGAGTGACCGATACATTCCATTGTCAGGGTGCAGAGTGACCGATACACCCACGGTCAGGGTGCAGAGTGACCGATACACCATCCGGTCAGAGTGCAGAGTGACCGATACTCCCTCCGGTCAGAGTGCAGAGTGACCGATACTCCCCCGGGTCAGAGTGCAGAGTGACCGATACTCCCCCCGGTCAGGGTGCGGAGTGACCGATACACCTCCCGGTCAGGATGCAGAGATGCCAATACAACCCCCCACGGTCAGAGAGCAGAGTGACCGATACACCCCCCCAGTCAGAGTGCAGCGTGACCGATACTCCCCGTGGTCAGGGTGCAGAGTGACCGATACACCCCCCGGTCAGAGTGCAGAGTGACCGATACACCCCCCCGGTCAGAGTGCAGAGTGACCGATACATCCCCCGGTCAGGGTGCAGAGTGACCGATACACCACCCAGTCAGAGTGCAGAGTGACCGATACACATCCACGGTCAGAGTGCAGAGTGACCGATACTCCCCCCAGTCAGAGTGCAGAGTGACCGATACACACCCCGGTGAGAGTGCAGAGTGACCGATACACCCCCCGGTCAGAGTGCAGAGTGACCGATACTCCCCCCAGTCAGAGTGCAGAGTGACCGATACACAGCCATGGTCAGAGTGCAGAGTGACCGATACACCCCCGGTCAGAGTGCCGAATGACCGATACACACCCCGGTCAGGGTGCAGAGTAACCGATACACCACCCGGTCAGAGTGCAGAGTGACCGATACACCCCCGTTCAGAGTGCAGAGTGACCGATACACCCCCCGGTCAGGGTGCAGAGTGACCAATACACCCGCTGGTCAAAGTGCAGACTGACCGATACACCCCCCGGTCAGGGTGCAGAGTGACCGATACACCCCCCGGGTAGAGTGCAGAGTGACCGATACTCCCTCCGGTCAGAGTGCAGAGTGACCGATACTCCCCCGGGTCAGAGTGCAGAGTGACCGATACTCCCCCCGGTCAGGTGCAGAGTGACCGATACACCTCCCGGTCAGGATGCAGAGATGCCAATACACCCCCCCACGGTCAGAGAGCAGAGTGACAGATAAACCCCCCGGTCAGAGTGCAGAGTGACCGATACTCCCCGTGGTCAGGGTGCAGAGTGACAGATACACCCCCCGGTCAGAGTGCAGAGTGACCGATACACCCCCCCGGTCAGAGTGCAGAGTGACCGATACACACCCCGGTCAGGGTGCAGAGTGACCGATACACCACCCAGTCAGAGTGCAGAGTGACCGATACACATCCACGGTCAGAGTGCAGAGTGACCGATACACACCCCGGTCAGAGTGCAGAGTGACCGATACTCCCCCCAGTCAGAGTGCAGAGTGACCGATACACAGCCATGGTCAGAGTGCAGAGTGACCGATACACCCCCGGTCAGAGTGCCGAATGACCGATACACCCCCCAGCCAGAGTGCAGTGTGACCGATGCACACCCCGGTCAGAGTGCAGAGTAACCGGAACAACCACCGGTCATGTGCAGAGTGACCGATACACCCACGGTCAGGGTGCAGAGTGACCGATACACCATCCGGTCAGAGTGCAGAGTGACCGATACACTCCCCGGTCAGAGTGCAGATTGACCGATACACCCACAGTCAGGGTGCAGAGTGACCGATACACGCCCCGGTCAGGGTGCAGAGTGACCGATACACCCCCCCCGGTCAGAGTGCAGAGTGACCGATACACTCCCCATTCAGAGTGCAGAGTGACCAATACACCCCCCGTTCATAGTGCAGAGTGACCGATACACCCCCTGGTCAGGGTGCAGAGTGACCAATACACCCCCGGTCAGGGTGCAGAGTGACCGATACACCCCCCGGTCACGGTGCAGAGTGACCAATACACACCCCGGTCATAGTGCAGAGTAACCGATACACCCCCTGGTCAGGGTGCAGAGTGACCGATACACCCCCCAGTCACGGTGCAGACTGACCGATACACCCCCGGTCAGACTGTAGAGTGACCGATACACACCCCGGTCGGAGCGCAGAATGACTGATACACCCCCCAGCCAGAGTGCAGTGTGACCGAACACCCCCCGGTCAGGGTGCAGAGTGACCGAGACACCCCCCGGTCAGAGTGCAGAGTGACCAATACACACCCCGGTCAGGGTGCAGAGTGACCGATACACCACCCAGTCAGAGTGCAGAGTGACCGACACTCCCCCCAGTCAGAATGCAGAGTGACCGATACACAGCCATGGTCAGAGTGCAGAGTGACCGATACTCCCCCCAGTCAGAGTGCAGAGTGACCGATACACAGCCATGGTCAGAGTGCAGAGTGACCGATACACCCCCGGTCAGAGTGCCGAATGACCGATACACCCCCCAGCCAGAGTGCAGTGTGACCGATGCACACCCCGGTCAGAGTGCAGAGTAACCGGAACAACCACCGGTCATGTGCAGAGTGACCGATACACCCACGGTCAGGGTGCAGAGTGACCGATACACCATCCGGTCAGAGTGCAGAGTGACCGATACACTCCCCGGTCAGAGTGCAGAGTGACCGATACACCCACAGTCAGGGTGCAGAGTGACCGATACACGCCCCAGTCAGGGTGCAGAGTGACCGATACACCCCCCCGGTCAGAGTGCAGAGTGACCGATACACTCCCCATTCAGAGTGCAGAGTGACCAATACACCCCCCGGTCATAGTGCAGAGTGACCGATACACCCCCTGGTCAGGGTGCAGAGTGACCAATACGCCCCCGGTCAGGGTGCAGAGTGACCGATACACCCCCCGGTCACGGTGCAGAGTGACCAATACACCCCCCGGTCATAGTGCAGAGTAACCGATACACCCCCTGGTCAGGGTGCAGAGTGACCAATACGCCCCCGGTCATGGTGCAGAGTGACCGATACACCCCCCGGTCAGACTGTAGAGTGACCGATACACGCCCCGGTCGGAGCGCAGAATGACCGATACACCCCCCAGCCAGAGTGCAGTGTGACCGATACACCCCCCGGTCAGGGTGCAGAGTGACCGAGACACCCCCCGGTCAGAGTGCAGAGTGACCGATACACCTCCCGGTCAGAGTGCAGAGTGACCGATACACCCCCCTGGTCAGAGTGCAGAGTGACCGATACATCCCCCGGTCAGGGTGCAGAGTGACCGATACACACTCCAGTCAGAGTGCAGAGTGACCGATACACACCCCGGTCAGGGTGCAGAGTGACCAATACACCCCCCGGGCAGAGTGCAGAGTGACAGATACACCCCCAGTCAGAGTACAGAGTGACCGATACACCCACCGGTCAGGGTGCAGAGTGACCGATACACCCCCCGGTCAGAGTGCAGATTGACCGATACACCGCCGGTCAGAGTGCAGAGTGACCGATACACACCGCGGTCAGGGTGCAGAGTGACTGATACACACCCCGTTCAGGGTGCAGAGTGACCGATGCACCCCCCGGTCAGACTGTAGAGTGACCGATACACGCCCCGGTCGGAGCGCAGAATGACCGATACACCCCCCAGCCAGAGTGCAGTGTGACCGATACACCCCCCGGTCAGGGTGCAGAGTGACCGAGACACCCCCCGGTCAGAGTGCAGAGTGACCGATACACCTCCCGGTCAGAGTGCAGAGTGACCGATACACCCCCCTGGTCAGAGTGCAGAGTGACCGATACATCCCCCGGTCAGGGTGCAGAGTGACCGATACACACTCCAGTCAGAGTGCAGAGTGACCGATACACACCCCGGTCAGGGTGCAGAGTGACCAATACACCCCCCGGGCAGAGTGCAGAGTGACAGATACACCCCCAGTCAGAGTGCAGAGTGACCGATACACCCACCGGTCAGGGTGCAGAGTGACCGATACACCCCCCGGTCAGAGTGCAGATTGACCGATACACCGCCGGTCAGAGTGCAGAGTGACCGATACACACCGCGGTCAGGGTGCAGAGTGACTGATACACACCCCGTTCAGGGTGCAGAGTGACCGATGCACCCCCCCCCCCCCCCCGGTCAGAGTGCCGAGTGACTGATACAACCCCCAGCCAGAGTGCAGTGTGACCGGAACCACCCCCGGTCATGTGCAGAGTGACCGATACACTCCCCGTTCAGAGTGCAGAGTGACCGATACACCCCCCCCGGTCAGAGTGCAGAGTGACCGATACACCCCCCCGGTCAGAGAGCAGAGTGACCAATACAACCCCCGGTCATAGTGCAGAGTGACCGATACACCCCCAGGTCAGGTTGCAGAGTGACCAATACGCTCCCGGTCAGGGTGCAGAGTGACCGATACATCCCCCGGTCAGGGTGCAGAGTGAGCGATACACGCCCCAGTCAAAGTACAGAGTGAACGATTCACCCCCCCGGTCACGCTGCAGAATGACCGATACACCCCCGGTCAGAGTGCAGAGTGACCGATACACACCCCGGTCAGGGTGCAGAGTGACCGATACACCCCCCGGTCAGAGTGCAGAGTAACCGATACACACCCGGTCAGAGTGCAGAGTGAATGATACACACCCCGGTCAGTGTGCTGAGTGACCGATAGACCCCCCGGTCAGTGAGCAGAGTGACCAATACACCCCCGGTCAGAGTGCAGAGTGACCGATACACACCCCGGTAATGTTCCAGAGTGACGGATACACCCCACGGTCAGAGTGCAGAGTGACCGATACACCCCTGGTCAGAGTGCAGAGTGAACGATACACACCCCGGTCAGGGTGCAGAGTGACCAATACACCCCCCGGTCAGAGTGCAGAGTGACCGATACACCCCCGGTCAGAGTGCAGAGTGAACGATACACCCCCTGGTCAGAGTGCAGAGTGACCGATACACCCCCTGGTCAGGGTGCAGAGTGACCGATACACCCCCGGTCAGAGTACAGAGTGACCGATACAGCCCCCGGTCAGGGTGCAGAGTGACCGATACACCCCCCGGTCAGCGTGCAGAGTGACCAATACACCCCCAGGTCAGGATGCAGAGTGACCGATACACCCCCGGTCAGAGTGCAGAGTGACCGATACACCCCCCGGTCAGAGTGCAGAGTGACCGATGCACCCCCCCGGTCAGGGTGCAGAGTGAAAAATACAGCCCACGGGCAGAGTGCAGAGTGACCGATACTCCCCCCGGTCAGGTGCAGAGTGACCGATACACCTCCCGGTCAGGATGCAGAGATGCCAATACACCCCCCCACGGTCAGAGAGCAGAGTGACAGATAAACCCCCCGGTCAGAGTGCAGAGTGACCGATACTCCCCATGGTCAGGGTGCAGAGTGACAGATACACCCCCCGGTCAGAGTGCAGAGTGACCGATACACCCCCCCGGTCAGAGTGCAGGGTGACCGATACATCCCCCGGTCAGGGTGCAGAGTGACCGATACACCACCCAGTCAGAGTGCAGAGTGACCGATACACATCCACGGTCAGAGTGCAGAGTGACCGATACTCCCCCCAGTCAGAGTGCAGAGTGACCGATACACAGCCATGGTCAGAGTGCAGAGTGACCGATACACCCCCGGTCAGAGTGCCGAATGACCGATACACCCCCCAGCCAGAGTGCAGTGTGACCGATGCACACCCCGGTCAGAGTGCAGTGTGACCGATGCACACCCCGGTCAGAGTGCAGAGTAACCGGAACAACCACCGGTCATGTGCAGAGTGACCGATACACCCACGGTCAGGGTGCAGAGTGACCGATACACCATCCGGTCAGAGTGCAGAGTCACCGATACACTCCCCGGTCAGAGTGCAGATTGACCGATACACCCACAGTCAGGGTGCAGAGTGACCGATACACGCCCCGGTCAGGGTGCAGAGTGACCGATACACCCCCCCCGGTCAGAGTGCAGAGTGACCGATACACTCCCCATTCAGAGTGCAGAGTGACCAATACACCCCCCGGTCATAGTGCAGAGTGACCGATACACCCCCTGGTCAGGGTGCAGAGTGACCAATACACCCCCGGTCAGGGTGCAGAGTGACCGATACACCCCACGGTCACGGTGCAGAGTGACCAATACACCCCCCGGTCATAGTGCAGAGTAACCGATACACCCCCTGGTCAGGGTGCAGAGTGACCAATACGCCCCCGGTCAGGGTGCAGAGAGACCGATACACCCCCCGGTCACGGTGCAGACTGACCGATACACCCCCCGGTCAGACTGTAGAGTGACCGATACACGCCCCGGTCGGAGCGCAGAATGACTGATACACCCCCCAGCCAGAGTGCAGTGTGACCGAACACCCCCCGGTCAGGGTGCAGAGTGACCGAGACACCCCCCGGTCAGAGTGCAGAGTGACCAATACGCCCCCCAGTCAGAGTGCAGAGTGACCGATACACCCCCCGTTCAGAGTGCAGAGTGTCCGATATACCCCCAGGTCAGGGTGCAGAGTGACCGATACACGCGCCCCGGCCAGGGTGCAGAGTGACTGATACACACCCCGTTCAGAGTGCCCAATACACCCCCCCAGTCAGAGTGCAGAGTGACCGATTCACCTCCCGGTCAGGGTGCAGAGTGGCCGATACACCCCCCGGTCAGAGTGCAGAGTGACCGATACACCCCCCGGTCAGGGTGCAGAGTCACCGATACAGCCCCCGGTCAGGGTGCACAGTGACCGATACACGCCCCTGTCAGGGTGCAGAGTGACCGATACACCCCACAGTCAGGGTGCAGAGTGACCGATACACACCCCGGTCAGAGTGCAGAGTGACCGATACACCCCACGGTCAGAGTGCAGAGTGACCGATACTCCCCCCGGTCAGAGTGCAGAGTGACCGATACACCCCCTGGTCAGAGTGCAGAGTGACCGATACTCCCCCCGGTCAGAGTGCAGAGTGACCGATACACCTCCCGGTCAGGATGCAGAGATGCCAATACAGCCCCCCCCCCGGTCAGGGTGCAGAGTGACCGATACCCCCCCCGGTCAGGGTGCAGAGTGACCAATACACCCGCTGGTCAAAGTGCAGACTGACCGATACACCCCCCGGTCAGGGTGCAGAGTGACCGATACACCCCCCGGGGAGAGTGCAGAGTGACCGATACAACCCCCGGTCAGAGTGCAGAGTGACAGTTACATCCCCCGGTCAGGGTGCAGAGTGAACAATACACCCCCCGGGCAGAGTGCAGAGTGACAGATACACCCCCAGTCAGAGTGCAGAGTGACCGATACACCCACCGGTCAGGGTGCAGAGTGACCGATACACCCCCCGGGCAGAGTGCAAAGTGACCGATACAAGCCCCGGTCAGAGTGCAGAGTGACCGATACATCCCCCGGTCAGAGTGCAGAGTGACCGATATACCCCCGCGGTCAGAGTGCAGAGTGACCGATACACCCCCCAGTCAGAGTGCAGAGGGACCGATACACCCGCCGGTCAGAGTGCCCGATACACCCCCCGGTCAGGGTGCAGAGTAACCGATACACCCCCCGGTCAGAGTGCAGAGTGACCGATACACACCCCGGTCAGAGTGCCCGATAGACCCCCCGGTCAGGGTGCAGAGTGACCGATACACACCCCGGTCAGAGTGCAGAGTGACCGATACACCCCCCGGTAAGAGTGCAGAGTGACCGATACACCCCCCGGTCAGAGTGCAGAGTGACCGATACACCCCCGGTCAGAGTGCAGAGTGAATGATACACACCACGGTCAGTGTGCAGAGTGACCGATAGACCCCCCGGTTAGAGAGCTGAGTGACCGATACACCCCCGGTCAGAGTGCAGAGTGACCGATACACACCCCGGTAATGTTGCAGAGTGACGGATACACCCCACGGTCAGAGTGCAGAGTGACCGATACACCCCTGGTCAGAGTGCAGAGTGAACGATACACACCCCGGAAAGGTTGCAGAGTGACCAATACACCCCCGGTCAGGGTGCAGAGTGACCGATACACCCACAGGTCAGGGTGCAGAGTGACCGATACACACCCGTGCAGAGTGCCGAGTGACGGATACACCCCCCGGTCAGGGTGCAGAGTGACCGATACACCCCCCGGTCAGAGTGCAGAGTGACCGATACACCCCCGGTCAGAGTGCAGAGTGAACGATACACCCCCCAGTCAGAGTGCAGAGTGACCGATACACCCCCCGTTCAGAGTGCAGAGTGACCGGTACACCCCCCGGTCAGGGTGCAGAGTGACCGATACACCCCCGGTCAGAGTGCAGAGTGAACGATACACCCCCTGGTCAGAGTGCAGAGTGACCGATACACCCCCCGGTCAGGGTGCAGAGTGACCGATACACCCCCTGGTCAGAGTGCAGAGTGACCGATACACCCCCCCAGTCAGAGTGCAGAGTGACCGATACATCCCCCGGTCAGGGTGCAGAGTGACCGATACACCACCCAGTCAGAGTGCAGAGTGACCGATACACATCCATGGTCAGAGTGCAGAGTGACCGATACACCCCCCGGTCCGAGTGCAGAGTGACCGATACTCCCCCCAGTCAGAGTGCAGAGTGACCGATACACAGCCATGGTCAGAGTGCAGAGTGACCGATACACCCCCGGTCAGAGTGCCGAATGACCGATACACCCCCAGCCAGAGTGCAGTGTGACCGATGCACACCCCGGTCAGAGTGCAGAGTAACCGGAACAACCACCGGTCATGTGCAGAGTGACCGATACACCCACGGTCAGGGTGCAGAGTGACCGATACACCATCCGGTCAGAGTGCAGAGTGACCGATACACTCCCCGGTCAGAGTGCAGAGTGACCGATACACCCACAGTCAGGGTGCAGAGTGACCGATACACGCCCCGGTCAGGGTGCAGAGTGACCGATACACCCCCCCCGGTCAGATTGCAGAGTGACCGATACACTCCCCGTTCAGAGTGCAGAGTGACCAATACACCCCCCGGTCATAGTGCAGAGTGACCAATACATCCCCCGGTCATAGTGCAGAGTGACCGATACACCCCCTGGTCAGGGTGCAGAGTGACCAATACGCCCCCCAGTCAGAGTGCAGAGTGACCGATACACCCCCCGTTCAGAGTGCAGAGTGACCGGTACACCCCCCGGTCAGGGTGCAGAGTGACCGATACACAGCCATGGTCAGACTGTAGAGTGACCGATACACGCCCCGGTCAGAGCGCAGAATGACCAAAACACCCCCCAGCCAGAGTGCAGTGTGACCGATACACCCCCCGGTCAGGGTGCAGAGTGACCGAGACACCCCCCGGTCAGAGTGCAGATTGACCAATACGCCCCCCAGTCAGAGTGCAGAGTGACCGATACACCCCCCGTTCAGAGTGCAGAGTGACCGGTACACCCCCCGGTCAGGGTGCAGAGTGACCGATACACAGCCATGGTCAGAGTGCAGAGTGACCGATACACCCCCGGTCAGAGTGCAGAGTGACCGATACACCTCACCGGTCAGAGTGCAGAGTGACCGATACATTCCATTGTCAGGGTGCAGAGTGACCGATACACCCACGGTCAGGGTGCAGAGTGACCGATACACCATCCGGTCAGAGTGCAGAGTGACCGATACTCCCTCCGGTCAGAGTGCAGAGTGACCGATACTCCCCCGGGTCAGAGTGCAGAGTGACCGATACTCCCCCCGGTCAGGGTGCGGAGTGACCGATACACCTCCCGGTCAGGATGCAGAGATGCCAATACAACCCCCCACGGTCAGAGAGCAGAGTGACCGATACACCCCCCCAGTCAGAGTGCAGCGTGACCGATACTCCCCGTGGTCAGGGTGCAGAGTGACCGATACACCCCCCGGTCAGAGTGCAGAGTGACCGATACACCCCCCCGGTCAGAGTGCAGAGTGACCGATACATCCCCCGGTCAGGGTGCAGAGTGACCGATACACCACCCAGTCAGAGTGCAGAGTGACCGATACACATCCACGGTCAGAGTGCAGAGTGACCGATACTCCCCCCAGTCAGAGTGCAGAGTGACCGATACACACCCCGGTGAGAGTGCAGAGTGACCGATACACCCCCCGGTCAGAGTGCAGAGTGACCGATACTCCCCCCAGTCAGAGTGCAGAGTGACCGATACACAGCCATGGTCAGAGTGCAGAGTGACCGATACACCCCCGGTCAGAGTGCCGAATGACCGATACACACCCCGGTCAGGGTGCAGAGTAACCGATACACCACCCGGTCAGAGTGCAGAGTGACCGATACACCCCCGGTCAGAGTGCAGAGTGAATGATACACACCACGGTCAGTGTGCAGAGTGACCGATAGACCCCCCGGTTAGAGAGCTGAGTGACCGATACACCCCCGGTCAGAGTGCAGAGTGACCGATACACACCCCGGTAATGTTGCAGAGTGACGGATACACCCCACGGTCAGAGTGCAGAGTGACCGATACACCCCTGGTCAGAGTGCAGAGTGAACGATACACACCCCGGAAAGGTTGCAGAGTGACCAATACACCCCCGGTCAGGGTGCAGAGTGATCGATACACCCACAGGTCAGGGTGCAGAGTGACCGATACACACCCGTGCAGAGTGCCGAGTGACGGATACACCCCCCGGTCAGGGTGCAGAGTGACCGATACACCCCCCGGTCAGAGTGCAGAGTGACCGATACACCCCCGGTCAGAGTGCAGAGTGAACGATACACCCCCCAGTCAGAGTGCAGAGTGACCGATACACCCCCCGTTCAGAGTGCAGAGTGACCGGTACACCCCCCGGTCAGGGTGCAGAGTGACCGATACACCCCCGGTCAGAGTGCAGAGTGAACGATACACCCCCTGGTCAGAGTGCAGAGTGACCGATACACCCCCCGGTCAGGGTGCAGAGTGACCGATACACCCCCTGGTCAGAGTGCAGAGTGACCGATACACCCCCCCAGTCAGAGTGCAGAGTGACCGATACATCCCCCGGTCAGGGTGCAGAGTGACCGATACACCACCCAGTCAGAGTGCAGAGTGACCGATACACATCCATGGTCAGAGTGCAGAGTGACCGATACACCCCCCGGTCAGAGTGCAGAGTGACCGATACTCCCCCCAGTCAGAGTGCAGAGTGACCGATACACAGCCATGGTCAGAGTGCAGAGTGACCGATACACCCCCGGTCAGAGTGCCGAATGACCGATACACCCCCAGCCAGAGTGCAGTGTGACCGATGCACACCCCGGTCAGAGTGCAGAGTAACCGGAACAACCACCGGTCATGTGCAGAGTGACCGATACACCCACGGTCAGGGTGCAGAGTGACCGATACACCATCCGGTCAGAGTGCAGAGTGACCGATACACTCCCCGGTCAGAGTGCAGAGTGACCGATACACCCACAGTCAGGGTGCAGAGTGACCGATACACGCCCCGGTCAGGGTGCAGAGTGACCGATACACCCCCCCCGGTCAGATTGCAGAGTAACCGATACACTCCCCGTTCAGAGTGCAGAGTGACCAATACACCCCCCGGTCATAGTGCAGAGTGACCAATACATCCCCCGGTCATAGTGCAGAGTGACCGATACACCCCCTGGTCAGGGTGCAGAGTGACCAATACGCCCCCCAGTCAGAGTGCAGAGTGACCGATACACCCCCCGTTCAGAGTGCAGAGTGACCGGTACACCCCCCGGTCAGGGTGCAGAGTGACCGATACACAGCCATGGTCAGGCTGTAGAGTGACCGATACACGCCCCGGTCAGAGCGCAGAATGACCAATACACCCCCCAGCCAGAGTGCAGTGTGACCGATACACCCCCCGGTCAGGGTGCAGAGTGACCGAGACACCCCCCGGTCAGAGTGCAGATTGACCAATACGCCCCCCAGTCAGAGTGCAGAGTGACCGATACACCCCCCGTTCAGAGTGCAGAGTGACCGGTACACCCCCCGGTCAGGGTGCAGAGTGACCGATACACAGCCATGGTCAGAGTGCAGAGTGACCGATACACCCCCGGTCAGAGTGCAGAGTGACCGATACACCTCACCGGTCAGAGTGCAGAGTGACCGATACATTCCATTGTCAGGGTGCAGAGTGACCGATACACCCACGGTCAGGGTGCAGAGTGACCGATACACCATCCGGTCAGAGTGCAGAGTGACCGATACTCCCTCCGGTCAGAGTGCAGAGTGACCGATACTCCCCCGGGTCAGAGTGCAGAGTGACCGATACACACCCCGGTAATGTTGCAGAGTGACGGATACACCCCACGGTCAGAGTGCAGAGTGACCGATACACCCCTGGTCAGAGTGCAGAGTGAACGATACACACCCCGGAAAGGTTGCAGAGTGACCAATACACCCCCGGTCAGGGTGCAGAGTGATCGATACACCCACAGGTCAGGGTGCAGAGTGACCGATACACACCCGTGCAGAGTGCCGAGTGACGGATACACCCCCCGGTCAGGGTGCAGAGTGACCGATACACCCCCCGGTCAGAGTGCAGAGTGACCGATACACCCCCGGTCAGAGTGCAGAGTGAACGATACACCCCCCAGTCAGAGTGCAGAGTGACCGATACACCCCCCGTTCAGAGTGCAGAGTGACCGGTACACCCCCCGGTCAGGGTGCAGAGTGACCGATACACCCCCGGTCAGAGTGCAGAGTGAACGATACACCCCCTGGTCAGAGTGCAGAGTGACCGATACACCCCCCGGTCAGGGTGCAGAGTGACCGATACACCCCCTGGTCAGAGTGCAGAGTGACCGATACACCCCCCCAGTCAGAGTGCAGAGTGACCGATACATCCCCCGGTCAGGGTGCAGAGTGACCGATACACCACCCAGTCAGAGTGCAGAGTGACCGATACACATCCATGGTCAGAGTGCAGAGTGACCGATACACCCCCCGGTCAGAGTGCAGAGTGACCGATACTCCCCCCAGTCAGAGTGCAGAGTGACCGATACACAGCCATGGTCAGAGTGCAGAGTGACCGATACACCCCCGGTCAGAGTGCCGAATGACCGATACACCCCCAGCCAGAGTGCAGTGTGACCGATGCACACCCCGGTCAGAGTGCAGAGTAACCGGAACAACCACCGGTCATGTGCAGAGTGACCGATACACCCACGGTCAGGGTGCAGAGTGACCGATACACCATCCGGTCAGAGTGCAGAGTGACCGATACACTCCCCGGTCAGAGTGCAGAGTGACCGATACACCCACAGTCAGGGTGCAGAGTGACCGATACACGCCCCGGTCAGGGTGCAGAGTGACCGATACACCCCCCCCGGTCAGATTGCAGAGTAACCGATACACTCCCCGTTCAGAGTGCAGAGTGACCAATACACCCCCCGGTCATAGTGCAGAGTGACCAATACATCCCCCGGTCATAGTGCAGAGTGACCGATACACCCCCTGGTCAGGGTGCAGAGTGACCAATACGCCCCCCAGTCAGAGTGCAGAGTGACCGATACACCCCCCGTTCAGAGTGCAGAGTGACCGGTACACCCCCCGGTCAGGGTGCAGAGTGACCGATACACAGCCATGGTCAGGCTGTAGAGTGACCGATACACGCCCCGGTCAGAGCGCAGAATGACCAATACACCCCCCAGCCAGAGTGCAGTGTGACCGATACACCCCCCGGTCAGGGTGCAGAGTGACCGAGACACCCCCCGGTCAGAGTGCAGATTGACCAATACGCCCCCCAGTCAGAGTGCAGAGTGACCGATACACCCCCCGTTCAGAGTGCAGAGTGACCGGTACACCCCCCGGTCAGGGTGCAGAGTGACCGATACACAGCCATGGTCAGAGTGCAGAGTGACCGATACACCCCCGGTCAGAGTGCAGAGTGACCGATACACCTCACCGGTCAGAGTGCAGAGTGACCGATACATTCCATTGTCAGGGTGCAGAGTGACCGATACACCCACGGTCAGGGTGCAGAGTGACCGATACACCATCCGGTCAGAGTGCAGAGTGACCGATACTCCCTCCGGTCAGAGTGCAGAGTGACCGATACTCCCCCGGGTCAGAGTGCAGAGTGACCGATACTCCCCCCGGTCAGGGTGCGGAGTGACCGATACACCTCCCGGTCAGGATGCAGAGATGCCAATACAACCCCCCACGGTCAGAGAGCAGAGTGACCGATACACCCCCCCAGTCAGAGTGCAGCGTGACCGATACTCCCCGTGGTCAGGGTGCAGAGTGACCGATACACCCCCCGGTCAGAGTGCAGAGTGACCGATACACCCCCCCGGTCAGAGTGCAGAGTGACCGATACATCCCCCGGTCAGGGTGCAGAGTGACCGATACACCACCCAGTCAGAGTGCAGAGTGACCGATACACATCCACGGTCAGAGTGCAGAGTGACCGATACTCCCCCCAGTCAGAGTGCAGAGTGACCGATACACACCCCGGTCAGAGTGCAGAGTGACCGATACACCCCCCGGTCAGAGTGCAGAGTGACCGATACTCCCCCCAGTCAGAGTGCAGAGTGACCGATACACAGCCATGGTCAGAGTGCAGAGTGACCGATACACCCCCGGTCAGAGTGCCGAATGACCGATACACCCCCCAGCCAGAGTGCAGTGTGACCGATGCACACCCCGGTCAGAGTGCAGAGTAACCGGAACAACCACCGGTCATGTGCAGAGTGACCGATACACCCACGGTCAGGGTGCAGAGTGACCGATACACCATCCGGTCAGAGTGCAGAGTGACCGATACACTCCCCGGTCAGAGTGCAGAGTGACCGATACACCCACAGTCAGGGTGCAGAGTGACCGATACACGCCCCGGTCAGGGTGCAGAGTGACCGATACACCCCCCCCGGTCAGATTGCAGAGTGACCGATACACTCCCCGTTCAGAGTGCAGAGTGACTAATACACCCCCCGGTCATAGTGCAGAGTGACCGATACACCCCCTGGTCAGGGTGCAGAGTGACCAATACGCCCCCGGTCAGGGTGCAGAGTGAACGATACACCCCCCGGTCACGGTGCATAGTGACCGATACACCCCCCGGTCAGACTGTAGAGTGACCGATACACGCCCCGGTCAGAGCGCAGAATGACTGATACACACCCCAGCCAGAGTGCAGTGTGACCGATACACCCCCCGGTCAGAGTGCAGAGTGAACGATACACCCCCTGGTCAGAGTGCAGAGTGACCGATACACCCCCCCGGTCAGGGTGCAGAGTGACCGATACACCCCCTGGTCAGAGTGCAGAGTGACCGATACACCCCCCCAGTCAGAGTGCAGAGTGACCGATACATCCCCCGGTCAGGGTGCAGAGTGACCGATACACCACCCAGTCAGAGTGCAGAGTGACCGATACACATCCACGGTCAGAGTGCAGAGTGACCGATACACCCCCCGGTCAGAGTGCAGAGTGACCGATACTCCCCCCAGTCAGAGTGCAGAGTGACCGATAAACAGCCATGGTCAGAGTGCAGAGTGACCGATACACCCCCGGTCAGAGTGCCGAATGACCGATACACCCCCCAGCCAGAGTGCAGTGTGACCGATGCACACCCCGGTCAGAGTGCAGAGTAACCGGAACAACCACCGGTCATGTGCAGAGTGACCGATACACCCACGGTCAGGGTGCAGAGTGACCGATACACCATCCGGTCAGAGTGCAGAGTGACCGATACACTCCCCGGTCAGAGTGCAGAGTGACCGATACACCCACAGTCAGGGTGCAGAGTGACCGATACACGCCCCGGTCAGGGTGCAGAGTGACCGATACACCCCCCCCGGTCAGATTGCAGAGTGACCGATACACTCCCCGTTCAGAGTGCAGAGTGACCAATACACCCCCCGGTCATAGTGCAGAGTGACCAATACATCACCCGGTCATAGTGCAGAGTGACCGATACAACCCCTGGTCAGGGTGCAGAGTGACCAATACGCCCCCCAGTCAGAGTGCAGAGTGACCGATACACCCCCCGTTCAGAGTGCAGAGTGACCGGTACACCCCCCGGTCAGGGTGCAGAGTGACCGATACACAGCCATGGTCAGACTGTAGAGTGACCGATACACGCCCCGGTCAGAGCGCAGAATGACCAATACACCCCCCAGCCAGAGTGCAGTGTGACCGATACACCCCCCGGTCAGGGTGCAGAGTGACCGAGACACCCCCCGGTCAGAGTGCAGAGTGACCAATACGCCCCCCAGTCAGAGTGCAGAGTGACCGATACACCCCCCGTTCAGAGTGCAGAGTGACCGGTACACCCCCCGGTCAGGGTGCAGAGTGACCGATACACAGCCATGGTCAGAGTGCAGAGTGACCGATACACCCCCGGTCAGAGTGCAGAGTGACCGATTCACCTCACCGGTCAGAGTGCAGAGTGACCGATACATCCCATTGTCAGGGTGCAGAGTGACCGATACACCCACGGTCAGGGTGCAGAGTGACCGATACACCATCCGGTCAGAGTGCAGAGTGACCGATACTCCCTCCGGTCAGAGTGCAGAGTGACCGATACTCCCCCGGGTCAGAGTGCAGAGTGACCGATACTCCCCCCGGTCAGGTGCAGAGTGACCGATACACCTCCCGGTCAGGATGCAGAGATGCCAATACACCCCCCCACGGTCAGAGAGCAGAGTGACAGATAAACCCCCCGGTCAGAGTGCAGAGTGACCGATACTCCCCGTGGTCAGGGTGCAGAGTGACAGATACACCCCCCGGTCAGAGTGCAGAGTGACCGATACACCCCCCCGGTCAGAGTGCAGAGTGACCGATACACACCCCGGTCAGGGTGCAGAGTGACCGATACACCACCCAGTCAGAGTGCAGAGTGACCGATACACATCCACGGTCAGAGTGCAGAGTGACCGATACACACCCCGGTCAGAGTGCAGAGTGACCGATACTCCCCCCAGTCAGAGTGCAGAGTGACCGATACACAGCCATGGTCAGAGTGCAGAGTGACCGATACACCCCCGGTCAGAGTGCCGAATGACCGATACACCCCCCAGCCAGAGTGCAGTGTGACCGATGCACACCCCGGTCAGAGTGCAGAGTAACCGGAACAACCACCGGTCATGTGCAGAGTGACCGATACACCCACGGTCAGGGTGCAGAGTGACCGATACACCATCCGGTCAGAGTGCAGAGTGACCGATACACTCCCCGGTCAGAGTGCAGATTGACCGATACACCCACAGTCAGGGTGCAGAGTGACCGATACACGCCCCGGTCAGGGTGCAGAGTGACCGATACACCCCCCCCGGTCAGAGTGCAGAGTGACCGATACACTCCCCATTCAGAGTGCAGAGTGACCAATACACCCCCCGTTCATAGTGCAGAGTGACCGATACACCCCCTGGTCAGGGTGCAGAGTGACCAATACACCCCCGGTCAGGGTGCAGAGTGACCGATACACCCCCCGGTCACGGTGCAGAGTGACCAATACACACCCCGGTCATAGTGCAGAGTAACCGATACACCCCCTGGTCAGGGTGCAGAGTGACCGCTACACCCCCCAGTCACGGTGCAGACTGATCGATACACCCCCGGTCAGACTGTAGAGTGACCGATACACACCCCGGTCGGAGCGCAGAATGACTGATACACCCCCCAGCCAGAGTGCAGTGTGACCGAACACCCCCCGGTCAGGGTGCAGAGTGACCGAGACACCCCCCGGTCAGAGTGCAGAGTGACCAATACGCCCCCCCAGTCAGAGTGCAGAGTGACTGATACACCCCCCGTTCAGAGTGCAGAGTGTCCGATATACCCCCAGGTCAGGGTGCAGAGTGACCGATACACGCGCCCCGGCCAGGGTGCAGAGTGACTGATACACACCCCGTTCAGGGTGCAGAGTGACCGGTACACCCCCGCCCCCGGTCAGAGTGCCGAATGACCGATACACCCCACAGCCAGAGTGCAGTGTGACCGGAACACCCCCGGTCATGTGCAGAGTGACCGATACACCCCCAGGTCAGGGTGCAGAGTGACCAATACGCCCCGGTCAGGGTGCAGAGTGACCGATACACCCCACGGTCAGGGTGCAGAGTGACCGATACACCCCCAGGTCAGGGTGCAGAGTGACCAATACGCCCCCGGTCAGAGTGCAGAGTGACCGATACAACCCCCGGTCAGGGTGCAGAGTGATCGATACAACCCCCCGGTCAGAGTGCAGAGTGACCGATACACCCCCCGGTCAGGGTGCAGAGTGACCGAGACACCCCCCGGTCAGAGAGCAGAGTGACAGTTACATCCCCCGGTCATAGTGCAGAGTGACCGATACACCCCCAGGTCAGGGTGCAGAGTGACCGATACACCGCCGGTCAGAGTGCAGAGTGACCGATACACCACCTGGTCAGGGTGCAGAGTGACCGATACACCCCCCGGTCAGAGTGCAGAGTGACCGATACACGCCCCGGTCAGGGTGCAGAGTGACCAATACACCCCCAGGTCAGAGTGCAGAGTGACCGATACACTCCCCGTTCAGAGTGCAGAGTGACCAATACACCCCCCGGTCATAGTGCAGATTGACCGATACACCCCCCGGTCAGGGTGCAGAGTGACCGATACACCACCCGGTCACGGTGCAGAGTGACCGATACACCCCCCGGTCAGAGTGCAGAGTGACCGATACACACCACGGTCAGCGTGCTGAGTGACCAATAAACCCCCCGGTCAGGGTGCAGAGTGATCGTACACCCCCCGGTCAGAGTGCAGAGTGACCGATACACACCCCGTTCAGAGTGCCCAATACACCCCCCCAGTCAGAGTGCAGAGTGACCGATTCACCTCCCGGTCAGGGTGCAGAGTGGCCGATACACCCCCGGTCAGAGTGCAGAGTGACCGATACACCCCCCGGTCAGGGTGCAGAGTCACCGATACAGCCCCCGGTCAGGGTGCACAGTGACCAATACACGCCCCTGTCAGGGTGCAGAGTGACCGATACACCCCCCAGTCAGGGTGCAGAGTGACCGATACA
Source organism: Scyliorhinus torazame (assembly GCF_047496885.1). Taxonomy (NCBI): domain Eukaryota; kingdom Metazoa; phylum Chordata; class Chondrichthyes; order Carcharhiniformes; family Scyliorhinidae; genus Scyliorhinus; species Scyliorhinus torazame. The sequence goes on along the minus strand of NC_092708.1, from coordinate 396,094,984 downwards.
CCCCACGGTCAGAGTGCAGAGTGACCGATACTCCCCCCGGTCAGAGTGCAGAGTGACCGATACACCCCCTGGTCAGAGTGCAGAGTGACCGATACTCCCCCCGGTCAGAGTGCAGAGTGACCGATACTCCCCCCAGTCAGAGTGCAGAGTGACCGATACACCCCCCGGTCAGGGTGCAGAGTGACCAATACACCCGCTGGTCAAAGTGCAGACTGACCGATACAACCCCCGGTCAGGGTGCAGAGTGACCGATACACCCCCCGGGTAGAGTGCAGAGTGACCGATACAACCCCCGGTCAGAGTGCAGAGTGACAGTTACATCCCCCGGTCAGAGTGCAGAGTGACCAATACACCCCCCGGGCAGAGTGCAGAGTGACAGATACACCCCCAGTCAGAGTGCAGAGTGACCGATACACCCACCGGTCAGAGTGCCCGATACACCCCCCGGTCAGGGTGCAGAGTGACCGATACACCCCCCGGTAAGAGTGCAGATTGACCGATACACCCCCCGGTCAGAGTGCAGATTGACCGATGCACCCCCCGGTCAGGGTGCAGAGTGACCGATACACCCCCCGCGCAGAGTGCAAAGTGACCGATACAAGCCCCTGTCAGAGTGCAGAGTGACCGATACATCCCCCGGTCAGAGTGCAGAGTGACCGATATACCCCCGCGGTCAGAGTGCAGAGTGACCGATACACCCCCCGGTCAGAGTGCAGAGGGACCGATAAAGCCCCCGGTCAGAGTGCCCGATACACCCCCCGGTCAGGGTGCAGAGTAACCGATACACCCCCCGGTCAGAGTGCAGAGTGACCGATACACACCCCGGTCAGAGTGCCCGATAGACCCCCCGGTCAGGGTGCAGAGTGACCGATACACCCCCCGGTCAGAGTGCAGAGTGACCGATACACCCCCGGTCAGGGTACAGAGTGACCGATACACCCCCCGGTCAGAGTGCAGAGTGACCGATACACCCCCGGTCAGAGTGCAGAGTGAATGATACACACCCCGGTCAGTGTGCAGAGTGACCGATAGACCCCCCGGTTAGAGAGCAGAGTGACCGATACACCCCCGGTCAGAGTGCAGAGTGACCGATACACACCCCGGTAATGTTGCAGAGTGACGGATACACCCCACGGTCAGAGTGCAGAGTGACCGATACACCCCTGGTCAGAGTGCAGAGTGAACGATACACACCCCGGTCAGGTTGCAGAGTGACCAATACACCCCCGGTCAGGGTGCAGAGTGACCGATACACCCACAGGTCAGGGTGCAGAGTGACCGATACACACCCGGTCAGAGTGCCGAGTGACGGATACACCCCCCGGTCAGGGTGCAGAGTGACCGATACACCCCCCGGTCAGAGTGCAGAGTGACCGATACACCCCCGGTCAGAGTGCAGAGTGAACGATACACCCCCCAGTCAGAGTGCAGAGTGACCGATACACCCCCCGTTCAGAGTGCAGAGTGACCGGTACACCCCCCGGTCAGGGTGCAGAGTGACCGATACACCCCCGGTCAGAGTGCAGAGTGAACGATACACCCCCTGGTCAGAGTGCAGAGTGACCGATACACCCCCCGGTCAGGGTGCAGAGTGACCGATACACCCCCCGGTCAGAGTGCAGAGTGACCGATACACCCCCGGTCAGAGTGCAGAGTGACCGATACACACCCCGGTCAGGGTGCAGAGTAACCGATACACCACCCGGTCAGAGTGCAGAGTGACCGATACACCCCCGGTCAGAGTGCAGAGTGAATGATACACACCACGGTCAGTGTGCAGAGTGACCGATAGACCCACCGGTTAGAGAGCTGAGTGACCGATACACCCCCGGTCAGAGTGCAGAGTGACCGATACACACCCCGGTAATGTTGCAGAGTGACGGATACACCCCACGGTCAGAGTGCAGAGTGACCGATACACCCCTGGTCAGAGTGCAGAGTGAACGATACACACCCCGGAAAGGTTGCAGAGTGACCAATACACCCCCGGTCAGGGTGCAGAGTGACCGATACACCCACAGGTCAGGGTGCAGAGTGACCGATACACACCCGTGCAGAGTGCCGAGTGACGGATACACCCCCCGGTCAGGGTGCAGAGTGACCGATACACCCCCCGGTCAGAGTGCAGAGTGACCGATACACCCCCGGTCAGAGTGCAGAGTGAACGATACACCCCCCAGTCAGAGTGCAGAGTGACCGATACACCCCCGTTCAGAGTGCAGAGTGACCGGTACACCCCCCGGTCAGGGTGCAGAGTGACCGATACACCCCCGGTCAGAGTGCAGAGTGCACGATACACCCCCTGGTCAGAGTGCAGTGACCGATACACCCCCCGGTCAGGGTGCAGAGTGACCGATACACCCCCTGGTCAGAGTGCAGAGTGACCGATACACCCCCCCAGTCAGAGTGCAGAGTGACCGATACATCCCCCGGTCAGGGTGCAGAGTGACCGATACACCACCCAGTCAGAGTGCAGAGTGACCGATACACATCCATGGTCAGAGTGCAGAGTGACCGATACACCCCCCGGTCAGAGTGCAGAGTGACCGATACTCCCCCCAGTCAGAGTGCAGAGTGACCGATACACAGCCATGGTCAGAGTGCAGAGTGACCGATACACCCCCGGTCAGAGTGCCGAATGACCGATACACCCCCAGCCAGAGTGCAGTGTGACCGATGCACACCCCGGTCAGAGTGCAGAGTAACCGGAACAACCACCGGTCATGTGCAGAGTGACCGATACACCCACGGTCAGGGTGCAGAGTGACCGATACACCATCCGGTCAGAGTGCAGAGTGACCGATACACTCCCCGGTCAGAGTGCAGAGTGACCGATACACCCACAGTCAGGGTGCAGAGTGACCGATACACGCCCCGGTCAGGGTGCAGAGTGACCGATACACCCCCCCCGGTCAGATTGCAGAGTGACCGATACACTCCCCGTTCAGAGTGCAGAGTGACCAATACACCCCCCGGTCATAGTGCAGAGTGACCAATACATCCCCCGGTCATAGTGCAGAGTGACCGATACACCCCCTGGTCAGGGTGCAGAGTGACCAATACGCCCCCCAGTCAGAGTGCAGAGTGACCGATACACCCCCGCGGTCAGAGTGCAGAGTGACCGATACACCCCCCGGTCAGAGTGCAGAGGGACCGATACACCCGCCGGTCAGAGTGCCCGATACACCCCCCGGTCAGGGTGCAGAGTAACCGATACACCCCCCGGTCAGAGTGCAGAGTGACCGATACACACCCCGGTCAGAGTGCCCGATAGACCCCCCGGTCAGGGTGCAGAGTGACCGATACACACCCCGGTCAGAGTGCAGAGTGACCGATACACCCCCCGGTAAGAGTGCAGAGTGACCGATACACCCCCCGGTCAGAGTGCAGAGTGACCGATACACCCCCGGTCAGAGTGCAGAGTGACCGATACACACCCCGGTCAGGGTGCAGAGTAACCGATACACCACCCGGTCAGAGTGCAGAGTGACCGATACACCCCCGGTCAGAGTGCAGAGTGAATGATACACACCACGGTCAGTGTGCAGAGTGACCGATAGACCCCCCGGTTAGAGAGCTGAGTGACCGATACACCCCCGGTCAGAGTGCAGAGTGACCGATACACACCCCGGTAATGTTGCAGAGTGACGGATACACCCCACGGTCAGAGTGCAGAGTGACCGATACACCCCTGGTCAGAGTGCAGAGTGAACGATACACACCCCGGAAAGGTTGCAGAGTGACCAATACACCCCCGGTCAGGGTGCAGAGTGACCGATACACCCACAGGTCAGGGTGCAGAGTGACCGATACACACCCGTGCAGAGTGCCGAGTGACGGATACACCCCCCGGTCAGGGTGCAGAGTGACCGATACACCCCCCGGTCAGAGTGCAGAGTGACCGATACACCCCCGGTCAGAGTGCAGAGTGAACGATACACCCCCCAGTCAGAGTGCAGAGTGACCGATACACCCCCGTTCAGAGTGCAGAGTGACCGGTACACCCCCCGGTCAGGGTGCAGAGTGACCGATACACCCCCGGTCAGAGTGCAGAGTGCACGATACACCCCCTGGTCAGAGTGCAGAGTGACCGATACACCCCCCGGTCAGGGTGCAGAGTGACCGATACACCCCCTGGTCAGAGTGCAGAGTGACCGATACACCCCCCCAGTCAGAGTGCAGAGTGACCGATACATCCCCCGGTCAGGGTGCAGAGTGACCGATACACCACCCAGTCAGAGTGCAGAGTGACCGATACACATCCATGGTCAGAGTGCAGAGTGACCGATACACCCCCCGGTCAGAGTGCAGAGTGACCGATACTCCCCCCAGTCAGAGTGCAGAGTGACCGATACACAGCCATGGTCAGAGTGCAGAGTGACCGATACACCCCCGGTCAGAGTGCCGAATGACCGATACACCCCCAGCCAGAGTGCAGTGTGACCGATGCACACCCCGGTCAGAGTGCAGAGTAACCGGAACAACCACCGGTCATGTGCAGAGTGACCGATACACCCACGGTCAGGGTGCAGAGTGACCGATACACCTTCGGTCAGAGTGCAGAGTGACCGATACACTCCCCGGTCAGAGTGCAGAGTGACCGATACACCCACAGTCAGGGTGCAGAGTGACCGATACACGCCCCGGTCAGGGTGCAGAGTGACCGATACACCCCCCCCGGTCAGATTGCAGAGTGACCGATACACTCCCCGTTCAGAGTGCAGAGTGACCAATACACCCCCCGGTCATAGTGCAGAGTGACCAATACATCCCCCGGTCATAGTGCAGAGTGACCGATACACCCCCTGGTCAGGGTGCAGAGTGACCAATACGCCCCCCAGTCAGAGTGCAGAGTGACCGATACAACCCCCGTTCAGAGTGCAGAGTGACCGGTACACCCCCCGGTCAGGGTGCAGAGTGACCGATACACAGCCATGGTCAGGCTGTAGAGTGACCGATACACGCCCCGGTCAGAGCGCAGAATGACCAATACACCCCCCAGCCAGAGTGCAGTGTGACCGATACACCCCCCGGTCAGGGTGCAGAGTGACCGAGACACCCCCCGGTCAGAGTGCAGATTGACCAATACGCCCCCCAGTCAGAGTGCAGAGTGACCGATACACCCCCCGTTCAGAGTGCAGAGTGACCGGTACACCCCCCGGTCAGGGTGCAGAGTGACCGATACACAGCCATGGTCAGAGTGCAGAGTGACCGATACACCCCCGGTCAGAGTGCAGAGTGACCGATACACCTCACCGGTCAGAGTGCAGAGTGACCGATACATTCCATTGTCAGGGTGCAGAGTGACCGATACACCCACGGTCAGGGTGCAGAGTGACCGATACACCATCCGGTCAGAGTGCAGAGTGACCGATACTCCCTCCGGTCAGAGTGCAGAGTGACCGATACTCCCCGGGTCAGAGTGCAGAGTGACCGATACTCCCCCCGGTCAGGGTGCGGAGTGACCGATACACCTCCCGGTCAGGATGCAGAGATGCCAATACAACCCCCCACGGTCAGAGAGCAGAGTGACCGATACACCCCCCCAGTCAGAGTGCAGCGTGACCGATACTCCCCGTGGTCAGGGTGCAGAGTGACCGATACACCCCCCGGTCAGAGTGCAGAGTGACCGATACACCCCCCCGGTCAGAGTGCAGAGTGACCGATACATCCCCCGGTCAGGGTGCAGAGTGACCGATACACCACCCAGTCAGAGTGCAGAGTGACCGATACACATCCACGGTCAGAGTGCAGAGTGACCGATACTCCCCCCAGTCAGAGTGCAGAGTGACCGATACACACCCCGGTCAGAGTGCAGAGTGACCGATACACCCCCCGGTCAGAGTGCAGAGTGACCGATACTCCCCCCAGTCAGAGTGCAGAGTGACCGATACACAGCCATGGTCAGAGTGCAGAGTGACCGATACACCCCCGGTCAGAGTGCCGAATGACCGATACACCCCCCAGCCAGAGTGCAGTGTGACCGATGCACACCCCGGTCAGAGTGCAGAGTAACCGGAACAACCACCGGTCATGTGCAGAGTGACCGATACACCCACGGTCAGGGTGCAGAGTGACCGATACACCATCCGGTCAGAGTGCAGAGTGACCGATACACTCCCCGGTCAGAGTGCAGAGTGACCGATACACCCACAGTCAGGGTGCAGAGTGACCGATACACGCCCCGGTCAGGGTGCAGAGTGACCGATACACCCCCCCCGGTCAGATTGCAGAGTGACCGATACACTCCCCGTTCAGAGTGCAGAGTGACTAATACACCCCCCGGTCATAGTGCAGAGTGACCGATACACCCCCTGGTCAGGGTGCAGAGTGACCAATACGCCCCCGGTCAGGGTGCAGAGTGAACGATACACCCCCCGGTCACGGTGCATAGTGACCGATACACCCCCCGGTCAGACTGTAGAGTGACCGATACACGCCCCGGTCAGAGCGCAGAATGACTGATACACACCCCAGCCAGAGTGCAGTGTGACCGATACACCCCCCGGTCAGAGTGCAGAGTGAACGATACACCCCCTGGTCAGAGTGCAGAGTGACCGATACACCCCCCCGGTCAGGGTGCAGAGTGACCGATACACCCCCTGGTCAGAGTGCAGAGTGACCGATACACCCCCCCAGTCAGAGTGCAGAGTGACCGATACATCCCCCGGTCAGGGTGCAGAGTGACCGATACACCACCCAGTCAGAGTGCAGAGTGACCGATACACATCCACGGTCAGAGTGCAGAGTGACCGATACACCCCCCGGTCAGAGTGCAGAGTGACCGATACTCCCCCCAGTCAGAGTGCAGAGTGACCGATAAACAGCCATGGTCAGAGTGCAGAGTGACCGATACACCCCCGGTCAGAGTGCCGAATGACCGATACACCCCCCAGCCAGAGTGCAGTGTGACCGAGGCACACCCCGGTCAGAGTGCAGAGTCACCGGAACAACCACCGGTCATGTGCAGAGTGACCGATACACCCACGGTCAGGGTGCAGAGTGACCGATACACCATCCGGTCAGAGTGCAGAGTGACCGATACACTCCCCGGTCAGAGTGCAGAGTGACCGATACACCCACAGTCAGGGTGCAGAGTGACCGATACACGCCCCGGTCAGGGTGCAGAGTGACCGATACACCCCCCCCGGTCAGATTGCAGAGTGACCGATACACTCCCCGTTCAGAGTGCAGAGTGACCAATACACCCCCCGGTCATAGTGCAGAGTGACCAATACATCCCCCGGTCATAGTGCAGAGTGACCGATACAACCCCTGGTCAGGGTGCAGAGTGACCAATACGCCCCCCAGTCAGAGTGCAGAGTGACCGATACACCCCCCGTTCAGAGTGCAGAGTGACCGGTACACCCCCCGGTCAGGGTGCAGAGTGACCAATACACAGCCATGGTCAGACTGTAGAGTGACCGATACACGCCCCGGTCAGAGCGCAGAATGACCAATACACCCCCCAGCCAGAGTGCAGTGTGACCGATACACCCCCCGGTCAGGGTGCAGAGTGACCGAGACACCCCCCGGTCAGAGTGCAGAGTGACCAATACGCCCCCCAGTCAGAGTGCAGAGTGACCGATACACCCCCCGTTCAGAGTGCAGAGTGACCGGTACACCCCCCGGTCAGGGTGCAGAGTGACCGATACACAGCCATGGTCAGAGTGCAGAGTGACCGATACACCCCCGGTCAGAGTGCAGAGTGACCGATTCACCTCACCGGTCAGAGTGCAGAGTGACCGATACATCCCATTGTCAGGGTGCAGAGTGACCGATACACCCACGGTCAGGGTGCAGAGTGACCGATACACCATCCGGTCAGAGTGCAGAGTGACCGATACTCCCTCCGGTCAGAGTGCAGAGTGACCGATACTCCCCCGGGTCAGAGTGCAGAGTGACCGATACTCCCCCCGGTCAGGTGCAGAGTGACCGATACACCTCCCGGTCAGGATGCAGAGATGCCAATACACCCCCCCACGGTCAGAGAGCAGAGTGACAGATAAACCCCCCGGTCAGAGTGCAGAGTGACCGATACTCCCCGTGGTCAGGGTGCAGAGTGACAGATACACCCCCCGGTCAGAGTGCAGAGTGACCGATACACCCCCCCGGTCAGAGTGCAGAGTGACCGATACACACCCCGGTCAGGGTGCAGAGTGACCGATACACCACCCAGTCAGAGTGCAGAGTGACCGATACACATCCACGGTCAGAGTGCAGAGTGACCGATACACACCCCGGTCAGAGTGCAGAGTGACCGATACTCCCCCCAGTCAGAGTGCAGAGTGACCGATACACAGCCATGGTCAGAGTGCAGAGTGACCGATACACCCCCGGTCAGAGTGCCGAATGACCGATACACCCCCCAGCCAGAGTGCAGTGTGACCGATGCACACCCCGGTCAGAGTGCAGAGTAACCGGAACAACCACCGGTCATGTGCAGAGTGACCGATACACCCACGGTCAGGGTGCAGAGTGACCGATACACCATCCGGTCAGAGTGCAGAGTGACCGATACACTCCCCGGTCAGAGTGCAGATTGACCGATACACCCACAGTCAGGGTGCAGAGTGACCGATACACGCCCCGGTCAGGGTGCAGAGTGACCGATACACCCCCCCCGGTCAGAGTGCAGAGTGACCGATACACTCCCCATTCAGAGTGCAGAGTGACCAATACACCCCCCGTTCATAGTGCAGAGTGACCGATACACCCCCTGGTCAGGGTGCAGAGTGACCAATACACCCCCGGTCAGGGTGCAGAGTGACCGATACACCCCCCGGTCACGGTGCAGAGTGACCAATACACACCCCGGTCATAGTGCAGAGTAACCGATACACCCCCTGGTCAGGGTGCAGAGTGACCGATACACCCCCCAGTCACGGTGCAGACTGACCGATACACCCCCGGTCAGACTGTAGAGTGACCGATACACACCCCGGTCGGAGCGCAGAATGACTGATACACCCCCCAGCCAGAGTGCAGTGTGACCGAACACCCCCCGGTCAGGGTGCAGAGTGACCGAGACACCCCCCGGTCAGAGTGCAGAGTGACCAATACGCCCCCCCAGTCAGAGTGCAGAGTGACCGATACACCCCCCGTTCAGAGTGCAGAGTGTCCGATATACCCCCAGGTCAGGGTGCAGAGTGACCGATACACGCGCCCCGGCCAGGGTGCAGAGTGACTGATACACACCCCGTTCAGGGTGCAGAGTGACCGGTACACCCCCGCCCCCGGTCAGAGTGCCGAATGACCGATACACCCCACAGCCAGAGTGCAGTGTGACCGGAACACCCCCGGTCATGTGCAGAGTGACCGATACACCCCCAGGTCAGGGTGCAGAGTGACCAATACGCCCCGGTCAGGGTGCAGAGTGACCGATACACCCCACGGTCAGGGTGCAGAGTGACCGATACACCCCCAGGTCAGGGTGCAGAGTGACCAATACGCCCCCGGTCAGAGTGCAGAGTGACCGATACAACCCCCGGTCAGGGTGCAGAGTGATCGATACAACCCCCCGGTCAGAGTGCAGAGTGACCGATACACCCCCCGGTCAGGGTGCAGAGTGACCGAGACACCCCCCGGTCAGAGAGCAGAGTGACAGTTACATCCCCCGGTCATAGTGCAGAGTGACCGATACACCCCCAGGTCAGGGTGCAGAGTGACCGATACACCGCCGGTCAGAGTGCAGAGTGACCGATACACCACCTGGTCAGGGTGCAGAGTGACCGATACACCCCCCGGTCAGAGTGCAGAGTGACCGATACACGCCCCGGTCAGGGTGCAGAGTGACCGATACACCCCCAGGTCAGAGTGCAGAGTGACCGATACACTCCCCGTTCAGAGTGCAGAGTGACCAATACACCCCCCGGTCATAGTGCAGATTGACCGATACACCCCCCGGTCAGGGTGCAGAGTGACCGATACACCACCCGGTCACGGTGCAGAGTGACCGATACACCCCCCGGTCAGAGTGCAGAGTGACCGATACACACCACGGTCAGCGTGCTGAGTGACCAATAAACCCCCCGGTCAGGGTGCAGAGTGATCGTACACCCCCCGGTCAGAGTGCAGAGTGACCGATACACACCCCGTTCAGAGTGCCCAATACACCCCCCCAGTCAGAGTGCAGAGTGACCGATTCACCTCCTGGTCAGGGTGCAGAGTGGCCGATACACCCCCGGTCAGAGTGCAGAGTGACCGATACACCCCCCGGTCAGGGTGCAGAGTCACCGATACAGCCCCCGGTCAGGGTGCACAGTGACCAATACACGCCCCTGTCAGGGTGCAGAGTGACCGATACACCCCCCAGTCAGGGTGCAGGGTGACCGATACACACCCCGGTCAGAGTGCAGAGTGACCGATACACCCCACGGTCAGAGTGCAGAGTGACCGATACTCCCCCCGGTCAGAGTGCAGAGTGACCGATACACCCCCTGGTCAGAGTGCAGAGTGACCGATACTCCCCCCGGTCAGAGTGCAGAGTGACCGATACTCCCCCCAGTCAGAGTGCAGAGTGACCGATACACCCCCCGGTCAGGGTGCAGAGTGACCAATACACCCGCTGGTCAAAGTGCAGACTGACCGATACACCCCCCGGTCAGGGTGCAGAGTGACCGATACACCCCCCGGGTAGAGTGCAGAGTGACCGATACAACCCCCGGTCAGAGTGCAGAGTGACAGTTACATCCCCCGGTCAGAGTGCAGAGTGACCAATACACCCCCCGGGCAGAGTGCAGAGTGACAGATACACCCCCAGTCAGAGTGCAGAGTGACCGATACACCCACCGGTCAGAGTGCCCGATACACCCCCCGGTCAGGGTGCAGAGCGACCGATACACCCCCCGGTAAGAGTGCAGATTGACCGATACACCCCCCGGTCAGAGTGCAGATTGACCGATGCACCCCCCGGTCAGGGTGCAGAGTGACCGATACACCCCCCGCGCAGAGTGCAAAGTGACCGATACAAGCCCCTGTCAGAGTGCAGAGTGACCGATACATCCCCCGGTCAGAGTGCAGAGTGACCGATATACCCCCGCGGTCAGAGTGCAGAGTGACCGATACACCCCCCGGTCAGAGTGCAGAGGGACCGATAAAGCCCCCGGTCAGAGTGCCCGATACACCCCCCGGTCAGGGTGCAGAGTAACCGATACACCCCCCGGTCAGAGTGCAGAGTGACCGATACACACCCCGGTCAGAGTGCCCGATAGACCCCCCGGTCAGGGTGCAGAGTGACCGATACACCCCCCGGTCAGAGTGCAGAGTGACCGATACACCCCCGGTCAGGGTACAGAGTGACCGATACACCCCCCGGTCAGAGTGCAGAGTGACCGATACACCCCCGGTCAGAGTGCAGAGTGAATGATACACACCCCGGTCAGTGTGCAGAGTGACCGATAGACCCCCCGGTTAGAGAGCAGAGTGACCGATACACCCCCGGTCAGAGTGCAGAGTGACCGATACACACCCCGGTAATGTTGCAGAGTGACGGATACACCCCACGGTCAGAGTGCAGAGTGACCGATACACCCCTGGTCAGAGTGCAGAGTGAACGATACACACCCCGGTCAGGTTGCAGAGTGACCAATACACCCCCGGTCAGGTTGCAGAGTGACCGATACACCCACAGGTCAGGGTGCAGAGTGACCGATACACACCCGGTCAGAGTGCCGAGTGACGGATACACCCCCCGGTCAGGGTGCAGAGTGACCGATACACCCCCCGGTCAGAGTGCAGAGTGACCGATACACCCCCGGTCAGAGTGCAGAGTGAACGATACACCCCCCAGTCAGAGTGCAGAGTGACCGATACACCCCCCGTTCAGAGTGCAGAGTGACCGGTACACCCCCCGGTCAGGGTGCAGAGTGACCGATACACCCCCGGTCAGAGTGCAGAGTGAACGATACACCCCCTGGTCAGAGTGCAGAGTGACCGATACACCCCCCGGTCAGGGTGCAGAGTGACCGATACACCCCCTGGTCAGAGTGCAGAGTGACCGATACACCCCCCCAGTCAGAGTGCAGAGTGACCGATACATCCCCCGGTCAGGGTGCAGAGTGACCGATACACCACCCAGTCAAAGTGCAGAGTGACCGATACACATCCACGGTCAGAGTGCAGAGTGACCGATACACCCCCCGGTCAGAGTGCAGAGTGACCGATACTCCCCCCAGTCAGAGTGCAGAGTGACCGATACACAGCCATGGTCAGAGTGCAGAGTGACCGATACACCCCCGGTCAGAGTGCCGAATGACCGATACACCCCCCAGCCAGAGTGCAGTGTGACCGATGCACACCCCGGTCAGAGTGCAGAGTAACCGGAACAACCACCGGTCATGTGCAGAGTGACAGATACACCCACGGTCAGGGTGCAGAGTGACCGATACACCATCCGGTCAGAGTGCAGAGTGACCGATACACTCCCCGGTCAGAGTGCAGAGTGACCGATACACCCACAGTCAGGGTGCAGAGTGACCGATACACGCCCCGGTCAGGGTGCAGAGTGACCGATACACCCCCCCCCGGTCAGATTGCAGAGTGACCGATACACTCCCCGTTCAGAGTGCAGAGTGACCAATACACCCCCCGGTCATAGTGCAGAGTGACCAATACACCCCCCGGTCATAGTGCAGAGTGACCGATACACCCCCTGGTCAGGGTGCAGAGTGACCAATACGCCCCCCAGTCAGAGTGCAGAGTGACCGATACACCCCCCGTTCAGAGTGCAGAGTGACCGATACACCCCCCGGTCAGGGTGCAGAGTGACCGATACACAGCCATGGTCAGGGTGCAGAGTGACCGATACACTCCCCGGTCAGAGTGCAGAGTGACCGATACACCCACAGTCAGGGTGCAGAGTGACCGATACACGCCCCGGTCAGGGTGCAGAGTGACCGATACACCCCCCCCCGGTCAGATTGCAGAGTGACCGATACACTCCCCGTTCAGAGTGCAGAGTGACCAATACACCCCCCGGTCATAGTGCAGAGTGACCAATACACCCCCCGGTCATAGTGCAGAGTGACCGATACACCCCCTGGTCAGGGTGCAGAGTGACCAATACGCCCCCCAGTCAGAGTGCAGAGTGACCGGTACACCCCCCGGTCAGGGTGCAGAGTGACCGATACACAGCCATGGTCAGACTGTAGAGTGACCGATACACGCCCCGGTCAGAGCGCAGAATGACCAATACACCCCCCAGCCAGAGTGCAGTGTGACCGATACACCCCCCGGTCAGGGTGCAGAGTGACCGAGACACCCCCCGGTCAGAGTGCAGAGTGACCAATACGCCCCCCAGTCAGAGTGCAGAGTGACCGATACACCCCCCGTTCAGAGTGCAGAGTGACCGGTACACCCCCCGGTCAGGGTGCAGAGTGACCGATACACAGCCATGGTCAGAGTGCAGAGTGACCGATACATCCCCGGTCAGAGTGCAGAGTGATCGATACACCTCACCGGTCAGAGTGCAGAGTGACCGATACATCCCATTGTCAGGGTGCAGAGTGACCGATACACCCACGGTCAGGGTGCAGAGTGACCGATACACCATCCGGTCAGAGTGCAGAGTGACCGATACTCCCTCCGGTCAGAATGCAGAGTGACCGATACTCCCCCGGGTCAGAGTGCAGAGTGACCGATACTCCCCCCGGTCAGGGTGCGGAGTGACCGATACACCTCCCCGTCAGAGTGCAGAGTGACCGATACACTCCCCGGTCAGAGTGCAGAGTGACCGATACACCCACAGTCAGGGTGCAGAGTGACCGATACACGCCCCGGTCAGGGTGCAGAGTGACCGATACACCCCCCCCGGTCAGATTGCAGAGTGACCGATACACTCCCCGTTCAGAGTGCAGAGTGACTAATACACCCCCCGGTCATAGTGCAGACTGACCGATACACCCCCTGGTCAGGGTGCAGAGTGACCAATACGCCCCCGGTCAGGGTGCAGAGTGAACGATACACCCCCCGGTCACGGTGCATAGTGACCGATACACCCCCCGGTCAGACTGTAGAGTGACCGATACACGCCCCGGTCAGAGCGCAGAATGACTGATACACCCCCCAGCCAGAGTGCAGTGTGACCGATACACCCCCCGGTCAGAGTGCAGAGTGAACGATACACCCCCTGGTCAGAGTGCAGAGTGACCGATACACCCCCCGGTCAGGGTGCAGAGTGACCGATACACCCCCTGGTCAGAGTGCAGAGTGACCGATACACCCCCCCAGTCAGAGTGCAGAGTGACCGATACATCCCCCGGTCAGGGTGCAGAGTGACCGATACACCACCCAGTCAGAGTGCAGAGTGACCGATACACATCCAAGGTCAGAGTGCAGAGTGACCGATACACCCCCCGGTCAGAGTGCAGAGTGACCGATACTCCCCCCAGTCAGAGTGCAGAGTGACCGATACACAGCCATGGTCAGAGTGCAGAGTGACCGATACACCCCCGGTCAGAGTGCCGAATGACCGATACACCCCCCAGCCAGAGTGCAGTGTGACCGATGCACACCCCGGTCAGAGTGCAGAGTAACCGGAACAACCACCGGTCATGTGCAGAGTGACCGATACACCCACGGTCAGGGTGCAGAGTGACCGATACACCATCCGGTCAGAGTGCAGAGTGACCGATACACTCCCCGGTCAGAGTGCAGAGTGACCGATACACCCACAGTCAGGGTGCAGAGTGACCGATACACGCCCCGGTCAGGGTGCAGAGTGACCGATACACCCCCCCCGGTCAGATTGCAGAGTGACCGATACACTCCCCGTTCAGAGTGCAGAGTGACCAATACACCCCCCGGTCATAGTGCAGAGTGACCGATACACCCCCTGGTCAGGGTGCAGAGTGACCAATACGCCCCCCAGTCAGAGTGCAGAGTGACCGATACACCCCCCGTTCAGAGTGCAGAGTGACCGGTACACCCCCCGGTCAGGGTGCAGAGTGACCGATACACAGCCATGGTCAGACTGTAGAGTGACCGATACACGCCCCGGTCAGAGCGCAGAATGACCAATACACCCCCCAGCCAGAGTGCAGTGTGACCGATACACCCCCCGGTCAGGGTGCAGAGTGACCGAGACACCCCCCGGTCAGAGTGCAGAGTGACCAATACACCCCCCAGTCAGAGTGCAGAGTGACCGATACACCCCCCGTTCAGAGTGCAGAGTGACCGGTACACACCCCGGTCAGGGTGCAGAGTGACCGATACACAGCCATGGTCAGAGTGCAGAGTGACCGATACACCCCCGGTCAGAGTGCAGAGTGACCGATACACCTCACCGGTCAGAGTGCAGAGTGACCGATACATCCCATTGTCAGGGTGCAGAGTGACCGATACACCCACGGTCAGGGTGCAGAGTGACCGATACACCATCCGGTCAGAGTGCAGAGTGACCGATACTCCCTCCGGTCAGAGTGCAGAGTGACCGATACTCCCCCGGGTCAGAGTGCAGAGTGACCGATACACACCCCGGTCAGAGTGCAGAGTGACCGATACTCCCCCCAGTCAGAGTGCAGAGTGACCGATACACAGCCATGGTCAGAGTGCAGAGTGACCGATACACCCCCGGTCAGAGTGCCGAATGACCGATACACCCCCCAGCCAGAGTGCAGTGTGACCGATGCACACCCCGGTCAGAGTGCAGAGTAACCGGAACAACCACCGGTCATGTGCAGAGTGACCGATACACCCACGGTCAGGGTGCAGAGTGACCGATACACCATCCGGTCAGAGTGCAGAGTGACCGATACACTCCCCGGTCAGAGTGCAGATTGACCGATACACCCACAGTCAGGGTGCAGAGTGACCGATACACGCCCCGGTCAGGGTGCAGAGTGACCGATACACCCCCCCCGGTCAGAGTGCAGAGTGACCGATACACTCCCCATTCAGAGTGCAGAGTGACCAATACACCCCCCGTTCATAGTGCAGAGTGACCGATACACCCCCTGGTCAGGGTGCAGAGTGACCAATACACCCCCGGTCAGGGTGCAGAGTGACCGATACACCCCCCGGTCACTGTGCAGAGTGACCAATACACCCCCCGGTCATAGTGCAGAGTAACCGATACACCCCCTGGTCAGGGTGCAGAGTGACCGATACACCCCCCAGTCACGGTGCAGACTGACCGATACACCCCCGGTCAGACTGTAGAGTGACCGATACACACACCGGTCGGAGCGCAGAATGACTGATACACCCCCCAGCCAGAGTGCAGTGTGACCGAACACCCCCCGGTCAGGGTGCAGAGTGACCGAGACACCCCCCGGTCAGAGTGCAGAGTGACCAATACGCCCCCCCAGTCAGAGTGCAGAGTGACCGATACACCCCCCGTTCAGAGTGCAGAGTGTCCGATATACCCCCAGGTCAGGGTGCAGAGTGACCGATACACGCGCCCCGGCCAGGGTGCAGAGTGACTGATACACACCCCGTTCAGGGTGCAGAGTGACCGGTACACCCCCGCCCCCGGTCAGAGTGCCGAATGACCGATACACCCCACAGCCAGAGTGCAGTGTGACCGGAACACCCCCGGTCATGTGCAGAGTGACCGATACACCCCCAGGTCAGGGTGCAGAGTGACCAATACGCCCCGGTCAGGGTGCAGAGTGACCGATACACCCCACGGTCAGGGTGCAGAGTGACCGATACACCCCCAGGTCAGGGTGCAGAGTGACCAATACGCCCCCGGTCAGAGTGCAGAGTGACCGATACAACCCCCGGTCAGGGTGCAGAGTGATCGATACACCCCCCCGGTCAGAGTGCAGAGTGACCGATACACCCCCCGGTCAGGGTGCAGAGTGACCGAGACACCCCCCGGTCAGAGAGCAGAGTGACAGTTACATCCCCCGGTCATAGTGCAGAGTGACCGATACACCCCCAGGTCAGGGTGCAGAGTGACCGATACACCGCCGGTCAGAGTGCAGAGTGACCGATACACCACCTGGTCAGGGTGCAGAGTGACCGATACACCCCCCGGTCAGAGTGCAGAGTGACCGATACACGCCCCGGTCAGGGTGCAGAGTGACCGATACACCCCCAGGTCAGAGTGCAGAGTGACCGATACACTCCCCGTTCAGAGTGCAGAGTGACCAATACACCCCCCGGTCATAGTGCAGATTGACCGATACACCCCCCGGTCAGGGTGCAGAGTGACCGATACACCACCCGGTCACGGTGCAGAGTGACCGATACACCCCCCGGTCAGAGTGCAGAGTGACCGATACACACCACGGTCAGCGTGCTGAGTGACCAATAAACCCCCCGGTCAGGGTGCAGAGTGATCGTACACCCCCCGGTCAGAGTGCAGAGTGACCGATACACACCCCGTTCAGAGTGCCCAATACACCCCCCCAGTCAGAGTGCAGAGTGACCGATTCACCTCCCGGTCAGGGTGCAGAGTGGCCGATACACCCCCGGTCAGAGTGCAGAGTGACCGATACAGCCCCCGGTCAGGGTGCAGAGTCACCGATACAGCCCCCGGTCAGGGTGCAGAGTGACCAATACACCCCACGGTCAGAGTGCAGAGTGACCGATACTCCCCCCGGTCAGAG
The DNA here is from genome assembly GCF_047496885.1 of Scyliorhinus torazame. Classification (NCBI taxonomy): domain Eukaryota; kingdom Metazoa; phylum Chordata; class Chondrichthyes; order Carcharhiniformes; family Scyliorhinidae; genus Scyliorhinus; species Scyliorhinus torazame. Next base: position 396,077,429 of record NC_092708.1, on the reverse strand, counting down.
TGCAGAGTGACCGATACACCCCCTGGTCAGAGTGCAGAGTGACCGATACTCCCCCCGGTCAGAGTGCAGAGTGACCGATACTCCCCCCAGTCAGAGTGCAGAGTGACCGATACACCCCCCGGTCAGGGTGCAGAGTGACCAATACACCCGCTGGTCAAAGTGCAGACTGACCGATACACCCCCCGGTCAGGGTGCAGAGTGACCGATACACCCCCCGGGTAGAGTGCAGAGTGACCGATACAACCTCCGGTCAGAGTGCAGAGTGACAGTTACATCCCCCGGTCAGAGTGCAGAGTGACCAATACACCCCCCGGGCAGAGTGCAGAGTGACAGATACACCCCCAGTCAGAGTGCAGAGTGACCGATACACCCACCGGTCAGAGTGCCCGATACACCCCCCGGTCAGGGTGCAGAGTGACCGATACATCCCCCGGTAAGAGTGCAGATTGACCGATACACCCCCCGGTCAGAGTGCAGATTGACCGATGCACCCCCCGGTCAGGGTGCAGAGTGACCGATACACCCCCCGCGCAGAGTGCAAAGTGACCGATACAAGCCCCTGTCAGAGTGCAGAGTGACCGATACATCCCCCGGTCAGAGTGCAGAGTGACCGATATACCCCCGCGGTCAGAGTGCAGAGTGACCGTTACACCCCCCGGTCAGAGTGCAGAGGGACCGATACACCCCCCGGTCAGAGTGCCCGATACACCCCCCGGTCAGGGTGCAGAGTAACCGATACACCCCCCGGTCAGAGTGCAGAGTGACCGATACACACCCCGGTCAGAGTGCCCGATAGACCCCCCGGTCAGGGTGCAGAGTGACCGATACACCCCCCGGTCAGAGTGCAGAGTGACCGATACACCCCCGGTCAGGGTACAGAGTGACCGATACACCCCCCGGTCAGAGTGCAGAGTGACCGATACACCCCCGGTCAGAGTGCAGAGTGAATGATACACACCCCGGTCAGTGTGCAGAGTGACCGATAGACCCCCCGGTTAGAGAGCAGAGTGACCGATACACCCCCGGTCAGAGTGCAGAGTGACCGATACACACCCCGGTAATGTTGCAGAGTGACGGATACACCCCACGGTCAGAGTGCAGAGTGACCGATACACCCCTGGTCAGAGTGCAGAGTGAACGATACACACCCCGGTCAGGTTGCAGAGTGACCAATACACCCCCGGTCAGGGTGCAGAGTGACCGATACACCCACAGGTCAGGGTGCAGAGTGACCGATACACACCCGGTCAGAGTGCCGAGTGACGGATACACCCCCCGGTCAGGGTGCAGAGTGACCGATACACCCCCCGGTCAGAGTGCAGAGTGACCGATACACCCCCGGTCAGAGTGCAGAGTGAACGATACACCCCCCAGTCAGAGTGCAGAGTGACCGATACACCCCCCGTTCAGAGTGCAGAGTGACCGGTACACCCCCCGGTCAGGGTGCAGAGTGACCGATACACCCCCGGTCAGAGTGCAGAGTGAACGATACACCCCCTGGTCAGAGTGCAGAGTGACCGATACACCCCCCGGTCAGGGTGCAGAGTGACCGATACACCCCCTGGTCAGAGTGCAGAGTGACCGATACACCCCCCCAGTCAGAGTGCAGAGTGACCGATACATCCCCCGGTCAGGGTGCAGAGTGACCGATACACCACCCAGTCAAAGTGCAGAGTGACCGATACACATCCACGGTCAGAGTGCAGAGTGACCGATACACCCCCCGGTCAGAGTGCAGAGTGACCGATACTCCCCCCAGTCAGAGTGCAGAGTGACCGATACACAGCCATGGTCAGAGTGCAGAGTGACCGATACACCCCCGGTCAGAGTGCCGAATGACCGATACACCCCCCAGCCAGAGTGCAGTGTGACCGATGCACACCCCGGTCAGAGTGCAGAGTAACCGGAACAACCACCGGTCATGTGCAGAGTGACCGATACACCCACGGTCAGGGTGCAGAGTGACCGATACACCATCCGGTCAGAGTGCAGAGTGACCGATACACTCCCCGGTCAGAGTGCAGAGTGACCGATACACCCACAGTCAGGGTGCAGAGTGACCGATACACGCCCCGGTTAGGGTGCAGAGTGACCGATACACCCCCCCCGGTCAGATTGCAGAGTGACCGATACACTCCCCGTTCAGAGTGCAGAGTGACCAATACACCCCCCGGTCATAGTGCAGAGTGACCAATACACCCCCCGGTCATAGTGCAGAGTGACCGATACACCCCCTGGTCAGGGTGCAGAGTGACCAATACGCCCCCCAGTCAGAGTGCAGAGTGACCGATACACCCCCCGTTCAGAGTGCAGAGTGACCGGTACACCCCCCGGTCAGGGTGCAGAGTGACCGATACACAGCCATGGTCAGACTGTAGAGTGACCGATACACGCCCCGGTCAGAGCGCAGAATGACCAATACACCCCCCAGCCAGAGTGCAGTGTGACCGATACACCCCCCGGTCAGGGTGCAGAGTGACCGAGACACCCCCCGGTCAGAGTGCAGAGTGACCAATACGCCCCCCAGTCAGAGTGCAGAGTGACCGATACACCCCCCGTTCAGAGTGCAGAGTGACCGGTACACCCCCCGGTCAGGGTGCAGAGTGACCGATACACAGCCATGGTCAGAGTGCAGAGTGACCGATACACCCCCGGTCAGAGTGCAGAGTGATCGATACACCTCACCGGTCAGAGTGCAGAGTGACCGATATATCCCATTGTCAGGGTGCAGAGTGACCGATACACCCACGGTCAGGGTGCAGAGTGACCGATACACCATCCGGTCAGAGTGCAGAGTGACCGATACTCCCTCCGGTCAGAGTGCAGAGTGACCGATACTCCCCCGGGTCAGAGTGCAGAGTGACCGATACTCCCCCCGGTCAGGGTGCGGAGTGACCGATACACCTCCCGGTCAGGATGCAGAGATGCCAATACAACCCCCCACGGTCAGAGAGCAGAGTGACCGATACACACCCCCAGTCAGAGTGCAGCGTGACCGATACTCCCCGTGGTCAGGGTGCAGAGTGACCGATACACCCCCCGGTCAGAGTGCAGAGTGACCGATACACCCCCCGGTCAGAGTGCAGAGTGACCGATACATCCCCCGTTCAGGGTGCAGAGTGACCGATACACCACCCAGTCAGAGTGCAGAGTGACCGATACACATCCACGGTCAGAGTGCAGAGTGACCGATACACCCCCCGGTCAGAGTGCAGAGTGACCGATACTCCCCCCAGTCAGAGTGCAGAGTGACCGATACACAGCCATGGTCAGAGTGCAGAGTGACCGATACACCCCCGGTCAGAGTGCCGAATGACCGATACACCCCCCAGCCAGAGTGCAGTGTGACCGATGCACACCCCGGTCAGAGTGCAGAGTAACCGGAACAACCACCGGTCATGTGCAGAGTGACCGATACACCCACGGTCAGGGTGCAGAGTGACCGATACACCATCCGGTCAGAGTGCAGAGTGACCGATACACTCCCCGGTCAGAGTGCAGAGTGACCGATACACCCACAGTCAGGGTGCAGAGTGACCGATACACGCCCCGGTCAGGGTGCAGAGTGACCGATACACCCCCCCCGGTCAGATTGCAGAGTGACCGATACACTCCCCGTTCAGAGTGCAGAGTGACTAATACACCCCCCGGTCATAGTGCAGAGTGACCGATACACCCCCTGGTCAGGGTGCAGAGTGACCAATACGCCCCCGGTCAGGGTGCAGAGTGAACGATACACCCCCGGTCACGGTGCATAGTGACCGATACACCCCCCGGTCAGACTGTAGAGTGACCGATACACGCCCCGGTCAGAGCGCAGAATGACTGATACACCCCCCAGCCAGAGTGCAGTGTGACCGATACACCCCCCGGTCAGAGTGCAGAGTGAACGATACACCCCCTGGTCAGAGTGCAGAGTGACCGATACACCCCCCGGTCAGGGTGCAGAGTGACCGATACACCCCCTGGTCAGAGTGCAGAGTGACCGATACACCCCCCCAGTCAGAGTGCAGAGTGACCGATACATCCCCCGGTCAGGGTGCAGAGTGACCGATACACCACCCAGTCAGAGTGCAGAGTGACCGATACACATCCACGGTCAGAGTGCAGAGTGACCGATACACCCCCCGGTCAGAGTGCAGAGTGACCGATACTCCCCCCAGTCAGAGTGCAGAGTGACCGATACACAGCCATGGTCAGAGTGCAGAGTGACCGATACACCCCCGGTCAGAGTGCCGAATGACCGATACACCCCCCAGCCAGAGTGCAGTGTGACCGATGCACACCCCGGTCAGAGTGCAGAGTAACCGGAACAACCACCGGTCATGTGCAGAGTGACCGATACACCCACGGTCAGGGTGCAGAGTGACCGATACACCATCCGGTCAGAGTGCAGAGTGACCGATACACTCCCCGGTCAGAGTGCAGAGTGACCGATACACCCACAGTCAGGGTGCAGAGTGACCGATACACGCCCCGGTCAGGGTGCAGAGTGACCGATACACCCCCCCCGGTCAGATTGCAGAGTGACCGATACACTCCCCGTTCAGAGTGCAGAGTGACCAATACACCCCCCGGTCATAGTGCAGAGTGACCAATACACCCCCCGGTCATAGTGCAGAGTGACCGATACACCCCCTGGTCAGGGTGCAGAGTGACCAATACGCCCCCCAGTCAGAGTGCAGAGTGACCGATACACCCCCCGTTCAGAGTGCAGAGTGACCGGTACACCCCCCGGTCAGGGTGCAGAGTGACCGATACACAGCCATGGTCAGACTGTAGAGTGACCGATACACGCCCCGGTCAGAGCGCAGAATGACCAATACACCCCCCAGCCAGAGTGCAGTGTGACCGATACACCCCCCGGTCAGGGTGCAGAGTGACCAAGACACCCCCCGGTCAGAGTGCAGAGTGACCGGTACACCCCCCGGTCAGAGCGCAGAATGACCAATACACCCCCCAGCCAGAGTGCAGAGTGACCGATACACCCCCCGTTCAGAGTGCAGAGTGACCGGTACACCCCCCGGTCAGGGTGCAGAGTGACCGATACACAGCCATGGTCAGAGTGCAGAGTGACCGATACACCCCCGGTCAGAGTGCAGAGTGACCGATACACCTCACCGGTCAGAGTGCAGAGTGACCGATACATCCCATTGTCAGGGTGCAGAGTGACCGATACACCCACGGTCAGGGTGCAGAGTGACCGATACACCATCCGGTCAGAGTGCAGAGTGACCGATACTCCCTCCGGTCAGAGTGCAGAGTGACCGATACTCCCCCGGGTCAGAGTGCAGAGTGACCGATACTCCCCCCAGTCAGGGTGCGGAGTGACCGATACACCTCCCGGTCAGGATGCAGAGATGCCAATACAACCCCCCACGGTCAGAGAGCAGAGTGACCGATACACCCCCCCAGTCAGAGTGCAGCGTGACCGATACTCCCCGTGGTCAGGGTGCAGAGTGACCGATACACCCCCCGGTCAGAGTGCAGAGTGACCGATACACCCCCCCGGTCAGAGTGCAGAGTGACCGATACATCCCCCGGTCAGGGTGCAGAGTGACCAATACACCCCCGGTCAGGGTGCAGAGTGACCGATACACCCACAGGTCAGGGTGCAGAGTGACCGATACACACCCGGTCAGAGTGCCGAGTGACGGATACACCCCCCGGTCAGGGTGCAGAGTGACCGATACACCCCCCGGTCAGAGTGCAGAGTGACCGATACACCCCCGGTCAGAGTGCAGAGTGAACGATACACCCCCCAGTCAGAGTGCAGAGTGACCGATACACCCCCCGTTCAGAGTGCAGAGTGACCGGTACACCCCCCGGTCAGGGTGCAGAGTGACCGATACACCCCCGGTCAGAGTGCAGAGTGAACGATACACCCCCTGGTCAGAGTGCAGAGTGACCGATACACCCCCCGGTCAGGGTGCAGAGTGACCGATACACCCCCTGGTCAGAGTGCAGAGTGACCGATACACCCCCCCAGTCAGAGTGCAGAGTGACCGATACATCCCCCGGTCAGGGTGCAGAGTGACCGATACACCACCCAGTCAAAGTGCAGAGTGACCGATACACATCCACGGTCAGAGTGCAGAGTGACCGATACACCCCCCGGTCAGAGTGCAGAGTGACCGATACTCCCCCCAGTCAGAGTGCAGAGTGACCGATACACAGCCATGGTCAGAGTGCAGAGTGACCGATACACCCCCGGTCAGAGTGCCGAATGACCGATACACCCCCCAGCCAGAGTGCAGTGTGACCGATGCACACCCCGGTCAGAGTGCAGAGTAACCGGAACAACCACCGGTCATGTGCAGAGTGACCGATACACCCACGGTCAGGGTGCAGAGTGACCGATACACCATCCGGTCAGAGTGCAGAGTGACCGATACACTCCCCGGTCAGAGTGCAGAGTGACCGATACACCCACAGTCAGGGTGCAGAGTGACCGATACACGCCCCGGTTAGGGTGCAGAGTGACCGATACACCCCCCCCGGTCAGATTGCAGAGTGACCGATACACTCCCCGTTCAGAGTGCAGAGTGACCAATACACCCCCCGGTCATAGTGCAGAGTGACCAATACACCCCCCGGTCATAGTGCAGAGTGACCGATACACCCCCTGGTCAGGGTGCAGAGTGACCAATACGCCCCCCAGTCAGAGTGCAGAGTGACCGATACACCCCCCGTTCAGAGTGCAGAGTGACCGGTACACCCCCCGGTCAGGGTGCAGAGTGACCGATACACAGCCATGGTCAGACTGTAGAGTGACCGATACACGCCCCGGTCAGAGCGCAGAATGACCAATACACCCCCCAGCCAGAGTGCAGTGTGACCGATACACCCCCCGGTCAGGGTGCAGAGTGACCGAGACACCCCCCGGTCAGAGTGCAGAGTGACCAATACGCCCCCCAGTCAGAGTGCAGAGTGACCGATACACCCCCCGTTCAGAGTGCAGAGTGACCGGTACACCCCCCGGTCAGGGTGCAGAGTGACCGATACACAGCCATGGTCAGAGTGCAGAGTGACCGATACACCCCCGGTCAGAGTGCAGAGTGATCGATACACCTCACCGGTCAGAGTGCAGAGTGACCGATATATCCCATTGTCAGGGTGCAGAGTGACCGATACACCCACGGTCAGGGTGCAGAGTGACCGATACACCATCCGGTCAGAGTGCAGAGTGACCGATACTCCCTCCGGTCAGAGTGCAGAGTGACCGATACTCCCCCGGGTCAGAGTGCAGAGTGACCGATACTCCCCCCGGTCAGGGTGCGGAGTGACCGATACACCTCCCGGTCAGGATGCAGAGATGCCAATACAACCCCCCACGGTCAGAGAGCAGAGTGACCGATACACACCCCCAGTCAGAGTGCAGCGTGACCGATACTCCCCGTGGTCAGGGTGCAGAGTGACCGATACACCCCCCGGTCAGAGTGCAGAGTGACCGATACACCCCCCGGTCAGAGTGCAGAGTGACCGATACATCCCCCGTTCAGGGTGCAGAGTGACCGATACACCACCCAGTCAGAGTGCAGAGTGACCGATACACATCCACGGTCAGAGTGCAGAGTGACCGATACACCCCCCGGTCAGAGTGCAGAGTGACCGATACTCCCCCCAGTCAGAGTGCAGAGTGACCGATACACAGCCATGGTCAGAGTGCAGAGTGACCGATACACCCCCGGTCAGAGTGCCGAATGACCGATACACCCCCCAGCCAGAGTGCAGTGTGACCGATGCACACCCCGGTCAGAGTGCAGAGTAACCGGAACAACCACCGGTCATGTGCAGAGTGACCGATACACCCACGGTCAGGGTGCAGAGTGACCGATACACCATCCGGTCAGAGTGCAGAGTGACCGATACACTCCCCGGTCAGAGTGCAGAGTGACCGATACACCCACAGTCAGGGTGCAGAGTGACCGATACACGCCCCGGTCAGGGTGCAGAGTGACCGATACACCCCCCCCGGTCAGATTGCAGAGTGACCGATACACTCCCCGTTCAGAGTGCAGAGTGACTAATACACCCCCCGGTCATAGTGCAGAGTGACCGATACACCCCCTGGTCAGGGTGCAGAGTGACCAATACGCCCCCGGTCAGGGTGCAGAGTGAACGATACACCCCCGGTCACGGTGCATAGTGACCGATACACCCCCCGGTCAGACTGTAGAGTGACCGATACACGCCCCGGTCAGAGCGCAGAATGACTGATACACCCCCCAGCCAGAGTGCAGTGTGACCGATACACCCCCCGGTCAGAGTGCAGAGTGAACGATACACCCCCTGGTCAGAGTGCAGAGTGACCGATACACCCCCCGGTCAGGGTGCAGAGTGACCGATACACCCCCTGGTCAGAGTGCAGAGTGACCGATACACCCCCCCAGTCAGAGTGCAGAGTGACCGATACATCCCCCGGTCAGGGTGCAGAGTGACCGATACACCACCCAGTCAGAGTGCAGAGTGACCGATACACATCCACGGTCAGAGTGCAGAGTGACCGATACACCCCCCGGTCAGAGTGCAGAGTGACCGATACTCCCCCCAGTCAGAGTGCAGAGTGACCGATACACAGCCATGGTCAGAGTGCAGAGTGACCGATACACCCCCGGTCAGAGTGCCGAATGACCGATACACCCCCCAGCCAGAGTGCAGTGTGACCGATGCACACCCCGGTCAGAGTGCAGAGTAACCGGAACAACCACCGGTCATGTGCAGAGTGACCGATACACCCACGGTCAGGGTGCAGAGTGACCGATACACCATCCGGTCAGAGTGCAGAGTGACCGATACACTCCCCGGTCAGAGTGCAGAGTGACCGATACACCCACAGTCAGGGTGCAGAGTGACCGATACACGCCCCGGTCAGGGTGCAGAGTGACCGATACACCCCCCCCGGTCAGATTGCAGAGTGACCGATACACTCCCCGTTCAGAGTGCAGAGTGACCAATACACCCCCCGGTCATAGTGCAGAGTGACCAATACACCCCCCGGTCATAGTGCAGAGTGACCGATACACCCCCTGGTCAGGGTGCAGAGTGACCAATACGCCCCCCAGTCAGAGTGCAGAGTGACCGATACACCCCCCGTTCAGAGTGCAGAGTGACCGGTACACCCCCCGGTCAGGGTGCAGAGTGACCGATACACAGCCATGGTCAGACTGTAGAGTGACCGATACACGCCCCGGTCAGAGCGCAGAATGACCAATACACCCCCCAGCCAGAGTGCAGTGTGACCGATACACCCCCCGGTCAGGGTGCAGAGTGACCAAGACACCCCCCGGTCAGAGTGCAGAGTGACCGGTACACCCCCCGGTCAGAGCGCAGAATGACCAATACACCCCCCAGCCAGAGTGCAGAGTGACCGATACACCCCCCGTTCAGAGTGCAGAGTGACCGGTACACCCCCCGGTCAGGGTGCAGAGTGACCGATACACAGCCATGGTCAGAGTGCAGAGTGACCGATACACCCCCGGTCAGAGTGCAGAGTGACCGATACACCTCACCGGTCAGAGTGCAGAGTGACCGATACATCCCATTGTCAGGGTGCAGAGTGACCGATACACCCACGGTCAGGGTGCAGAGTGACCGATACACCATCCGGTCAGAGTGCAGAGTGACCGATACTCCCTCCGGTCAGAGTGCAGAGTGACCGATACTCCCCCGGGTCAGAGTGCAGAGTGACCGATACTCCCCCCAGTCAGGGTGCGGAGTGACCGATACACCTCCCGGTCAGGATGCAGAGATGCCAATACAACCCCCCACGGTCAGAGAGCAGAGTGACCGATACACCCCCCCAGTCAGAGTGCAGCGTGACCGATACTCCCCGTGGTCAGGGTGCAGAGTGACCGATACACCCCCCGGTCAGAGTGCAGAGTGACCGATACACCCCCCCGGTCAGAGTGCAGAGTGACCGATACATCCCCCGGTCAGGGTGCAGAGTGACCGATACACCACCCAGTCAGAGTGCAGAGTGACCGATACACATCCACGGTCAGAGTGCAGAGTGACCGATACACCCCCCGGTCAGAGTGCAGAGTGACCGATACTCCCCCCAGTCAGAGTGCAGAGTGACCGATACACAGCCATGGTCAGAGTGCAGAGTGACCGATACACCCCCGGTCAGAGTGCCGAATGACCGATACACCCCCCAGCCAGAGTGCAGTGTGACCGATGCACACCCCGGTCAGAGTGCAGAGTAACCGGAACAACCACCGGTCATGTGCAGAGTGACCGATACACCCACGGTCAGGGTGCAGAGTGACCGATACACCATCCGGTCAGAGTGCAGAGTGACCGATACACTCCCCGGTCAGAGTGCAGAGTGACCGATACACCCACAGTCAGGGTGCAGAGTGACCGATACACGCCCCGGTCAGGGTGCAGAGTGACCGATACACCCCCCCCGGTCAGATTGCAGAGTGACCGATACACTCCCCGTTCAGAGTGCAGAGTGACTAATACACCCCCCGGTCATAGTGCAGAGTGACCGATACACCCCCTGGTCAGGGTGCAGAGTGACCAATACGCCCCCGGTCAGGGTGCAGAGTGAACGATACACCCCCCGGTCACGGTGCATAGTGACCGATACACCCCCCGGTCAGACTGTAGAGTGACCGATACACGCCCCGGTCAGAGCGCAGAATGACTGATACACCCCCCAGCCAGAGTGCAGTGTGACCGATACACCCCCCGGTCAGGGTGCAGAGTGACCGAGACACCCCCCGGTCAGAGTGCAGAGTGACCAATACGCCCCCCAGTCAGAGTGCAGAGTGACCGATACACTACCCGTTCAGAGTGCAGAGTGACCGAGCCAACCCCCGGTCAGAGTGCAGAGTGACCGATACACCTCCCCGGTCAGAGTGCAGAGTGACCGATACATCCCCCGGTCAGAGTGCAGAGTGACCGATACTCCCCCCAGTCAGAGTGCAGAGTGACCGATACACCCCCGGTCATGTGCAGAGTGACCGATATACCCACGGTCAGGGTGCACAGTGAACGATACACCCCCCCGGTCAGAGTGCAGTTTGACTGATATACCCCACGTTCAGAGTCCAGAGTGACCGATACACCTCCCGGTCAGAGTGCAGAGTGACCGATACACTCCCCGTTCGGAGTGCAGAGTGACCAATGCACCCCCTGGTCAGAGTGCAGAGTGACCGATACACCTCCAGGTCAGGGTGCAGGGTGACCAATACGCCCCCGGTCAGGGTGCAGAGTGACTGATACACCCCCCGGTCAGGGTGCAGAGTGACCGATACACCCCCGGTCAGAGTGCAGAGTGACCGATACACCCCCGGTCAGAGTGCAGAGTGAACGATACACCCCGCGGTCAGAGTGCTGAGTGACCGATACACCCCCGGTCAGAGTGCAGAGTGAACGATACACCCCCCGGTCAGAGTGCTGAGTGACCGATACACCCCCTGGTGAAAGTGCAGACTGACCGATACGCCCCCGGTCAGGGTGCAGAGTGACCGATACACCCCCCGGTCAGAGTGCAGAGTGACCGATACACCCCCCGGTCAGGGTGCAGAGTGACCGATACACCCCCCCGCTCAGAGTGCAGAGTGACCGATACACCCCCCCGGTCAGAGTGGAGACTGACTGATACGCCCTCAGTCAGGGTGCAGAGTGACCGATACACTCACCTGAGGAAGGAGCTGCGCTTCGAAAGCTAGTGATTCAAAACAAACTTGTTGGACTTTAACCTTGTGTTGTGAGACTTCTTACTGTGCTTACCCCAGTCCAATGCCAGCATCTTCACATTATGGGGGACCTTGTTAAACGCCTTACTAAAGTCCATGTAGACGACATCCACAGCCTTTCCCTTGTTAAGTAATGGGTTAAGAGTTAAGTAATGCATTAAGAGACATTGCAATTAGTTGTCTCATTTATGTTAAGTATCCAATGATGTAAACGGGCTTCAGGTGGCCTCTGTCAGGTGGTGTGTTGTTAAGAGTTTTGTGCAGAGGCTGTGGAAGTGAAATAAATGGTGTTTGGTGAAAAGGAACAAGAACTTTAGACTCTTCATATCACAGCAACTAAAACGTATAACAATGGTCGCAGAGGATGGTTGCTGTGCAAATGTGAAGGTTTGAAAGATACAACTTTTCCAGATCAAACCAAGGAGTGAGTGAGAAAAAAAAAAAGAGATACAAGGCTGAACGCAGGATAAAGATGGCTGGATATGACTATCCTCCCTTATTTTCTGAAAGGGAATCGTACGACCAATGGAGAAGTGCAGTAGTTATGTGGACTAAAGTAACTGCTTTGGGAAAGAGAAAACAAGGTATGGCATTGGCTCTTTCTCGACGATATGGCAGTAAAATCCGAAACAAAGTGCTTTCTGAGCTGGAATTGGAAGAGTTAGACTCAGAAGAAGGTCTGGAGATTTTATTACATTATATGGATAAGATTTACAAGAAAGATGACTTGTTAAGTGCGTATGAAGCATGGTCGGATTTTGATAAGTTCCGGAAAATGGAGGATATCTCCATGGAAGACTATATAATGGAATTTGGCAGACTATATAAAAGGCTGCAGAAACACAACCTGGAATTTCCACAGTCGCTGTTGGCCTTCAAATTACTTGACTGTGCTAGAGTGAGCAACATGGTTTTGACTCCTGTTTTGACAGGAGTTCAGTTTACGGAAGAGGATACCTTATTCGAACAGATGACAAAAGCTTTAAAGAAGTTTCTAGGGAAACATTTGATTCTGATGGCTCTGATGACCCAAATAGGTCAGCCTGCAATAAGGCAGAATATGGAAGATACACTAGTAACAGGATGGCGAAATCGTATGGCTACGGAACAGGGCTCAAGACTATAGAAGGAGATCGAGAAAAGGAAAGTTTGAAGGCAGAAACCCAGTTAGAACCTACAATAGGAAGATGAACCCCATAAACACACGGGGCATGATAAATCGATGTTTTCGATGTGACTCTCAATACCATTATGTCTTCAACTGTCCAAAACGTTATGATAGAGTGTTTGAAGCGACACATGACACGGAAGAGTCAGAAGAGGAAAAAGATAGTGACCAGAAAGAAGGCATTGTCCTATTGACAAGCAGTTTTACGCCGGTAATGAGGGTGTTGGTTGCAGAATCCTTCAACTGTGCTGTATTGGACAGTGGCTGCACATCGACTGTGTGTGGAATTGACTGGTTAAAATGTTACCTGGACTCTTTGAATGCTGAAAGTCGTCACAAGGTTAAGGAATTTGAAAGTTCCACAAGTTTCAGGTTTGGGGATGATAATACTCTAAAGTCGCTGAAAAGAGTGGTGACCCCTTGCAATATTGCTGGAGTGAATCATTTCATTAGCACGGATGTTGTATCAAGTGAGATACCTTTGCTTCTGAGCAGACCATCGATGAAGAAAGCACACATGAAACTGGATATGGAACAGGATAAGACAACAGTTTTTGGAAAGATGGTGGGCTTACAATTTACACAGTCGGGACACTATTGTATTCCATTACTGACAAATAATATTTCAAGTAGAGTGGTTAAGGATGTGTTAATGGCAGCTGAAAATGGGACTTTAGCTGATAAAAAGCTTGTGGTATTAAAACTGCATAGGCAATTTGCACATCCGTCTCCTCGGAGGCTGAAAAATGTATTAAAGAATGCAGGGGTAAGGGACGACAACTATACTAAACTGATAGAACAGGTTAGTGATTGCTGTGAAGTTTGTAGGAAATACAGAAGGACACCAGCATGACCGATAGTAACCCTATCTTTGGCCAGGGATTTTAACAACATTGTGGCTGTGGACATTAAGATCTGGGATAAGGCCATTTTTCCGAAAGGACAACTACCAAAAGTTGGTACAAAGGTGACATACTTGCCTGAAGGGCCTAGTCAATGGAAGGATGCAACTGTTATTAGAGCAGGGAAGGCAACTGGAAAGTATAAACATTGGTTGAATGTACAGCATTCAGGGGAGGGAATTAAGACAATGGATTGGGAACATGAAGTTCAAAAATGGAAGTCACAGAAACGCAGTGCCAGTTCAGATAGTACGTCGGTTAGTGAACAGGTCTGCAGGAAAAGGTCGAGAATTTTGAAAGGACATCCCACAGCAGATAGGAAAGATCAAGCAGTAGCAGTATAGAACAAGTTACCAGGCGGGAGAGAGGACGTAGTTTATCAAGGTCTCGGAACATGAGTAAGACTACGAATACTAATAGGAGTAGAAGCCCACATGCACGAGAGATTTTGGTGGCTTCCAATAAATTATATGAAAAGTTATTAAAGAAGCTAAACAGCAAGAATTGCATAGTTGGAGTGAATTTGGGGTATACACTAAAGTACTGGATAGGGGACAAAGAACTCTATCTGTGATAGATGGATTGGCACGGAAAAGGTTCTTCCAGATGGAACTTATAAGGCAAAGGCCAGGCTTGTGGCAAGGGGATTTGAAGAAAGCTTAGAAGATCAGGATTTAAGGGTAGATTCACCTACAGCAGGAAAGGTTAATTTTAAAGATCTTCTTTTAGCCACAAAGGCATGGGAATGCAAATCTATAGATATGACAGCTGCCTTCTTGCAGGGGCATCAGCTCCAGAGAGACATTTTTCTCCGTCCTCCTAAAGAAGCAGCTAACACAGAAGGGGTATTCTGGAAGTTGAACAAATGTGTATGTGGTTTAAATGTTGCATCTTGATGCACTAAGCGTCAAGAACCACAAAGACATGTGAGACTTTAACTCAGGCTTTAATATACTACATGGGAGGCTTACCCGACACAGACGACCCTGGACAGAATGGGGCCGGTCCCAGAAGAGGGTTCTTATACTAACTCCCGGGGGAGTGGCTAAGGCGGAGCTCTCCGTGGCCAGGTCGGGTTACCTACCAGTGACCGAACCTCTGCAGAGCTACAGTACAATACACAGTATTACAGGGCCACGTTACACACAGCTATTATATACTATGTACAATGGTGGGGAAGTACAGTGGTGTATCACCACACATCTAGAGTCTAGTATTTTCCGGTAAGGTCAGTTTTGTTAAAGTTAGGCTGTTACCAGTTGAAAGTAGATCCGGTAATGTTTTACTGTGTAGCCACCCAAAATGGCTGATTCCCGATTAGAATGGTCAAACCCCGATCTAAAATGGCGAACGAAAGAGGCTGATGGGAAAATCAGCCAACCGGACTCAAACGGACAGCTGCAGGTAAAACAGTGTATTCACCTCTGGGGAAGTCAGTCCAGACCGATACCTGCAGCCATCAACATCACAACAACCCAGCCACCTGCATTTTAATCAGCCAGACCCCGGGAACAATTGCTACACATCAGCAACATAAAGCCGATCCAGACCTTTCGGCGCCAGCAGGGGCTGACACAAAGAAAGGTAAACGACCACCCCCCGATCAAGGAATCGGCCCATTATTGGAGCATATCGAACCAAGTGATTGGGACCAAGTCCAATCACTTGGAACCAGGTACGAGGGGCGAGATTCTCCGACCCCCCAACGGGTCGGAGAATCGCCGGGGGCTGACGTGAATCCCGCCCCCAGCCAGTTGCCGAAGTCTCCGGCACCGGATATTCGGCGGGGGCGGGAATCGCGTTGCGCCAGTTGGCGGGCCCCCCCGCTCGATTCTCCGGCCTGGATGGGCCGAAGTCCCGCCGCTAAAATGCCTGTCCCGCCGGCATAAATTAAACCACCTACCTTACCGGCGGGACAAGGCGGCGCGGGCGGGCTCCGGGGTCCTGGGGGGGGGGCGCGGGGTGATATGGCCCCGGGGGGTGCCCCCACGGTGGCCTGGCCCACGATTGGGGCCCACCGATCCGCGGGCAGGCCTGTGCCGTGGGGGCACTCTTTCCCTTCCGCCTCCGCCACGGTCTCCACCATGGCGGAGGCAGAAGAGACTCTCCACTGCGCATGTGCGGGAATGCCGTCAGCGGCCGCTGACGCTCCTGCGCATGCGCCGCCCGGAGATGTCATTTCCGCGCCAGCTGGCGGGGCACCAAAGGTCTTTTCCGCCAGCTGGCGGGGTGGAAATTCGTCCAGCGCCGACCTAGCCCCTCAAGGTTGGGGCTTGGCCCCCAAAGATACGGAGCATTCCGCACCTTTGGGGCGGCGCGATGCCCATCTGATTTGCGCCATTTTGGGCGCCAGTCGGCGGACATCGCGCCGTTTCCGGAGAATTTCGCCCGAGGTCCGCCCCGAGAGGCGGGAAGCCCCTGGGGACTATAAGAATAGGGGCCAAGTTCAACTCGACCCTTCTCTTCCTGCTCGCAACCTTCGAGACCCTTTGACAAGAAAACTGTAAGTGTTACTCCAGCGATTGCTACCAGATAGGCGCTCCTGACTATCGACTTGTACCAGCATTGAATCCCGCAGGCCCAGACCCAATTCGAAAGACCATTCGTTTCCCTGACCTGGTGGGCCATTTCCAAAGTTAAGTATTGGCCTTTAGTGGTAGGTAGTAGTCTAGAAGTAGGATTATTGTATAAGTATTTATTGCTGTATATAATAATTGATCGTTGATATAACTTTTACTAAGCGGTGTGCTGAATTATTAATCATTACTTGGACTTGAACCACGTGGCGGTATCAGAAAGATACCTGGCGACTCATGAGCAAAGGTGACAGAATTAGAGCTAATAAAACTAAGGCGAATAAGAGCAACATTTTGGCGACATCCTGACGGGACCCGATCTAGAAGTGGAAAACCACTCTTGGAGCACCCAAGAAATTTTGAATTAGAATCCAAACAAACAAAAAAACCACAAGTGTTCAAGCAGTTCTGATTAATAGTCATAATTCGGAAGTGTGTATGCATGCGTAACTAACAGGGCTATAAGGTAAAACTGATAGATTTTTGTTGCGTCAAAACTGTCGGAAGTCTGTATTTTCAGAAATTAGCGCAAGCCGTACCCGCATCTACGACACCGCCTTAGCCCCCTGTTCAAAATTTAAACAAAGCAAGCGGATAGGAGAGATGGCCATGCAGGCAATGCAACGCCTCATGAACCCCGAGGAATTTGCGGTCGCAGCGACCAG
Source organism: Scyliorhinus torazame (assembly GCF_047496885.1). NCBI lineage: Eukaryota > Metazoa > Chordata > Chondrichthyes > Carcharhiniformes > Scyliorhinidae > Scyliorhinus > Scyliorhinus torazame. Next base: position 396,060,407 of record NC_092708.1, on the reverse strand, counting down.
CAGCAGTAGAGTGGGACAGTGTCCCATTTGGGAAGAGGAAATCCGGAAATACGTCAAGGGCAAAGGATGGCCCATGTGGAATGATTTCTGCGATAATGAAGAATCAGGTCCCGGAGGTATAGGGCATACTTGGTGGGAGAACATGAGTGAGATCCATAAAAAGAGCTTGGGAAAAGCTCGCAAGCCGATGGCAATCGTGTCCTGTTTGGCACAATTGCGAGGCACAGAGGAGGTCGTCAAGACACTCCGCAAAGAAGTAGAGGGCATACATCGTATGAGTAAAGTCGATGTATGCGAGGTTGAGAAAGAGAATCTGGAATTAAGGAGGAAATTAGCAGCAAAGGATGAAGAGGTGGCTGACGCCAAATGGGGTCACCAGTCTTGTCTGCCGCATTTGAGTAGTTTCCAGTCCCAGTATGAAAAGGCTTATCAGGACACGCAGTGTGCAGTCCTGGTAAAGAAAGAGACAGAGAAGCAGGTGGAGACGCTACAGAAGCAATGTAGTGATCTCAAGGCAGCCTTGAGAGCGCTCCACGCTGCAACCACGGAACAAAGGCAGAGTACCTTAGACCATGCAAAGTGCCGAAAGCAGATTGCAGACCTGCAATCACTGCTTTCTGTCCAAAAGGGATTTCAAGAAACCTTTGGGGAAAAATTAGACCAGGAAGACTGCCCTGATTGGGAAGAATTGCAGGAGACAGCGCAGAGATATGTTCAGGGAACATGTGCGCAGGGAAAGCCCCAAAGGAGAAAAGCACCCCCACCCCCCACACAGCAGGTAGTTCAGGCTCCGATGAACCCTGTAACAACCCACCGTACAGCCACATCAGACGAGGCGGAATTCCTATATTCCACCCCCCTCACAGTGACCCAATTACGGGACGCGTGTGCAAAAATCACACCGTTCCTCCCCGCTTCAGACCCACACCATTTATTTGCCACCGTCAAACATCAGGCGACCATGTACGGCCTGGATGAGAGAGAGCACGTAAAGCTCATGGTTCTAAGTTTGGATCCATCGGTAGCAGCAGCCCTTCCCGACCCACAGAACGTAGGAGGAGGCACCCTTGCAGAAATGCATACCGCGATCCTGGATGCGATCGGGTATAACCGGGGTGACCCCGTAGATGGCCTAAATAAGTGTAGGCAGAAGAAGTCTGAGCACCCCACAGCGTTTGCAGGACGCCTGTGGATTCACTTCGAAGCCGTTTTTGGAGACGTAGACCGTGCCCATTTGTCCCCAGACAATATGGCCAAATGGACCTGCACCCTTATCTCCCATGCCACAGTTGCAGGACAGAATGCCTGTACTAGTTATGATCCCTCAGAGGAGGCCCATAACGAGAAGTGGGTCGTTAAAAGATTGTCCCGTGTTTGGGAGCAGTCTGTTCAGAATAAACCCACAGCTAAAACCACCGAGGAAAAGCAAACCGCCGCAGACATGCAGGCAGTAAAAGCAACCCATCACAACCCCGCCTGGGTAAATGAGGGAAAGAACAGCCCCCCACCCAAATCACAAGAATGTTACAACTGCGGACAGTTGGGACATTTTGCAAAAGAGTGCAATGGCCCCAAAAAGCCACAGAAAGCCCAACAAACAGGCACTCTGAGGAAGAAAAAGGCAGAGCCCATCCATTGCGTTAGCGCCCGTTCGGATCAAATGGACTTGACCGAAACAGACTGACGGTGTACGGGCTCCCCCAGTTGGGTCCCCAGAGGTGAATACACTGTTTTACCTGCAGCTGTCTGTTTGAGTCCTGTTGGCTGATTTTCCCATCAGCCTCTTTCGTTCGCCATTTTAGATCGGGGTTTGACCATTCTAATCGGGAATCAGCCATTTTAGGTGGCTACATCTGGCACTATAAAGGGAACCTTTCTGGCATCTTTATGATGCATGTCAAATAATTTTTGTGGGGTGGGACTCGTGATTTTGAAGCTTTTGCAATCTCTGGTTTGAGGAAAGAATTCAGGGTCGGATGTCAGGCTTCCGGTGCATTTAAATATATTGGACTGGAAATCGGACAGACTAAGTTAGGGGCAACTTTACGTCAGCAATCTTATTTGGAAAGCATCAGCCCAATAGCAATTAGTCGTGGCCGGGTTTTCACAAAAAGATGCAAGGTTTCAAAGGTGGAAAAAGAGCAACTGCAAAGTTTAATTGGGCAACTGAATTGGTTAGGTAGACAGACTAGACCGGATATGAGTTTTGATGTCTTAGAGTTGAGTACAAAAATGAATGATCCCAAAGTGGAAGACATAATAAGAGTGTGGTAGTATGCATTAGGGGTCATGTGGGACTGTGAAGCCGTGATGTCATTGGCTGACAGATCCCGGGTCCTGGTTGGCTGTTGACCTCTAGCTCCGCCCTGAAGGCGGAGTATAAGAACCTGGAGTTCTCCCCCGCAGGCCAGTCAACTACTGAACTGCGGGGAACAAATCACGCTTATTAAAGCCTCATCTACTTCATCTCTATTCGTCTCTCGTGAGTCTTTGTGCGCTACAATTTATTAAGCGTGCTTAAAAGAACTATGGAGCTCAGGATCATCCCGGAATGCCTGAGGATCAGCCCCAACGCAGTGAACTCAGCAGCAGTTTTCAAACACTGGCAGACTTGTTTCGAGGCCTACCTCAGAACGGCCCCCGGCCGGGTCACAGAAGACCAGAAACTACAGGTCCTGCACTCGAGGGTAAGCCCGGAAATTTTCCCTCTCATCGAAGACGCAGAGGATTACCAGACGGCGTTCGCAGCACTAAAGAGCATCTATGTTCGCCCAGTGAACCAGATCTACGCACGCTACCAACTCGCAACGAGACGGCAAAGTCCCGGAGAATCGATAGATGATTTCTACGCCGCGCTACTAATTTTGGGACGGGCCTGCAGCTGCCCGCCGGTAAACGCGATGGAACACACGGACATGTTGATGCGTGATGCTTTTGTGGCTGGTATGAACTCTTCCCAAATCCGCCAAAGACTTTTAGAAAAAGAGTCGCTAGGACTCTCAGAGGCACGGGCCCTTGCAGCCTCACTAGATGTGGCCGCGCGAAACGCCCGCGCCTACGGCCCCGACCGCGCGGCAGCACCTTGGGCTCCGTGGACCCCCGTCGCGACAAACCCCCCCCCCCTCCCCCCCACCCCACAGGCTTGCGCGGTTCAGACGCCAAGTCGTCCCGGGGGAGCCCGCTGCTATTTCTGCGGCCAGGCGAAACACCCCCGGCAGCGCTGGCCGGCCCTCGCAGCGACTTGTAAGAGCTGCGGGAAAAAGGGCCATTTCGCGGCTGTGTGCCGGTCCCGGGAGGTCGCCGCGGTCCCCGGCGAACAAGGATTCCTGCGCGCTTCTAACGCTCCCCAACCCCCCCCAGCGCCCCATGTACGACCCGTAGGCGCAACCAGTTTGGGTCCCGGCCACCGCTGTCCAGCGCCCCATGTACGACCCGCAGGCGCAACCAGTTTGGGTCCCGACTACCGCTGTCCCCGGAGAACAAGGCGATCTGCGCGTTTCTGACGCTCCCCAACCCCCCCAGCGCCCCATGTGCGACCCGCAGGCGCCGCCATTTTGGGTCCCGGCCACCACGAGGGGAGGAGGGGTGCCGCCATCTTGGGATCCCCCAGACCTGTGCGACGCATTGGGACGGCCATTTTGTCCACCCCCGCCGCCATTTTGTGACCCCCCAGCCATGTGCGATGCATGGGGGCGGCCATTTTGTTCACCCCCGCCGCCATCTTGGACGACAACAACGGACCCCAGTGTCGACGGCTCCACGGGGTTCGAGGAAGAAGCTCAAACACTACGATCACGTCGGCCTCAATGACGCTGGACCAAGCACGGCCCCGGACGCTCCAGACGACGCCAACAACGGTGCTGATAAACGGGCACGAGACACCATGCCTGGTCGACTCCGGGAGCACGGAAAGCTTCATCCACCCCGACACGGTAAGATGCTGTTTTTTGACCATCCGTCCCAGTGCGCAAAAGATTTCCCTAGCTGCAGGATCCCACTCCATACAGATTAAAGGCTTCTGCATAGTGACCCTAATGGTGCAAGGGAGGGAGTTTAAAAACTACAGGCTCTACGTCCTTCCCCAACTCTGCGCGCCCACATTACTGGGATTAGATTTCCAGTGCAACCTGCAGAGCCTAACGTTTCAATTCGGCGGCCCAATACCCCTACTCACTATCTGCGGCCTCGCAACCCTCAAGGTTGAGCCCCCATCCTTGTTTGCAAACCTCACCCCGGATTGCAAACCCGTCGCCACTAGGAGCAGACGGTACAGCGCCCAGGACCGGACATTCATTCGGTCCGAAGTCCAGCGGCTACTGAAGGAAGGCATAATCCAGGCCAGCAACAGTCCCTGGAGAGCACAGGTGGTAGTAGTAAAGACAGGGGAGAAGCAAAGGATGGTCATAGACTATAGCCAGACCATCAACAGGTACACACAACTAGATGCGTACCCTCTCCCCCGCATATCCGACATGGTCAATCGGATTGCCCAATATAAGGTCTTCTCCACCGTGGACCTCAAGTCCGCCTACCATCAGCTCCCCATCCGCCCAAGTGACCGCAAGTACACAGCCTTCGAGGCAGACGGGCGATTATACCACTTCCTAAGGGTCCCATTTGGCGTCACAAACGGGGTCTCGGTCTTCCAACGAGAGATGGACCGAATGGTTGATCAACACGGGTTGCAGGCCACGTTCCCGTACCTCGACAACGTGACCATCTGCGGCCACGATCAACAGGACCACGACGCCGACCTCCAAAAATTCCTCCAGACCGCTAAAGCCTTGAACCTCACATACAACGAGGACAAGTGCGTGTTTAGCACAAACCGGCTAGCCATCTTGGGATATGTAGTGCGCAATGGGATAATAGGCCCCGACCCCGAACGTATGCGCCCCCTCATGGAATTTCCCCGCCCTCACTGCTCAAAAGCCCTAAAACGCTGCCTGGGGTTTTTTTCATATTACGCCCAGTGGGTCCCCCAGTATGCAGACAAGGCCCGCCCGCTAATACAGACCACTACCTTCCCCCTGTCGACAGAGGCTCGCCAGGCCTTCAGCCGCATCAAAGCGGATATCGCAAAGGCCACGATGCGCGCCATCGACGAGTCCCTCCCCTTCCAGGTCGAGAGCGACGCCTCCGATGTAGCTCTAGCGGCCACCCTTAACCAAGTGGGCAGACCCGTGGCCTTTTTCTCCCGAACCCTCCACGCTTCAGAAATCCGCCACTCCTCAGTGGAAAAGGAAGCCCAAGCCATAGTGGAAGCTGTGCGACATTGGAGGCATTACCTGGCCGGCAGGAGATTCACTCTCCTCACGGACCAACGGTCGGTAGCCTTCATGTTCGATAATGCACAGCGGGGCAAAATTAAGAACGACAAGATCCTGCGGTGGAGGATCGAGCTCTCCACCTTCAACTATGAGATCATGTATCGTCCCGGAAAGCTGAACGAGCCGTCCGACACCCTATCCCGCGGCACATGTGCCAACGCACAAATTAACCGCCTCCAAACCCTCCACGAGGACCTCTGCCACCCGGGGGTCACTCGGTTCTACCACTTTATAAAGTCCCGCAACCTCCCCTACTCTGTGGAGGAGGTCCGTACAGTCACAAGGAACTGCCACATCTGCGCAGAGTGCAAACCGCACTTTTTCAGGCCGGATGGTACGCACCTGATCAAGGCTTCCCGTCCCTTTGAACGCCTTGGGCTGGATTTCAAAGGGCCCCTCCCCTCCACCGACCGCAACATATACTTCCTGAACGTGGTGGACGAGTACTTCCGTTTCCCCTTCGCCATCCCCTGCCCTGACATGACAGCGGCCACAGTCATTAAAGCCCTTAACACCATATTCACACTGTTCGGTTGCCCCGCATACGTCCACAGCGACAGGGGGTCCTCCTTTATGAGTGACGAGCTGTGCCAGTTCCTGCTCAGCAACGGTATAGCCTCGAGCAGGACGACCAGCTACACCCCCGGGGGAACGGGCAAGTAGAGAGGGAGAACGGCACGGTCTGGAAGACCGTCCTACTGGCCCTACAGTCCAGGGACCTCCCAGTTTCACGGTGGCAGGAGGTCCTCCCGGACGCTCTCCACTCCATCCGGTCGCTACTGTGTACTAGCACTAACCAAACGCCTCATGAGCGCCTCCTTGTCTTCCCCAGGAAGTCCTCCTCTGGAACGTCACTGCCGACCTGGCTGGCGGTCCCAGGACCCATCCTGCTCCGAAAACATGTGCGGGCGCACAAGTCGGACCCGTTGGTCGAGAGGGTTCGCCTCCTCCACGCGAACCCGCAGTACGCTTACGTGGAGTACCCCGACGGCCGACAGGACACGGTCTCCCTGCGAGATCTGGCGCCCGCCGGCAACACACACCCCCCCCGACACCAATCACCCCCTCCCTGCCACCGGCGCACCCCGCGAGCGCCCCCTTCCCGGGGGGATCGGTCCTCCTCCCAGGTCCGACCAGAAGTGAAGCGGAAGCAGAAACCGTAAGGCTCCCGGAGACGACAACACGGGAACAAGCACCACCACCGGGGCCGAGGCGATCGACGAGGACGACCAGACCGCCCGACCGACTGGTGGCATCAATGTAACACTACTATATTGTGGACTGTAACGAGAACGTTTTCCTTTTCCCCCTTTTAATGTAAATAGTTCAAAACAAAAAAAACCTCTGTACATGCAAAAGTTTTCCTCCCAGGACCAGCCTTGTAAACCCTTACCACCATACGAAGCACCACCCCGCCGGGTTCATTTTTAACAAGGGGTGAATGTGGTAGTATGCATTAGGGGTCATGTGGGACTGTGAAGCCGTGATGTCATTGGCTGACAGATCCCGGGTCCTGGTTGGCTGTTGACCTCTAGCTCCGCCCTGAAGGCGGAGTATAAGAACCTGGAGTTCTCCCCCGCAGGCCAGTCAGCTACTGAACTGCGGGGAACAAGTCACGCTTAATAAAGCCTCATCGACTTCATCTCTATTCATCTCTCGTGAGTCTTTGTGCGCTACAAAGAGCAAATAAAGCGTTTAGCCAAACTAAAAATGCAGGAGTGTGTTTTGTGGTTCCAGGTTTTAGGTGACCTTAGGCACTTGAAATTCATAGTTTATAGTGATGCGTCCTATGCAAATCAAGCACAGGAGGTTTTATAATTTTCCTTTGGGGAACAATGGTAAATGTTGTCCTCTTGTGTGGGAAACAAAGAAAATAAGGAAAGTGGTCGAAAGCACTTTGGCTGCTGAGACGTTAAGCTTTGTAGAGGCGGTGGATATGGCCTTTTGTATATCTCAGATATTGACAGAAATGTAACTTTTGGATATTGTTAATGAAGGGTGCCTGTTTCTGTGATTTTTTTTAAAAAATGTGAAAATTGCGTATGTGTTTTTGAGTTTCTTTAAATTTTGTTTTCACCTAATTTTTTTTTCTCCAAGGAAGGGGAGACTGTTAAGTAATGGGTTAAGAGTTAAGTAATTCATTAAGAGACATTGCAATTAGTGGTCTCATTTATGTTAAGTATCCAATTATTGACACTGATATGTATACGTGCTTCAGGTGGCCTTTGTGTCAGGTGGTGTGTTGTTGGAGTTTTGAGCAGAGGCTGTGGAAGTGAAATAATTGGTGTTTGGTGAAAACAAACAGGACTTCTGACTCTTCATACAACGGTAACTAAAACGTATAATATCCCTCACCAATTAATTTTGTCACCTCCTCAGAACATTCTATAAAGTTGGTAAGATATGACCTTCCCTGCACAAAGCCATGTTGCCCATCACTAACAAGTCCATTCGCTTCCAAATGTGAATAAATCCTGTCCCTCACTATCTCCTCCAACAGCTTCCCCACCACTGACATCAGGCTCGCCAGCCTATAATTGCCTGGCTTATCCTTGCTTCCCTTCTTAAACAAAGGGACAACATTGGCTATTCTCCAGTCCTCTGGAACCTCGTCTGTGGTCAAAGATGATACAAAGATATCTGTTAAAACCCCAGCTACTTCCTCTCTTGCCTCCCACAGTAACCTGGGATCTATCTCATCCGGCCCAGGGATCTTCTCTACTTTAATGCATTTTAAGATATCCAACACTTCCTCCTTCATTATGCTGACATGTCCTAGAGTATTCACACACTCATCCCTAACCTCAACATCCATCATGTCCCTCTCCTTGGTGATGCAAAGTACTCATTGAGGATCTCACTCACGTACTCTGACTCCAGGCATAACTTCCCTCCTTTATTCCTGAGTGGGCCTACTCTTTCCCTAGCTACCCTCTTGCTCCTTATGTATGTATAAAACACTGTGGGATTTTCCTTGACCCTACTTGCCAATGACGTTTCATGGCCTCTTTTAGCCCTCCTAACACCTCGTTTGAGTTTGTTCCTGCTCTCCCTATATTCTTCAAAAGCTTTGTCTGTTTTTAGTTGCCTAGACCTTCTGTAAGCTTCCTTTTTCTTTTTGACAAGTCTCACAATTTCTCCGATCACCCATGGTTCCCTAATCCTGCCATTTCTGTCCTTCATTTTTGCAGGGACCTGCCTGTCCAGCACTCTAATCAACTGATCTTTAAAAGATTCCCACATATCAAATGTGGATTTACCCTCAAAGAGCCGCTCCCAATCCACATTCTCCAGCTCTTGCCGAATTCTGTTGTAGTTACCTTTCCCCAATTTAGCACCCTCACTCGAGGACCAGTTTTGTCCTTATCCATAAGTATTCAAAAACTTAAGGAATTATGATCACTGTTTCCCAAATGCTCCCCTACTGAAACTTTGGTCACCTGGCCGGGCTCATTCCCCAATACTAGGTCCAGTAAGGCCCCCTCCCTGGTTGGACTATCAACTGCTTCAAAAAACCCTCTTGGACACACCTAACAAATTGCTCTCCATCCGAACCTCTGGCACGAAGGGAGTCCCAGTTAATATGGGGGAAATTAAAATCATCCACCACAGCAACACTGCTATTTTCACATCTGTCCAGAGTCTGACTGCATTTCTGTTTCTCTGTATCCTGCTGGCTATTGGGAGGCCTATAGTACCCCAACATTGTGACTGCACCCTTCATATTCGTGAGCTCTACCCATAATGCTGCATAATATCTCTCCAAGATATCCTCCCTCATCACAGCTGTGATATGTTCCCTACCCAGTAATGCAACACCCCCACCCTTTTTGCAAGCCCTTCTGTCTCACCTAAAACATCGAAAACCAGGATTGTAAAGCTGCCAGTCCTATCCCTCCTTTATCCATGCCTCCGTTAATAGCAACAATATCATAATTCCCCACATTAAGGGCAGCACGGTAGTGCAGTGGGTTAGCACTGCTGCCTCACGGCGCCGAGGTCCCAGGTTCGATCCCGGCTCTGGGTCACTGTCTGTGTGGAGTTTGCACATTCTCCCCGTGTTTGCGTGGGTTTCGCCCCCACAACCCAAAAATGTGCAGGGTAGGTGGATTGGCCACGCTAAATTGTCCCTTAATTTTAAAAAATGAATTGGGTACACTAAATTTAGAATAAATAAATAATTCCCCACATTAATCCAAGCTATAAATTCATCCGTTTTACCTGTTATATTTCTTGCGTTGAGGCAAACGCACTCCAAACCTCCAGACCCACTGAGATCCACGACTTCCCTCTGCCTGCTCTCCCTCTTTGCTATATTTGTCTTAGTCTCAAGCTCTTCCCCAGTCTCTACACTTCCTGGTCTGCTGCTCCAGTTCTCACCGGTGTTGGAGGAAGGTATAGGGGAGATGTCAGAGGTAGGATTTTTACACAGAGTGTGGTGGGGGTGTGGACTGCACTGCCAGCAGAGGTGGTGGAGTCTGAGTCATTAGGGACATTTAAGCGACTCTTGGCCAGGCACATGGACAGCAGTAAATTGAAGGGCCGTAGGTTAGGTTAGTGTGATCTTAGATTAGGATAAATGGTTGGCGCAACATTGTGGGCCGAATAGCCTGTACTGTGCTGTACTGTTCTATGTTTACCGGTATTGTGGGTTGTGGGTTTGGAAGGTGCTGCCGAAGGAACCTTGGTGAGTTACTGCAGTGCATCTTGTAGATGGTACACACGGCTGCTACTGTGCGTCGGTGGTGGAGGGAGCGAATGTTTGTGGAAGGGGGAGCAATCAAGCGGGACTGCTTTGTCCTGGATGGTGTTGAGCTTCTTGAGTGTTGTTGGAGCTGCACTTATCCGGACAACTGGAGAATATTCCATTACACTCCTGACTGATGCATTAATAATAATAACCACTTATCGTCACAAGTAGGCTTCAATGAAGTTACTGTGAGAAGCCCCTAGTTGCCACATTCCGGCGCCTGTTTGGGGAGCCCGGTATGGGAATTGAACCCGTGCTGCTGGCCTTGTTCTACATTGCAAGCCAGCTGTTTAGCCCACTGTGTTAAACCAGCCCCATACAGCAATGAGGTCTGTCAGTATCATCTAAGGCTGGCGTTGCCGTGTTCGGACTTACTCCACTAAACGTTTACACACGTACAAACAAACATACAAAGTGGGAGTAGGCCACTCGGCCCCTCGATCCTGCTCCGCCATTCCCCCAGGGAGATGTGTGGGGGGTACGTTTTTCATGCAGAGAGGGTGGGTGCCTGGAATGTGCTGCCAGAGGATATGGTGGAAGTTCCCCTACTGGAAACTCATACACTACCTGCAAAACCTCCTTTCTATAACCCACTGATGATACAATGATGAACTTCTGCCCATTTCTCATCTGCCTGAATATGTAAATGTCTCCATTTTTTCATTAATGCGTAATTGTAATAACACTCCGGTATACACTCAGATTCTATTTCCGTATATACTTTCTGATACAGCTGCCTTATCTCTGAATCTTTCTGCTGTAATTCTACCAACTTTCCTGAACTGAAGCTATCCGCTTCATCCTCCACCTGCTCTTGTTCTTTAGCAACAATCTGGCCAAAGATTATTTCTGATAACTGATCCTCAGCCTCCCTATCTTTGCACCTTCTCACTACTGCGGGAAGTGAATCTTTAAATTCCTCCAGAATAATCATTTCCCTTAGAGATTCATACATTAGCCATATTTTTAAAGCTCTTACCCATCTAGCAAAATAATTTTTTGGGATTCTTGTAAATTCTATATATGTCTGACCTGGTTCTTTTCTTAGATTTCTAAACTTCTCTCTGTGGATTTCTGGCACGAGTTGATATGCACTTAGGATGACTTTTCTCACCTCGTCATAATCCTTAGATACCTCCTCTGATAGTCATGCAAACACTTAATTAACTCTGCCTACTAATTTTGATTGAATCAATAATGCCCACCTGTTTTTTTTGGCCGATTCAATTGTTTAGCTAATTTGTCAAATGAGATTTTTAAAAATCGTCCACATCTTTCTCGTCAAACCTTGGCAGTGCTTGATTATATTCAAACATATCCCTACTAATCTTTTGACTCAGAGGGGCTACTCCTTCCTCTAGACTACCCTCAGCGACTTCCTTTAACTCCAACCTTTGAAGTTGACATACTCTATGCCTTTCCGAATCCCTCTGCTTCAGGTCCACTTTCTGAAGTTCAAAATCTCTCTCCTTGTCTTTCTCTCTCTGCCCCCTCTTTTTTTCCTTTCGTTCTGCCATTGCCTCTCTTTCCTTTTATTTCCCTCCTTCCGTGGTTGATAATTCCAGCTGTCGTATTTCTTTATCATGTTGTAATTGTTTAATTTGCAACAGGATCTTAACTAATTCCAATGATTCAGATCGGGTCTCTGGAATCTTTTCCAAATTTAAATGCTGAGCTCTCACTTCAATTGTCTCCTCCTTTCTCCCTGATAGAAACAAACCTTTTATTATAGGTAAAAAGGGTTAAAGGAAGAAATTATTTAAAGAAATCACATTAACTAAAATTTTAAATCAATATATATTAACTATAACAGTAAGAAAAGGCTGACTGCTTGTGAATTAGTCAGATAAGCAAAATGCTAGAATTTGCAAGGACAAACTGGCAGAAAGACTCTGTGTGTTAGTGGGCTGGGCTAAGATCCTGTTCTGTGTCCATGGTAACAACAAGTCACCCCATAGTAAGAATCTTTGGTGGGAAAGGTTTTCTTCAAGTGGAAAAATACAGAAATCTTTTATCTCTTAATTTGACAGACAGACACTTCGGCCGAATTAAATGACTTATAGATTAGTTAAACCCAATCAGAGCTGTAGAAATGACGAAAGATAGTAATCTCCTTAAAAGTTCAGGTATCGGGATGGGAAAGCCATTCTAGAATCAATTCAACCTATCCCCTGAAACCTATCCTATCTGCTTGCTTTGCAAAACCGCTATTTTATTCTATTTTAAACTGCGCAATCCTTTTGTACTGTGTATCTTGATTTGGAGAAATTACCACGAGCCATTGTATTTTGAATTCAACAATCTGTATTTGCGAAAGACAATCATTCTGATTAGCTTGCTGCAAGGCTAGTCGGAACATCCCAAATTTTATACTTGAATATTGAAAGTAACCAATAGACACTATGAGCCGACAAAATAAAAGTTGCAAATTTCTTTTAACCCAAGAATCTCAAGCAAACAATGAATTATACTTTTAAATCCTGGACAAGCCCCAATTTTGTTAGGATCCCAGATGAGAACCCAACTATTTGCAATTTTTAAAAATGTGAGCAATGGTGTATGCTCCACACGAGTGATAACCCTGACCAATATGTATCTTTTATGTTAAAACAAACTTTAATGTAAACACAGACTTAACCATATTAGTAACAAATAAATATGTTTACAAATAACAGTTATCTGTTATCCCTCCTTAATAAGGTGAGCAAATCTGTACTCAGTATTCGGAGTGTGGTTTCATAATATTCTACAATAATAATAATCTTTATTAGTGTCACAAGTAGGCTTACATTAACACTGCAATGAAGTTACTGTGCCGGGAGTTCAGGGGGCGAAAGAGGCCGACGACTTGGCCTTTGCCTCCCTGGTAGCCCGGAGACGGATTGTATTAATGCGGAGGGACTCAAAGCCCCCGAGTGTAGAGACCTGGATTAGTGACATGGCTGGGTTTCTCAGTCTCAAGAAAATAAAGTTTGCCTTAAGAGGGTCTACGCTAGGGCTCTCTCGGAGGTGGCAGCCGTTCGTCGACTTTCTCGGGGAAAATTAAAATGTCAGCAGCAGCAATCCGTATGGGGGGGGGGGGTGAGTGCTTCATTGGGATGGTGTGGGAATACTGAGTCGCGTGGGGTAATGTCTATTTAATTGTTATTGTATATTCCCTTTTTGCACTCTGTTAATGTTCACTCTATTTTGTTTTGTTATTATTGTTACTCCTGTTTTATTATGAAGCCCCCCGAGGGTGGAGACCTGGGTTAGTGACATGGCTGGGTTTTTCAGACTCGAGACAATAAAGTTCGCCTTAAGAGGGTCAATGTTAGGGTTCACCCGGAGGTGGCAGCCGTTCATCGACTTTCACGGGGAAAATTTAAAAATGTCAGCAGAAGCAGAATTCCAAAGAGGGGGGCGGGGAGAAGAGGGCCGGATTGTTGTTTTATGGTTGGGGTGTGTGAAGATTGGGATGGGGGTGGAAATGTTTATTGTACCATGTTTATGTTGTGTTATTTTTATTATTATAAAAACTTGCAAGTACCCTAATAAAAATATATTTTTTAAAAAATGAAGTTACTGTGAAAATCTCCTCGTCGCCACACTTATGCGCCTGTTCGCGTACACGGAGGGAGAATTCAGAATGTCAAATTCACCTAACAAGCACGTCTTTCGGGACTTGTGGGAGCACCCGGAGAAAACCCACGCAGACACGGGGAGAATGTGCAGACTTCCGCACAGTAAGTGACCCAAGCCGCGAATCGAACCTGGGACCCTGGCGTTATGAAGCAACAGTGCTAACCATTGTGCTATCATGCCACAGAAAGGTTTTCCTACTTTTATAGTCCACCCCCTTGCAATAAAAGTCAACATTCCATTTGCCTTCCTAATTGCTGTCCTGCAGACCAGCATTTCATTTATCGGGACTCCCAGATCCCTCTGTAGTGCAGCATTCTCCAGTCTCTCTCCATTCAAATAATATTTAGCTTTTCTGTTCTTCCAAAACTAGAGAACATGAGTTACCCCAAGACTGAAAAATGAGAATACGGACAGAAACAAGCGGAGAAAATGATAGATGAGTTAAAATAAATGCGTTGAGTCTGTTTTCCCATTGAATAAAGAGGGTTCCAGCTGTAATTGGGAAGCTGAATATTATCAAAGGGAAGGAACTAAATTGGATTAATTCCCTTGACTTTACGAGGTTGAAGGGTGATTAGGTTGAAAGATTTTAAATGATAAAGGGTTTGACATGAATGAAATGAAAATGAAAATTGCTTATTGTCCAGTATCCTAACAGGAAGCATGTTCCCGCGAAGGGATGTGGATGCTTTGTGTTCATTGGAGTTCTCAAAACTGAAACTGATAATTGTTTATCTAGGGATATAAAGCAAGATGGAGTTGTAGTACAGGTCAGCCATAAATCAATGATGGAATATGCTCAAGGGGCTGAATGGCCTCCTTCAGCTTCTATATAAGAATTGAAAGGGCAAGTGAGTAGGCTAGCTTTATGAAAATGATTGGTGGTGGAAGAGAAGCTTTTTTTTAAAAAATATGTTTTATTGAAAAATTTTTCGATCCAAATTTTTTCCCTTTACAGATCAAACATGACAGTAAAGAAAGTTTAACAATAAACAAATGGCTAATCAACATGATAATCTAATCGTTTAACATAAACTAAAACTTCCACCCCCCCCCCCCCCTGGGTTGCTGCTGCTGGTCATCTGTCTTCCCTCTAACGTTCCCCTAGGTAGTCGAGGAATGGTTGCCACCGCCTGGTGAACCCTTGAGCCGATCCTCTCAGGGCAAACTTTATCCGCTCCAGTTTTATGAACCCCGCCATATCGTTTACCCAGGCCTCCAGTCCGGGGGGTTTTGCCTCTTTCCACATGAGTAGAATCCTACGCCGGGCTACTAGGGACGCAAAGGCCACAACGTCGGCCTCTTTCGCCTCCTGCACTCCCGGCTCATCCGCAACTCCAAATAGAGCTAACCCCCAGCCTGGTTTGACCCGGGCCTTCACCACCTTCGAGATCACTCCCTTCCAATACCCCTCCAGTGCCGGGCACGACCAAAACATATGTGCGTGGTTTGCCGGGCTTCCGCCGCACCTCCCACACTTGTCCTCCACTCCGAAGAACCTGCTCAGTCTTTCTCCCGTTATGTGTGCTCTATGTAGCACCTTGAATTGAATCAGGCTAAGCCTGGCGCACGAGGAAGAGGAATTTACCCTGCTTAGGGCATCAGCCCACATACCCTCCTCTATCTCCTCCCCTAGCTCTTCTTCCCACTTTCCTTTTAATTCGCCCACCAACTCCTCCCCCTCTTCCCTCATCTCTCGCTGTATCTCTGACACCTTGCCCTCTCCGACCCACCCCCCCGAAAGCACTCTGCCCTGAATCCCCTGTACCGGGAGCAGCGGAAATTCCCTCACCTGTTGTCTTGTGAACACCCTCACCTGCATATATCTAAGAAAGTTTCCCCGGGGCAACTTATACTTTTCCTCCAATGCTCCCAAGCTTGCAAACGTCCCATCTATAAATAAATCTCCCACCCTCCTAATTCCCAACTGGTGCCAGCTCTGAAATCCTCCATCCATTCTTCCTGGGGCAAACCTATGGTTGTTCCTGACTGGGGACCCCACCAGGGCTCGCCGCACACCTCTCTGTCGCCTCCACTGTCCCCAGATATTCAATGTTGCCGCCACCACAGGGTTCGTGGTAAACTTTTTTGGTGAGAGCGGTAGCGGCGCCGTCACCAGCGCCTCTAAGCTCGTCCCTTTACAGGACTTTCTCTCCAGTCTTTTCCACGCCGCTCCCTCTCCCTCCATCATCCATTTATGAATCATCGCCACATTGGTGGCCCAATAGTAGTCGCCCAAATTCGGTAGCGCCAATCCTCCTCTGTCCCTGCTACGTTGTAGGAACCCCCTCCTTACCCTCGGGACTTTCCCAGCCCACACGAAGCTCGTGATGCTCCTGTCTATTTTTTTTAAAAAGGTCTTAGTGATTAGTATAGGGAGACATTGAAATACAAATAAGAACCTCGGGAGGACCATCATCTTAATTGCCTGCACTCTGCCCGCCAACGACAGAGGCTGCATGTCCCACCTCTTGAAGTCCTCCTCCATTTGTTCTACCAATCGTGTCAGATTAAGTCTGTGCAAGGTTGCCCAGCTCCTAGCGATCTGAATCCCCAGGTATCGGAAGTTTCTTTCCACTTTCCTTAGAGGCAGGCCTTCTATCTCTCTACTCTGGTCCCCTGGGTGTATCACGAATAGTTCACTCTTCCCCATGTTAAGCCTATATCCCGAGAAATCTCCGAACTCCCTGAACATCTGCATAACCTCTATCATCCCCCCCGCTGGGTCCGGCACATACAACAGTAGGTCATCCGCGTATAGCGAGACTCGGTGTTCTTCTCCCCCTCTAATCACCCCTCTCCATTTCCTGGAGTCTCTCAACACCATGGCCAGAGGTTCAATTGCCAACGCGAACAACAGTGGAGACAGCGGGCGTCCCTGTCTTGTTCCCCTATATAATCGGAAATACTCCGATCTTTGCCAACCCGTGACTACACTTGCCGTTGGGGCCCCATAAAGAAGTTTGACCCAGCTAATAAACCCGTTCCCGAACCCAAACCTCCTTAACACCTCCCATAAATACTCCCACTCCACCCTATCAAATGCCTTCTCTGCATCCATTGCCGCCACTATCTCTGCCTCCCCCTCCACTGGGGGCATCATTATCACCCCTAATAGTCGTCGCACGTTGACATTCAGTTGTCTCCCCTTTACGAACCCTGTCTGGTCTTCGTGCACCACCCCCGGGACACAGTCCTCTATCCTCGATGCCAGTACCTTTGCCAGCAATTTGACGTCCACATTCAATAATGAAATAGGTCTATAGGACCCGCACTGCAACGGATCTTTATCCCTCTTCAGAATTAGCGATATCGTCGCCTCCGACATTGTCGGGGGTAAAGTCCCTCCTTCCCTGGCCTCATTGAACGTCCTCACCAACAACGGGGCCAACAGGTCCACGTATTTTCTATAAAATTCCACCGGGAACCCGTCTGGTCCCGGAGCCTTCCCTGCTTGCATGTTCCCCAGCCCCTTAATAACCTCGTCCACCCCAATCGGTGCCCCCAGGTCTTCCACCTCCTGCTCCTCCATCCTCGGGAACCTCAATTGATCCAGGAACTGCCGCATCCCCTCCTCTCCCTCTGGGGGTTGAGACCTATACAGTCCCTCATAAAAGATCTTGAACACCTCGTTTATCTTCCCTGCTCTTCGCACCGAGGCTCCCTTTTCGTCTCTAATTCCCCCTATCTCCCTCGCCGCTGTCCTCTTTCGCAACTGATGAGCCAGCAGGCGACTAGCCTTTTCCCCATATTCATACCTCCTCCCCTGTGCCTTCCTCCACAGCACCTCCGCCTTTCTGGTGGTCAGGAGGTCAAACTCCGTCTGGAGTCGTCTCCTCTCCCTGTACAGTCCCTCCTCCGGGGTCTCTGCAAATTCCCTGTCCACCCTTAAAATCTCCCCCAGTAATCTTTCCCTTTCCTTGGCCTCTGTTTTCCCTTTGTGGGCCCCAATGGAGATCAGCTCTCCTCTGACCACCGCTTTTAGTGCTTCCCATACCACTCCCACACGGACCTCCCCGTCGTCATTAACCTCCAGGTATCTCTCAATACACCCCCGCACTCTTCCACACACTCCCTCGTCCGCCATCAATCCCACATCTAATCGCCAGAGTGCTCTCTGCTCCCTTTCCTCTCCTAATTCCAGGTCCACCCAGTGTGGGGCATGGTCCGAAACCGCTATGGCTGAATACTCAGCTTCTTCCACCCTTGAGATCAACGACCTTCCCAGAACAAAAAAATCTATCCGGGAGTACACTTTATGGACATGGGAGAAGAAGGAGAACTCCCTGGCCCTCGGTCTAAGAAATCGCCATGGATCCACTCCCCCCATTTGGTCCATAAACCCCTTGAGCACCTTGGCCGCTGCCGGCCTTCTTCCGGTCTTTGATCTGGATCTATCTAGCCCTGGGTCCAGCACGGTATTGAAGTCCCCTCCCAATATCAAGTTTCCTACCTCCAGGTCCGGTATACGACCCAGCATCCGTCTCATAAGTCCCGCATCGTCCCAATTCGGGGCATATACATTACCCAACACAACCTCCATTCCCACCAGCCTGCCACTCACCATTACATATCTACCTCCGCTATCTGCTACGATGTTCTTTGCTTCAAATGCTACCCGTTTCCCCGCCAATATGGCCACCCTCTATTCTTTGCATCTAGTCCTGAGTGGAACACCTGTCCCACCCATCCTTTCCTTAACCTAACTTGGTCCGCCACCTTCAGGTGTGTCTCTTGGAGCATAGCCACATCTGCCCTTAGTCCTTTCAAGTGCGCGAGCACTCGGGCCCTTTTAATCGGTCCATTCAGGCCTCTCACGTTCCACGTGATCAGCCTCACTAGGGGGCTACCTGCCCCCCTCCCATGTTGGCTAGCCATCACCTTCTCTAGGCCAGTCCCATATCCCGCCTCCGCGCTCCCACTCGCTCCCCAGGCGTCGCATTCCATCCCCGTCCACCCACTCTTTAGCCATTTCCTTTTTGATTTCCACAGCAGCAACCCAGTTGTCCCCCCCCTCCCCCCCCGCCCCCCCCCCCCTTTCTAGCGTGATTGCTCCCCCCATATTACTTCCGCAAGTCAGCTGACTTCAACTGACCCCGGCTACTCCTGCTCACTCCTTGACCCCCCCGTGTGGGGAAATCCCATCCGCCTTGCGCCTGTCTTCCCGCCATAATCTTTCTGGCGCGGGAGCATCCCTTTATCTGACCCGCCTCTTGTGGCGCACCTCCCTTTCCTCTCCCCCTCCCATTCCTCATTCTCCGCCTATGTCCCTTCTTTCCCCCCTCACCGGCGCCCACATTTCCTAGTGTCTCCCCCCATCCCAATTTACTTCTCTATTTACATCAACCATAACAATAACAATAACATTCCCTGCAGTATCAGTCCCTCAGTTCCGATCCAATTTCTCCTCTTTAATAAAGGTCCATGCTTCTTCCGCCGTATCGAAATAATGGTGTCTCTCCTGGTACGTGACCCATAGTCGTGCCGGCTGCAGCATCCCGAACTTCACCTTCTTTTTGTGTAACACCTCCTTGGCTCGGTTAAAACTCGCCCTCCTTCTCGCCACCGCCGCACTCCAATCCTGGTACACCCGTACCACTGCATTCTCCCATCTGCTACTCCGCACCTTTTTAGCCCATCTCAGGACCTCTTCTCTATCTTTAAGGCGGTGAAATCGCACGATTGTCGCCCTGGGTGGTTCTCCCGCTTTTGGTCTTCTCGCCGGGATCCGATGTGCCCACTCCACCTCCAAGGGGCCCGCAGGGGCCTCAGCTCCCATCAATGAGCTTAGCATCGTACTTACATAAGCTCCACAGTCCGCTCCTTCCACTCCCTCAGGGAGACCCAGTATCCGAAGGTTCTTCCTTCGCACTCTGTTTTCTAGGGCCTCGATCCTTTCAATACATTTTTTATGGAGTGCCTTGTCCGTCTGTGTTTTGACCGCCAGGCCCAGGATCTCGTCCTCATTATCGTCACCTTCTGCTCCACCACGCGGAGCTCTGTCTCCTGGGTCCTTTGTGCCTCCTTGAGCCCCTCAATTGCCTGTAGCATCGGGGTCAGCACCTCCCCCTTTAGTAGCTCCACACACCGTCTCAGAAATTCGTCTTGCTCGGGCACCCATGTCGCCTGGGCTTTCTCCGCCGCCATCTTGTGTCTTCTCCCTTTCTGTCCCTTTCGTCAACGATTCCTCGCGCTGCAGCCGCCGCTGCCGATATTTTCCTCTTTCATTGCGGGGGGGGGGACTCCCTATTCACTCACCCCACACCGGGTTGCGTCGCCCAAAAATGCCCCGTTGGGGCTCTTAAAAAAGCCCGAAGGTCCGTTGGAGCTGGAGCCGCCGAAACGTGCGGCTAGCAGGGCATCACCGCAACCGGAAGATCGTGGAAGAGAAGCTTGATGGTGCCCCTTCTTCGGTAATCCCCACTTGACCCGTGGAATTGTCTCCTCAGTAAAATCATAGTATGATACAGCACAGAAAGAGGCCATTCAGTCCATTTGTGCCAGTGTCAGCTCTTGTGTTTCCCAGAAGTTGAAAATGATCGCAATTTAAACTCAAATGCCAGAACTTCATTGTATGTCTCAGAACACAGAATGTGCTGTGGACTGACAGATTGCTAGCTTGATACACTGATGGTACAGCTGTAGTGAATGATGTGGCAGCACCTTAGTTACTTTGTTTTCCATACATAATGTATGCTTGTATGTTAGTATGTTCATCTGTATCCGTGTAAGCACATGAACAAAGGGTCGAGAGCTTCAGGTTTTTAGGTGTCCAGATCACCAACAACCTGTCCTGGTCCCCCCCAGGCCGACACTATTGTTAAGAAAGCCCACCAACGACTCTACTTTCTCAGAAGACTAAGGAAATTTGGCATGTCAGCTACGACCCTCACCAACGTTTACAGATGCACCACAGAAAGCATTCTTTCTGGTTGTATCGCAGCTTGGTATGGAGCCTGCTCTGCCCAAGACCGCAGGAAACTACAAAAGGTGGTGAATGTAGCCCAGTCCATCACACAAACCAGCCTCCCATCCATCGACTCTGTCTACAATTCCCGCTGCCTCGGAAAGGCAGCCAGCATAATTAAGGACCGCACGCACCCCGGACATTCTCTCTTCCACCTTCTTCCGTCAGGAAAAAGATACCAAAGTTTGAGGTCACATACCAACCGACTCAAGAACAGCTTCTTCCCTGCTGCCATCAGACTTTTGAATGGACCTACCTCGTATTAAGAAGATCTTTTCTCTACACCTTGCTATAACTGTAACATTATACTCTGCAGTCTCTCCTTCCTTCCCTATGTACGGTATGCATTGTTTGTACAACATGCAAGAAACAATACTTTTCTCTGTATACTAATACATGTGACAATAATAAATCAAATCAAAATCATATAGTTCCTAAATCAGACTGGATGAATATAACATGATTACACTATCTGATTAGTCCCATATCCCTGTCTTTCCCCATTGCCCTGCAATTCAGGAAGAGGGTTGGGTCGTGTCAATGTCACTAGACCAGTAATTCGGAGACCCAGCCGAATGTTCTGGGGATGTGAAGACACAGGTTCAAATCCCGCCTCGGCAGCTGGTGGAATTTGAATTCCGTTCATAACATCTGGAATTCCATGTCTGGAATAATATCAGTAATGGTGACCCTGAAACCATTGCGGTTAAATACCCATTGGGGTCACGAATGTCCTTTAGGGAAGGAAATCTGCTCTCATTACCCGGTCTGGCCCACGTGACCCCCAGACCCACAGCAATGTGGCTGATTCTTAACTGCCCCCCTCTGAAATGGCCGAACAGGTCACTCAGTTCGGGGGTAATTAGGGTTGGGCAACAAATGCTGGCCCGGCCCAGCGACGCCCACATCCCCTGAAAGAATAAAGAACAGAAACTTCTCCCCTTCAAGTTGTTTTGAAAGTTTTATTGAATTGAGGCATTGCATTCCAGGTGGGAACAACCCACTGGGTTCAAAGAAAGTCTCTTCATCCCCCCGCTCTCTGCTTCAATTAAAAAAAATTTATTAAAATAAATTCAGAGTACCCAATTCATTTTTCCCAATTAAGGGGCAATTTAGCGTGGCAAATCCACCTACCACGCACATCTTTGGGTTGTGGGGGCGAAACCCACGCAAACACGGGGAAACATGCAAACTCCACATCGAACCTGGGACCTCGGTGCCGTGAGGCAGCAGGGCTAACCCACTGCGCCACCGTGCTGGCCTTGCTCTCTGGTTCAATGACGTTCAACCCCCTGGTTACAGACTGTCCTGCCAGTGGAAACGGTTTAGCATTATCTATTCCATCAAAACCCCTTCAGAGTCGACAGCACCTTGTGCATTGGATTGGATTTGTTTATTGTCACGTGTACCGAGGTACAGTGAAAAATATTATTCTGCGTAAAGTTCAGACAGATCATTCCATACATGAAAGGAAAATACATAATAGGGCAAACATAAAATACACAATGTACATAAAATACACAATATAAATACATAGGCACAGACATCGGGTGAACGTACAGAGTGTAGTACTACTCAGTAGGGAAGATGTGTGAAGAGATCGAGGGCTGGATTCTCCGCCGTCGGGAAGCTCAGTTTTGCCGGCAGCCCGGCTGTTTCCCGACGGCGTGGAGCTGCCCCACAATGGGAAGCCCCAATCACCAGCCGGCGAAACGGAGAATCCCGCCGGCGTGCTGAACCAGAAATCTGGCGCGGTGGGACAGAGAATTCAGCCCCAGGTCAGTCCAAAAGACAGTCGTTTAGGAGTCTGGTGACAGCGGGGAAGAAGCTGTTTTTGAGTCTGTTCGTGCTTGTTCTCAAACTTCTGTATCTCCTGCCCGATGGAAGAAGTTGGAAGAGTGAGTAAGCTGGGTGGGAGGGATCTTTGATTATGCTGCCCGCTTTCCCCAGGCAGCGGGAGGTGTAGATGGAGTCAATGGATGGGAGGCAGGTTCGTGTGATGGACTGGGCGGTGTTCACGACTCTCTGAAGTTTCTTGCGGTCCTGGGCCGAGCAGTTGCCATACCAGGCTGTGATGCAGCCCGATAGGATGCTCTCTATGGTGCATCTGTAAAAGTTGGTAAGAGTTAATGTGGATATGCCGAGTTTCCTTAGTTTCCTGAGGCAGTATAGGCGCTGTTGTGCTTTCTTGTCGACAGAGAGACTGGCACCATCCCACCTAGTTTCAAGAGGAATGGGTGTCAATCTTGCAAAATCATTTTAGAATGTATAAAATAATCAGGAATATGTTTGAAGGCAGTGGGAACAGAGTCAAGGGTAAAGATCAAAAAGGAAATGAGATGAATGGTTGAGGAGGAAGGTTTGTGTGGCTAGGGGGAAATGGCAAGGGAATGGCATTTACCAGCTCGCTCCAACAGAGGGCTGGCACAGGGGCAATGGGCCGAGTGGCCTCTCGCTGTGCGGTCTGACCCCAGGGGAGTTGCGTTGGGAGGAAGCAGCAGCCAGTGTGTTGGACTCAGGACATTTCCCCTTTAAGGAGGGGGAGACGCTGGGCTCGTTTCCTGTGTTCGGAGCCCGGAGCCCAGCAGAAGCTGCAGCTTCTCCCGGGGAAAGAGTAGCTTCTCCCGGGGAGAGAGCAGAGAGTCCCGGATCCCAGCAGCCAGTCCCGGATCCCAGCACCGGCAGCAGGAGCGGCAACCAAGGTAGGAGCTGCACCCGGGGACTGGGGCAATGCAACCGGGGGGAGAGATTGAGCCCGGGGACTGGGGCAATGCAACCGGGGGAAGATTGCACCCGAGCCCGGGGACTCGGGCATTGCAACCGGGAAGAGATTGCACCAGAGCCCGGGAACTGGAGGCAATGCAACCGGGGCGAGTGATTGCACCCGAGCCCGGGGACTCAGGCAATACAGCCGGCCCTGGCACAGGCAACATTGCAGCCGGCCCTGGCAGAGGCAACATTGCAGCCGGCCCTGGCAGAGGCAACATTGCAGCCGGCCCTGGCAGAGGCAACATTGCAGCGGGCCTTGGCACAGGCAATGTTGCAGCAGGCCCTGGCACAGGTGGCAACATTGGAGCCGACCCTGGCACAGGCAACGTTGCAGCCAGCCCTGGCACAAAGCAACATTGCATCCTTCCCTGGCACTGGCAGCAACATTGCAGCCGGCCCTGGCAGAAACATTGCAGGCATCCCTGACGCAGGCAAAACTGCAGCAGGCGCAGGCATAGGAGGCAACATTGCAGCCAGCCCTGGCACAGGAGTCAGCATTGTATCCGGCCCTGGCAGAGGCAACACTGCAGCGGGCCCGGGCACAGGCAACGTTGCAGCTGGCCCTGGCATAAGCGGCAACATTGCAGCCGGCCCTGGCACAAGTGGCAACATTCGCAGCTGGCCCTGGCATAGGCATCATTGCAGCCAGCCCTGGCGGCAACATTGCAGCCAGCCCTGGCAGAGGCAACAATGCAGCGGGCCTTGGCACAGGCAATGTTGCAGCAGGCCCTGGCACAGGTGGCAACATTGGAGCCGACCCTGGCACAGGCAACATTGCAGCCAGTCCTGGCACAGGAAGCAACATTGCATCCGTCCTTGGCACTGGCGGCAACTTTGCAGCCGGCCCTGGCACTGGCAGAAACATTGCAGCCATCCCTGACGCAGGCAAATTTGCAGCAGGCACAGGAGGCAACATTGCAGCCAGCCCTGGCACAGGCAGCAACATTACAGCCGGCTCTGGCACAGGCAACATTGCAGCCGGCCCTGGCACAAGCGGCAACATTCGCAGCCGGCCCTGGCACAGGAGGCAACATTTCATCCATCCCTGGCACAGGCATCATTGCAGCCGGCCCTGGCGGCAAAATTGCACCCGGTCCTGGCGGCAACATTGCACCCGGCCCTGGCGGCAAAATTGCACCCGGTCCTAGCGGCAACATTGCAGCCAGCCCTGGCACAGGAGGCAGCATTGCACCCGGCCATGGCACAGGAGGCAGCATTGCACCCGGCCATGGCACAGGAGGCAGCATTGCACCCGGCCATGGCACAGGCAACATTGTAGCCGGCCATGGCACAGGCAGCAACATTGCAGCTGGCCCTGGCACAGGCGGCAGCATTGCATCCGGCCCTGGCACAGGCAACATTGCAGCCGGCCCTAGTACTGGAGGCAATATTGCAGCCGGCCCTGGCACAGGAGGCAACGTTGGAGCCGGCCCTGGCACGGTGCGCAAGAAGTTGAAGAGGGAATACAATGTGGAAAAGTGTGAGGTTATGCACTTCGGAAGGAGGAATGGGGGCATAGACTATTTTCTAAATGGGGAAATGCTTAGGAAATCAGAAGCACAAAGGGACTTGGAAGTCCTTGTTCAAGATTCTCTTAAGGTTAAAGTGCAGGTTCAGTCGGCAGTTAGGAAGGCAAATGCAATGTTAGCATTCATGTCGAGAGAGCTAGAATACAAGACCAGGGATATACTTCTGAGGCTGTGTAAGGCTCTGGTCAGACCCCATTTGGAGTATTGCGAGCGGTTTTGGGCCCCGTATCTAAGGAAGGATGTGCTGGCCTTGGAAAGGGTCCAGAGGAGGTTCACAAGAATGAACAGCTTGTCGTATGAGGAACGGTTGAGGGCTCTGGGTCTGTACTCATTGGAGTTTAGAAGGATGAGGGGGATCTTATTGAAACTTACAGGGTACTGAAAGGCCTGGATAGAGTGGACGTGGAGAGGATGTTTCCACTTGTAGGAAAAACTAGAACCAGAGGACACCATCTCAGACTGAAAGGATGATCCTTTAACACCGAGATGAGGAGGAATTTGTTCAGCCAAAGGGTGGTGAATCTGTGGAACTCTTGGCCGCAGAAGGCTGTGGAGGCCAAATCACCGAGTGTCTTTAAGACAGAGATAGATAGGTTCTTGATTAATGAGGGGATCAGGGGTTATGGGGAGAAGGCAGGAGAATGGGGATGAGAAAAATTATTGAATGGCGGAGCAGACTCGATGGGCCGAGTGGCCTAATTCTGTTCCTATGTCTTATAGAATCATAGAATCATAGAAGTTTACAGCATGGAAACAGGCCCTTCGGCCCAACCAGTCCATGCCGCCCAGTTTTTACCATTAAGCTAGTCCCAGTTGCCCGCACTTGGCCCATAACCCTCTATACCCATCTTACCCATGTAACTATCTAAATGCTTTTTAAAAGACACAATTGTACCCGCCTCTACTACTACCTCTGGCAGCACATTCCAGACACTCACTACCCTCTGAGTGAAGAAATTGCCCCTCTGGGCCCTTCTGAATCTCTCCCCTCTCACCTTAAACCTATGCCCTCTAGTTTTAGACTCCCCTACCTTTGGGAAAAGATGTTGACTATCTACCTTATCTATGCCCCTCATTATTTTATAAACCTCTATAAGATCACCCCTAAGCCTCCTACGCTCCAGGGAAAAAAGTCCCAGTCTATCCAGCCTCTCCTTATAACTCGAACCATCAAGTCCCGGTAGCATCCTAGTAAACCTTTTCTGCACTCTTTCTAGTTTAATAATATCCTTTCTATAATAGGGTGACCAGAACTGCACACAGTATTCCAAGTGTGGCCGTACCAATGTCTTGTACAACTTCAACAAGACGTCCCAACTCCTGTATTCAATGTTCTGACCAATGAAACCAAGCATGCCGAATGCCTTCTTCACCACCCTGTCCACCTGCGACTCCACCTTCAAGGAGCTATGAACCTGTACTCCTAGATCTCTTTGTTCTATAACTCTCCCCAACGCCATACCATTAACTGAGTAGGTCCTGGCCTGATTCGATCTGCCAAAATGCATCACCTCACATTTATCTAAATTAAACTCCATCTGCCATTCGTCGGCCCACTGGCCTAATTGATCAAGATCCCGTTGCAATCCTAGATAACCTTCTTCACTATCCACTGTGCCACCAATCTTGGTGTCATCTGCAAACTTACTAACCATGCCTCCTAAATTCTCATCCAAATCATTAATATAAATCACAAATAACAGTGGACCCAGCACCGATCCCTGAGGCACACCACTGGTCACAGGCCTCCAGTTTGAAAAACAACCCTCTACAACCACCCTCAAGGTCACCCTATTATAGAAAGGATATTATTAAACTAGAAAGAGTGCAGAAAAGATTTACTAGGATGTTACCGGGACTTGATGGTTCAAATTATTAGGAGAGGCTGGATAGACTGAGACTTTTTTCCCTGGAGCGTAGGAGGCTTAGGGGTGATCTTATAGAGGTCTATAAAATAATGAGCGGCATAGATAAGGTAGATAGTCAACATCTTTTCCCAAAGGTAGGGGAGTCTAAAACTAGAGGGCATAGGTTTAAGGTGAGAGGGGAGAGATTCAGAAGGGCCCAGAGGGGCAATTTCTTCACTCAGAGGGTAGTGAGTCTTCTGTCGTCCAGCCAATTTTGATTCCAATTGGCAACCTCACCCTGGATCCCGTGAGCTTTAACCTTCTGCAACAACCTACCATGCGGTACCTTGTCAAAGGCTTTGCTAAAGTCCATGTAGACAACGTCTACTGCACTGCCCTCATCTACCTTCTTGGTCACCCCCTCAAAAAACTCAATCAAATTTGTGAGACATGATTTTCCACGCACAAAGCCATGCTGACTGCCCCGAATCAGTCCTTGCCTCTCTAAATGCTTGTAGATCCTGTTTCTCAGAATAATGGTCTTGATGGCAGCCTTGCAAGTGACCCTGCATAGAGGCAGTACAAACATCACTGCAGGAGTTCCTCAGGGTAGTGTCCGAGGCCCAACCATCTTCAGCTGCTTCATCAATGACCCCCTTCCATCATAAGGTCAGAAGTGGGGATGTTTGCGGGTGACTGCACAATGTTCAGCACCATTCGCGACTCCTCAGATAATGAAGCAGTCCCTGTCCAAATGCAGCAAGACCCGGACAATATCCAGGCTCGGGGCTGACAAGGGGCAAGTTACATTCGCGCCACACAAGTTCCAGGCAATGACCATCTCCCACAAGAGAGGATATAACCATTGCCCCTTCACATTTAATGGCATTATCATCGCTGAATCCCCCACAATCAACCTCCTGGGGGTTAACATTAATCAGAAACTGAACTGGACTAGCCATATTAATAAAAGCAAATTACGGCGGATGCTGAAATCTGAAACTAAAGAGAAAATGCTGGAAAGTCTCAGCAGGCCTGGCAGCATCGGTAGGGAGAGGAAAGAGCTAACGTTTCGAGTCTGGATGACCCTTTGTCAAAAGTAACAGACAGAGAAAGTGGGAAATATTTATACTGTGGAGTGAGAATGAAAGATGAGTCATAGCCACGGAAACCCAGGGAAACGGGGTGCTAATAGCCACAGAAACCAAGGGAACAGAGTGCTAATAGCCACAGAAACCAAGGGAACAGAGTGCTAATAGCCACAGAAACCAAGGGAACAGAGTGCTAATAGCCACCGAAACCAAGGGAACAGAGTGCTAATACACCGAGACCAAGGGAACAATTGTGCTAATAGCCACAGAAACCAAGGGAACAGAGTGCTAATGGCAGTCCCCAGAGAGAACAAAAGATGTGAAAGGCCAAACAGCAGAGAAACTAACATCAGAGGGTAAACTGATAGATGTAGATGTGGGGGGAGGGAAAGGGGGAAGCAAAGAGGAGAAAGGGTAAGGAAAGGTTGATAAGATGGGGGGGGTGGGGGGGGAGGTTAATATATATTAAGGAAGACAAGAAAGAGAGAATATTAATACTGTGGTTACCAGGGCAGGTCAAAGACCAGGAATCCTGACCCCGCAAAGCCTGTCCACCATCTACAAGGCACAAGTCAGGAGTGTGATGGAATACTCTCCACTTGCCTGGATGAGCGCAGCTCCGACAACACTCAAGAAGCTCAACACCATCCAGGACAAAGCAGCTCCGCTTGATTGCTCCCCCTTCCACAAACATTTAATCCCTTCATCACCGACGCACAGTTGCAGCCGTGTGGACCATCTACGAGATGCACTGCAGTAACTCACCAAGGTTCCTGAGGCAGCAACTTCCAAATCCACGACCACTACCATCTAGAAGGACAACAGATACCTGGGAACCCCATCACCTGGAGGCTCCCCTCCCAAGTCACTCACCACCCTGACTTTGAAATATATCGGCTGCCCCTTCACTATCGCTGGGGCAACATCCTGAAACTCCCTCCCTAACAGCACAGTGGGTGTACCTACACGTCAAGGACTGCAACGGTTCAAGAAGGCAGATCACCACCACCTTCTGAAGGGCAACTAGGGATGGGCAATAAATGCTGGCCTAACCAACGACGCCCACTTCTCATAAGTGAATCATGTCGAAATGTTAATGAAGTTATTGGATTGTTGTAAAAATCCAATTTGTTCACTAATGTCCTTTCGGGCCATGCTTAGCCGGTCTAGTCCTGTATGTCCAGTTCTGGACAATATGGATTATTCTCAAGACAACAATAACGAAATGAAACAAAATGAAATGAAAATCCCTTATTGTCACAAGTAGGCTTCAAATGAAGTTACTGTGAAAAGCCCCTAGTCGCCACATTCCGGTGCCTGTTCGGGGAGGCTGGTACAGGAATTGAACCGTGCTGCTGGCCTGCCTTGGTCTGCATTAAAAGCCAGCTCTTTAGCCCTGTGCTGAACCAGCCCCAACAACTTGCATGTACTATGTTAACAGTGCTGTATAAAATAATGCCAGGTGCCCCACTGGAGCGAATATCAGACAATTTATTACTGAGCCACGTAGGGAGACATTAGGTCAGAGACCACGTGCTTGGTGAAAAGGTTGGTCTTAAAAGAAGAAAATGAGATAGAGAAATGGAGAGAGTTGCAGATTTAGGGGCCCAGGAGCTGATGCCACCAGTGGTAGTGTGATTTAAAATTGGAGCCTCCAGGAGGTTAGAAGGGGAGGGATGTGGAGCCCGGAGGGTGGTGGGGGTGTAGGAGGTTACAGTGATAGGGATAGGGAGAGGCGAGGGCAGGCAGGGATTTACAAACACCATTTTCGAATTACCCAGCAGCCTCTCCCGTACGTCACCCAGAGATAGGCCACAAATGGTGCCCTTTGCAAGTGGTGCTCATACCTTCGGGATGCGTATCTATATAAAGCAGATAAAGTACAATCCAGAGAAGTGAGATGATGCATTTTGGTAAGAAGACCATTGACAGATGACATGAACGTTCTGGGCGCCACACTACAGGGAGGATGTGAACGCATTGGAGAGCGTTCAGGGGAGGTTTACAAGAATGGTTCTAGGGATGTTAGGATAGATTGGGGAGGTTGGGACTTCCTCTCTTGGAGAGAGGAAGGCTGCGAGGATACTAACATTTTTTAAACCTTCAACTCGGAGGCCCCAATTATTTTTCTTCCCAATGAAGGCAGTTTAGTGTGGCTAATCCACCTACCCTGCACATCTTCGGGTTGTGGGGGTGAGACCCACACAGACAGTGACCCGAGAATTTGAAACTCCACACAGAGAGTGACCCGGGGCCGGGATCGAACCCGGACCCTCGGCGCCTTGAGGCAGCAGTGCTAACCACTGCGCCACCGTGCCACCCCAGACTAAGAGGAAACTTTTTTTTAAAAAAAAAATGTTTTTCTCCTTTTTCACGTTTTCTCCCACATTTACATCCATCAACAATAAACAATAATGAGCAAGATATGTTAATCCCCATAATAACAACGATCCCATCTACCCACCAACCCCCAAACCTCAACCCGCATGTTTACATAAACAAATGACAAAAAGGAATCAGGGATTACCCGTAGTCACGCTTAATTTACACAGCTCTCCACCCCCCCACCCACCTCCCCAACCAACGCCATCCAGCCTCTGAAAGAGTACCGTACATGATACCCCAGTGTTGTACCCCCCCCCCCCAAAGTCTCCAGCTCCTTCCGTCCACTGCCTCTTGTAAAACTCCTCCTCCCAACCTCGGTTCCTTCCCCCCAACTTTCCACCCCGGCTAGACCACTCGGACCCTGTTCTGCCAGGCTCCGATGGCCGCAGCCCCTCCCCCCACCTCACTCCCGTTCACTGGCCGGCTTAAACCGGCCAGCGTGGAGGCCCCCACCCGGGTCCCTCTCCCCTTGCCCGGCCCTAGGAAAGCCCAACGATCCCCTTTTAGCAGACACACCCCGCATATCCACCTGCACCCCAAAGAGCCCTCATTTCGAGTGAAAGTCCCGTCCCTTCCCTTGTCCAAATGTATACAACATTGGCTCCTTTATCCTCTACACCCGCGCGCAGTGATACAAAAAAGAAGAAAATACAGTCATGAGGTTACATCGGCACATGGCCATTCCTCAATTTGTCAGTTCTGCCGCAGTCCTTCTGCTTTCGCAAACTCCTCCGCTGCTTCCGCCGTTCCAAAATAAAAGTCCCTGAGCTTGTAAGTCACCCTCAGCTTCGCTGGATATACAATGCCGCACTGCACCTTTGTTGATTCCCAAATTTCTTTCTCTGTCAGTCTGGCCTCAATAAAAGTCGAGATGGATTTGCAAGTAAAAAGAAGTTATTTTATTCAGCTTGCAAGCTACCTAGTCCACAGTGATACAGACAACATGTTGCTGTCTGCAGTCCCGGGAACTAAGTGAAGGTCCCAGACAAAGAGATCAGTACTCATACATTCAAATGGCATCAAGTTTCACATACTCGACACCCATAGGTCATCCTATGTCCCTCCTGACTTGTTTGATCTATTCTGATTGGCTCACTTCCAATCCCTTTCTCCGGCCTCTATCAATGCAGCATCGCTCTCATAGACACACCTCTTCCTGCTTTTTCCATGCGGTCTCAAATCCCTTTGTCTCTACCTGCCAGAATCAAAGTGGCTTATTTCTACATTACATTAACTAATATCTTTAAAGTAACTATTTTATATCACATTCGTCACCTTGCTAATGTACAGTGCCCTCTTCACCCGGTTGAAGGCAGCCCGCCTCCTTGCCAGCTCCACCATAAAGTCCTGGTATACACGTATACCAGCTCCAGCCCACTGCACCACCCGCTTCTGCTTGGCCCAGCTCAGGACCTTCTCCTTCACCCTGTACCTACGGAAGCACAGAGTCACTACGCTTGGCGACTCACTCGCCTTTGGTACAGGCCTCCACGACCGATGATCCTGATCCAGTTCATATCGGGAGGGATCCTCCCCCTCCCCCAATAGTTTTGCCAGCATCGCGGCAAAATACTCAGTCGGCTTCAGTCCTTCAACTCCTTCGGGCAGCCCCACAATCCTCAAATTCTGTCGCCTGGATCTGTTTTCCAGGTCTCCCATTTTTCCTTGCAGATCCTTGTTAGTGTCCATCACCTTCCGCATCTCTTTCCCCATCGAGGCAAGTTGATCACCGTGCTGCAATAACGTCTCCTCCACTTCCTTCAGCGCCTCCCCTTGCTCTCGCACCTCCGCCACTGCGCTCGCCACCTCCGTCCTCACCGGGGAAACCGCCTCCTCCACCAGCGCACTCAAAACCTCCCTCATCTCCTTCCTCACCGTCTCCATGCATTTCACAATCTGCGCCAACTGCTTTTCAAATTCCGCAGCCATCACCTTAGTTATTTCTTCAGCCGTAAGCAATGCGGCCTTCCCTGGTGCTCCAGCCTCCATTTTCCTTGGTAACCCCGTGGTGACCTTTCCACCCCCCGACAGACCTTCAGCTGTTTTTTTTACTCACCCTCGACATTTTTATTTTCTTACTGTGCCTTCACTGTGCCTCCTCTGTGCCTTCTCCCTGCTTCGGCTGCCTCCGTGGACCCTGGGACCGGGCTTAAAGCCCCGAAAATGCCGTTCCCGAACGGGAGCCCTCCATTGTGCGGCCGCCTCCCGCCCGCCGTCACCGGAAGTCTTCGACTAAGAGGATACTTGATCGAGGTGCTCAAATTCATGACGGGGGTGGACAGAGTAGACGTGGAGAAACTGTTCCCACTCGTAAAACGATCAAGAACAAGGATGCAGATGATTTACAAAAGAAACAAATGTGATGTGAGAAAAAGAGCGTTTTCACCCAGCGAGTGGTCGGGGTCTGGAATGCACGGCCTGGAAATGGGGTAGAGGCGGGTTCAGTCGAGGCTTTCAAGAGGGCATTAGATGATTATTTGAATATTTGCAGGGGTTGAGGGAAAAGGCAGGGGAATGGGACTAAGTTATAATGCTCGTTTGGAGAGCCGGTGCATTCACGATGGGCCGAATGGCCTCCTTCTGCACCGTAATGGTTTGGTGAAATATTTCTTTAAAAGAGAGAATGGAGCAGGTTTCCTGCTGGGGAAAATCTCCATTTTGGATATTTCAGTAAGTTCACTATGGTACCTAACCAGTAAGAGGAAACCCAGTGGGATGGTCGGCAGTCAATGGTTTGCCCACACCACATCTGAGCGATGGCTGAGGCACCTCGTGAAACCTGACTGGGCACGTTTGGTGATCTTTATTTTCAAGCATTTCTTGTCCGCATGCAGCAGGGTAGCACAGTGGTTAGCACAGTTGCTTCACAGCGCCAGGGTCCCAGGTTCGGTTCCTGGCTTGGGTCACTTCTGTGCGGAGTCTGCACGTCCTCCCCGTGTCTGCGTGGGTTTCCTCCGGGTGCTCCGGTTTCCTCCCACGGTCCAAAGATGTGCAGGTTAGGTGGATTGGCCATGATAAATTGCCCTTGGGTTAGATGGGGTTGCGGGGTTGCAGGGATAGGGTGGAGGTGTAGGGTTAGATTATCATAGAATTTACAGTGCAGAAGGAGGCCATTCGGCCCATCGAGTCTGCACCGGCTCTTGGGAAGAGCACCCAACCCAAGGTCAACACCTCCACCCTATCCCCATAACCCAGTAACCCCACCCAACACTAAGGGCAATTTTGGACACTAAGGGCAATTTATCATGGCCAATCCACCTAACCTGCACATCTTTGGACTGTGGGAGGAAACCGGAGTGGCCAATGAGATAGTTGATGCATTAATTTTCCAAAATTCCCTTGATTCAGGAGAGATTCTATTAGATTGGAAAATAGCAAATGTAACTCATATTTTATTCACAAAGTGAGAGAGACAGAAAGCAGGAAGCTACAGGCCAGTTAGCCAAACATCTGCCATAGGGAAAATGTTAGAAGCCATTATTAAGGATTTTATAGCCAGGCACTTGGAAAAATTCAAGGCTATCGGGCAGAGTCAACATGGTTTGGTGAAAGGGAAATAGTGTCTAACCAATTTACTGGAGTTCTTTGAAGGAGTCACATGTGCTGTGGATAAAGGGAACCGGTGGATGCACTGTACTTAGATTTCCAAAAGGCATTTGATAAAATGCCACATCAAAGGTTATTGTGGAAAATAAAAGCTCATGGTGTAGGGACAAGATATTGACATGGATTGAAGATTGGCTGGCTAACAGGAAACAGTTGGCATTAATGGGTCACTGCCTGCTTGGCAGGATGTGACAGGTGGTGAGCCATACCGATCAGTGCTGGGGCCTCAACAGTTTACCATTTATAGAAATGACTTGGATGAAGGGACTGAAGGTATGGTTGTTAAATTTGCTGACAGCACAAAGATAGGTAGGAAAGTAAATTGTGAAGAAGACATAAGGAGGTTACAAAGGGACACAGATCGGTTAAATGAGTGGGTAAAGATCTGGAAAATGGAGTATAGTGTGGGAAAATGTGAAATTGTCCATTTAGCAGGAAGAATAAAAGAGAAGCTTCTTATCTAAATGGTGAGAGATTGCAGAGCTCTGAGATGCAGAGGGATCTGGGTGTCCCAGTGCATCAATCACAAAAGGCCGGGACACAGGTACAGCAAGTAATTAGGAAAGCTGATAGAATGTTATTGTTTATTGCGAGGGGAATTGATCACAAAAGTATTGAGTTCAGTTATACAGGGCATTGATGAGACCAGTTGTGGTCTCCTTATTTAAGGAAGGATGTGGTGACATTGGAGGAAGTTCAGAGGAGGTTCACCAAATTGATTCCGGGGAAGCGGTTGGCGTACGAGGAGAGATTAAACAGTTTTGGGCTTGTATTCGCTGGGGTTTAGAAGGATGAGAGGGGATCTGATCGAGGTATATAAAATACTAAAAAGGGATTGGTAAAGTCAACTTACACCAAATGTTCCCCCTTGTGTGGCAATCTAGAACGAGAGGTCACAGGTATAGGTTGAGAGGCGGTAGATTTAGAACTGAGTTGAGGAGGAACTACTTCTTGCAGAGGGTGGTGAATTTCTGGAACTCACTGCCCCAGCGTGCGGTGGGATCGGAGTCATCAAATGGTTTCAAGAAGGAGATTGATATATTTCTGATTTTTTTTTTAAACTGGTGAAAGATATATGGGGAACAGGTGGGAGGTGGATTTGAGACCAGGAAGAGATCAGCCATGATCTGATTGAATGGCGGAGCAGGCTTGAACGGGTGAATTGCTGACTTCTCCTAATTCCTATGTTCCTCTTTAGCACATCTGGAGTATTGTGTACAGTATTGGCCTCCTTATTTAAGGAAAGAAGTGCATCCGAAAGAAGCAGTTCAGAGAGGGTTTACTAGATTAATACCAGGAATGGGTGGGTTTTTTAATGAGGAAAGGTCGGACAGACTCGGCTTGTATCGGCTGAAGTTTAGAAGAGTGAGAGGGGACTTGATTGAAACGTGCAAGATCCTGAGGGGTATTGACAGGGTGGATGTGGAGAGGCTGTTTCCTCTGGTGGGGTCACCGTGTAAAAGTAAGAGGTCATCCATTTAAAACACAGGTGAGGAAAACAGTTTTTCTCTTGAGGCTGAGAGACGTTAGAATTTTCTTCCTCAAAAGGAGATTGCTTGAATATCCTCAAGGCAGAGTTAAATGGATTCCTGATAAGCAAGTGGGTGAAAGGTTATCGGGAGGTCGGCAGAAATGTGAGGTTGAGGTTCGAATCAGACCACCCATGGTCGAGCAGACTCGAGTAGCCACGTGGTTGACTCCTAATTTGTATGTCCGTGTGCTATCGGAACCTTGGTGAATTCCCGCAGTGCATCTTTTGGATGGTACACACGGTTGACACTTTGTGTCGGTTGGAGGGATTGAATGTTGACGGTGATGGATGGGGTGCTTATAGAGTGGGATGCCTTTCCCTGGATGGTGTCTCATCCAGCAAGGGTATTGGGTGTCCCCCCTCTACAGGGTTGCATCTCATACCCTTGTGATCGGAGGAAATCTTGTGTGTTAGGGAGCATTTGGGAGATGACAAAGTTGCTCCAGTTGTTACAGCCCCCAGGCGTTGGGTTCGATCCCATTTGATTTGCATGTTCTGTGAAGCAATTATCTGTCTCTGGGAGTAGGGCAGATTGTAAAAGGTCAGCGGGATTGAATGCAAAAACAAGGTAGTGATGCGAACCCTTGATAAATCACCAGTTCAGTCTTGGCTG
Source organism: Scyliorhinus torazame (assembly GCF_047496885.1). NCBI lineage: Eukaryota > Metazoa > Chordata > Chondrichthyes > Carcharhiniformes > Scyliorhinidae > Scyliorhinus > Scyliorhinus torazame. The sequence continues at coordinate 396,024,365 of NC_092708.1, read as the reverse complement.
GAATATTTTGTTAATTTCTGGACACCAAGCTGTGGCTTGAATTCTCCAGATTGACTCTGTAGTATAATGATTCTGTCAGAGGTGTCTTGGCCACACTCCGTCTCTTGCTGGTTGAGGTTTAGAGTTTAATCCTACTGCCCTTGGCTAACATTGGGCAGGTTGATGTGAGCCGGGAATGTTTAACCCAGCGACACTCCATTCCCCCAATGTTGACTGTAGCTGCCTGTGACCGTGGTGGTTGGTTGGGCTTTGTGTGTAGCTAAAATGAGGTGCAGGTTTGGAACAGGAGGTCACGCAGGTGGACATGCTCTTTGAGAAATATCAGCAAATAACCCACATGCTCTTGTTCCCCCCCCCCCCCCACCCCCAACATCGCTCCCCCAAGCGAGGCTTATCATGCAGCGACAGATACATCTAGAACCCCTGAGCCTGTGTCCTACCTTGCACCAAGTCTCAGTTACCCAAATTCCTTGTGCACGTTCACCCACATTGGCACTTGCTTAAGCAACACCTTGATTTTTTGGACTCAGCCTTTCAAACCCTTCCACGGTCTCGCCCTTTGCGATTTCTGTCTTCTCCTCCAACCTCAAAGCATCAAAATATTTGCGCTCCCCTTGAACATCCACAATTTTACCTCCTCTACCATTGGTGGCCGTGTCTTTAGCTGCCTCGACCAAAGAAATTTGGAATTCCCTCCGTAAACCTTTGCCTTTATTATAGTCCTTAAAAGTTATCCCTTTGATCGACCTTTGGAATTCTTTACCCCAGGAAGCTCCGGAGGCCGAGTCTTTGAACATTTCCGAGGCCGTGATCGATAGGTTCTTAATCAGTCGGGAATTAAGGGTTATGGAGAGAAGGCAGGAAAGTGGACTTGGTGAGTGTGAGATCGGCCATGATTACGTTAAATGGGAGAGCAGGCTCGAAGGGCTGAATGGCCTCCTCCTGTTCCCATGATGCTCTAACCTTGTTCAAATAACTCCTTAAATGTAGATTGGTGTCAGATTTTGTCTGATCATGCTCCAGTAAATGACTATTGGCCATTTTCATACATGGAAGGCAATATATAAATACCGGCAAATCTCACAGCACCAGGTCAAACGGGGACAAGGAACACACTTGCTGGTTACCACATGCCCCTCCCCATCTCAGGAACACACTTGCTGGTTACCACATGCCCCTCCCCATCTCAGGAACACACTTGCTGGTTACCACATGCCCCTCCCCATCTCAGGAACACACTTGCTGGTTACCACATGCCCCTCCCCATCTCAGGAACACACTTGCTGGTTACCACATGCCCCTCCCCATCTCAGGAACACACTTGCTGGTTACCACATGCCCCTCCCCATCTCAGGAACACACTTGCTGGTTACCACATGCCCCTCCCCATCTCAGGAACACATTTGCTGGTTACCACATGCCCCTCCCCATCTCAGGAACACACTTGCTGGTTACCACATGCCCCTCCCCATCTCAGGAACACACTTGCTGGTTACCGCATGCCCCTCCCCATCTCAGCTGAGGAATCCGTTCTCCTCCATGTTGAACTTCACTTGGAGGAAGCACAGAGGGTGGCAAGGGCACAGAATGTGCTCTGGGTGCCGGGACTTCAATGTCCATCACCAAGAGTGGCTCGGTCGTACCACCACACACCGAGCTGGCCGGGTCCTAAAGGACAGAGCTGCTAGACTGGGACTGCAGTAGGAGGTGAGGGAACCAACAAGAGGGAAAAACATTCTTTTTTAAAAAAATGTTTTCAATAAGGTTTTGCAGAATTTTTCATAATAAAACAGTAGTAACAATAATAACAAAACAAAATAGAGCGAACATTAACATAGTGCAAAAAGGGAATATACAATAAGAATTAAATAGACATTTCCCCACGCGACTCAGTCTTCCCACACCATCCCAATGAAGCACTCACACCCCCCCCCCCCCCCCCCATACAGATTGCTGCTGCTGACATTTTAATTTTCCCCGAGAAAGTCGACGAACGGCTGCCACCTCCGAGAGAGCCCTAGCGTAGACCCTCTTAAGGCAAACTTTATTTTCTCGAGGCTGAGAAACCCAGCCATGTCGTTAACCCAAGTCTCTACACTCGGGGGCTTCGAGTCCCTCCGCATTAATAAGATCCGTCTCCGGGCTACCAGGGAGGCAAAGGCCAAGACGTCGGCCTCTTTCGCCCCCTGAACTCCCGGGCCTTCTGACACTCCAAAGATCGCTATCTCTGGACTCGGCACCACCCTTGTGCTAAGCACCTTGGACATTGCTCTCGCGAACCCCTGCCAGAACTCTCTAAGCTCCAGGCATGCCCAAAACATTTGCACCTCGTACACCTGTCTTCTACCCCAAAAGACTTGCTCATTCACGCTGCCGTCATGTGTGCCCGGTGGACCACCTTAAATTGAATTAGACTGAGCCTGGCACATGATGAGGAGGAATTAACCCTGCCCAGGACCTCTGCCCACAGACCCACTTCCCACTCCTCACCTAGCTCCTCCTCCCACTTGCCCTTGAGCTCCACCACCGGGGGTTTCCTCCGCCTCCTGTAGTTCCTGGTAGATATCCAACACCTTCCCCTCTCCCACCCAGGTGCCGGAGACCACCCTGTCCTGTATCCTCAGTGGCGGTAGTGTCGGAAAGGCCGCTACCTGTTTTTTCAGGAAGGCTCATACTTGCAGATATTTAAAGGCGTTTCATGGTGGCAGATTAAATTTGTCCTCTAGCGCCTTCAAACTGGGAAAGCTTCCGTCTATGAACAGATCCCCCATCCTTCTGATGCCTGCCCTCTGCCAGCTCTGGAACCCACCATCCATCCTACCCAGGACAAACCTGTGGTTGTTACATATCGGGGTCCAGACCGACGCTCCCTCCACCTTCTTGTACCTCCTCCACTGTCCCCAGATCTGCAGTGTCGCCACCACCACCGGACTTGTGGAGTAGCGGGTCGGCGAGAACGACAAAGGAGCCATTATCAAAGCTCCCAGACTAGTACCTTTACATGACGCCGCTCCCATGCTGACCCCACCCCCCCCATGGCCCACTTCCTAATCATGGCTATATTGGCTGCCCAGCAGTAGTTATGAAAGTTCGGCAGTGCCAACCAACTGCGCTCCACAGCGATCTCCTTACTCGCGGGGTCTTATTCGCCCACACAAAGCCCAAAATGATCCTACTCGCCCGCTTAAAAAAGGCCTTAGGGATGAAGATGGGGAGGCAAAAATCTGGGGAGGACCGTCATTTTCACGGTCTGTACCCTCCCCGCCAATGACAGTGGGAGCATGTCCCACCTTTTAAAGTCCCCTTCCATTTTCTCAACCAACCGGGTCAGATTGAGCCTGTGCAGGGCATCCCAATTCCTGGCCACCTGTATACCCAGGTAACAAAATATTTTCTCTACCATCCTGACCGGCAGCTCTTTCAGTCTCTCCTGCTCCTTGGTCTGGATCACAAACAACTCGCTATTTCCCATGTTCAGTTTGTACCCTGAAAAACTACCAAAATCCCTCAGAATCCGCAGAACCTCCCCCATCCCCTCCACAGGGTCCGAAATGTACAGGAGCAAATCATCCGCGTATAGCGAGACCCCCCCGAACCAGTCCCCGCCAGTTCCTCGAGACTCTCAGCGCCATAGCTAGCGGTTCTATAGCTAGGGCAGGAGAGAGGGGACACTCCTGCCTCATTCCCTGGTAAAGCTTGAAGTACCCCGACCTCAGCCGGTTTGTACATACACTTGCTACAGGCGCCTGGTACAGCAATTTCACCCAGCCAATAAAGCCCTCACCAGACCCGAACCTCCCCAGCATTTCCCACAGATACTCCCACTCCACCCGGTCAAAGGCTTTCTCTGCGTCCATCGCTGTTACCACCTCCGCCTCCCCTCCCTCTGAGGGCATCACAATAATATTCAAAAGTCTCCGAACATTGGTATTAAGTTGCCTGCCTTTAACAAACCCAGTCTGGTCTTCCTCTATCACCCCTGGGACGCAATCCTCAATTCTTGTGGCCAGAATCTTAGCTAGCAATTTGGCATCCACGTTTAAGAGCGAAATCGGCCTGTATGACCCGCATTGTTCCGGGTCCTTCTCTCGTTTAAGAATGAGTGAGATCAAGGCCTGTGACATTGTGGGGGGGGGGGGGGGGGGGGGTTCCTTTCTCTCTAGCCTCATTGAAGGTCCTCATCAGGAGTGGGCTCAGTATTTCCGAAAATTTCTTATAAAATTCTACCTGGCAACCGTCCGGCCCCGGGGCTTTACCCAATTGCATGCCCCTATACCCTTGACAATCTCCTCCAATTCAATCGGGGCCCCCAGCCCCTCCACCAGGTCCTCTTCCACCTTTGGAAACCTCAACTGGTCGAAAAATTGCCTCACCCCTTCCGCTCCCGTCGGGGGCTCCGACTCGTATAGTTTACTTTCGAACACTTTAAAGACTCCGTTCACCCCCCCCCCCCCCCCCCCCCGGATCCAAGACCATGTTACCCTCCTTATTCTTTACTCCCCCGATTTCCCTGGCCGCCTCCCTCCTTCGCAGTTGGGGTGCCAGCATTCTGCTCACTTTCTCCCCGTACTTACAGACTGCCCCCCCCCATTGCGTTCCTCAGCTATGCTACTGCTTTCCCCGTGGTCAACAGTTCAAACTCCGCCTGCAGACTCCGCCACTCCCTCAGTAGCCCCGCTTCGGGGGGCCTCCGCGTATCTCCTGTCCACTCGGAGTATCTCCTTCACCAGTCTCTCCCTCTCTGCTCTTTCTCTCTTTTCCCTATGGGATCGAATTGAGATGAGCTCCCCTCTGACAACTGCCTTCAGAGCCTCCCAAACCGTTGCCGCTGCTACCTCACCCGTATCGTTTATTTCCTGGTATCCTGGATGTTCCTGTTAATCTGCCCGCAAACCTCTTCGTCCGCCAGCAGCCCCACATCCAGTCTCCAGAGCGGGCGCTGCCCTCTCTCCTCACTAAGCCGCAGGTCCACCCAGTGCGGGGCATGGTCCGAGACTGTGATTGGGAAAAACATTCTTGACCTCATCCTCACCAATCTGCCTGAAGCAGATGAATCTGTCCATGACAGTATCGGTAGAAGTGACCTTCGCACAGTCCTTGTGAAGACAAAATCCCATCTTCACATTGCGAGTACCCTCCATCGTGTTGTGTGGCACTACCACCATGCTAAATGGGATTGACTTCGAACAAGATTGGGCATCTATGAGGCGCTGTGGGCCATCAGCAGCAGCAGAATTGTATCAACCGCAATCTGTAACCTCATAGCCGGGCATATCCCCCACTCTACCATTACCACCCAGCCTGGGCACCAACCTGGTGCAATGAAGAGAGCAGGAGAGCATGCCAGGGGCAATACCAGGCAGAGCGAAAAATGAGGTATCAACCTGGACTACTTGTGTACCAACAGGATAAGCAGCAAGTAATAGACAGAGCGAAGCGATTCCACAACAAACGCATCAGATCTAAGCCCTGCAGTCCTGCCACATCCAGCCGTGAATGGTGGTGGACAATTAAACAAGTCACTGGAGTACAAGAATACTGCTGTCGTTTTTTTAGTTAGACTCTTGATCCAGGCTGACATCACCCTTTTATTATCTAAAGCCAGAGGCAGGGAGGGCAGTGAGCTTGAAAACCAGCACGTCGGGAAGGAGCAAGTATATAAGAGTGCAGTTCACTCTGGTTTAAATGGGGAGCAAAATCAGAATTGCTCTCGTAGGGTCAGTGCTGAGGGAGCGCCGCACTGTCGGAGGGTCAGTGCTGTGGAGGCGCCGCGCTGCCGGAGGGTCAGTACTGAGGAAGCGCCGTGCCCTCGGAGGGTCAGTACTGAGGAAGCGCCGTGCCCTCGGAGGGTCAGTGCTGAGGGAGCGCCGCGCTGTCGGAGGGTAAGTGCTGAGGGAGCGTCACGCCCTCGGAGGGTCAGTGCTGTGGGAGCGCTGCACTGTTAGAGGGTCAGTGCTGAGGGAGCGTCGTGCTGTCGAACAGTCAGTGCCGTGGGAGCACCGTACTGTCGAACAGTCAGTGCTGTGGGAGCACCGCACTGTCGAACAGTCAGTGCTGTGGGAGCACCGCACTGTCGAACAGTCAGTGCTGTGGGAGCACCGCACTGTCGAACAGTCAGTGCTGTGGGAGCACCGTACTGTCGAACAGTCAGTGCTGTGGGAGCGCCGCGCTGTCGAACAGTCAGTGCTGTGGGAGCGCCGTACTGTCGAACAGTCAGTGCTGTGGGAGCGCCGCGCTGTTGGAGAGTCAGTGCTGTGGGAGCGCCGTACTGTCGAACAGTCAGTGCTGTGGGAGCGCCGCGCTGTTGGAGAGTCAGTGCTGTGGGAGCGCCGCGCTGTTGGAGAGTCAGTGCTGTGGGAGCGCCGCGCTGTTGGAGAGTCAGTGCTGTGGGAGCGCCGCGCATTTGGAGAGTCAGTGCTGAAGGAGCGCCGCACTGTCGGAGGGTCAATACTGAGGGAGCGCCCTGCTGTCGGAGGGTCAATACTGAGGGAGCGCCGTGCTGTCGGAGGGTCGGTGCTGAGGGAACGCTGCACTGTCGGAGAGTCAGTGCTGAGGGAGCGCCGCGCTGTCGAACAGTCAGTGCCGTGGGAGCGCTGTGCTGTCGGAGGGGCAATGCTGTGGGAACGCCGCACTGTCGGAGAGTCAGTGCTGAGGGAGCGCCGCACTGTCGAACAGTCAGTGCCGTGGGAGCGCTGTGCTGTCGGAGGGGCAGTGCTGTGGGAACGCTGCACTGTCGGAGAGTCAGTGCCGTGGGAGCGCTGTGCTGTTGGAGGGTCGGTGCTGAGGGAACGCTGCACTGTCGGAGAGTCAGTGCTGAAGGAGCGCCGCACTGTCGGAGGGTCAATACTGAGGGAGCGCCCTGCTGTCGGAGGGTCAATACTGAGGGAGCGCCGTGCTGTCGGAGGGGCAGTGCTGTGGGAACGCTGCACTGTCGGAGAGTCAGTGCCGTGGGAGCGCTGTGCTGTTGGAGGGTCGGTGCTGAGGGAACGCTGCACTGTCGGAGAGTCAGTGCTGAAGGAGCGCCGCACTGTCGGAGGGTCAATACTGAGGGAGCGCCCTGCTGTCGGAGGGTCAATACTGAGGGAGCGCCGTGCTGTCGGAGGGTCGGTGCTGAGGGAACGCTGCACTGTCGGAGGGTCGGTGCTGAGGGAGCGCCGCGCTGTCGAACAGTCAGTGCCGTGGGAGCGCTGTGCTGTCGGAGGGGCAGTGCTGAGGGAGCGCCGCGCTGTCGGAGGGTCAATACTGAGGGAGCGCCGTGCTGTCGGAGGGGCAGTGCTGAGGGAGCGCCGCGCTGTCAGAGGGTCAATACTGAAGGAGCGCCGCACTGCCAGAGGGTCAATACTGAAGGAGCGCCATGCTGTCGGAGGGGCAGTGCTGAGGGAGCGCCGCGCTGCCGGAGGGTCAATACTGAAGGAGCGCCATGCTGTCGAAGGGTCAATACTGAGGGAGCGCCGTGCTGTCGGAGGGGCAGTGCTGAGGGAGCGCCGTGCTGTCGGAGGGTCAATACTGAGGGAGCGCCGTGCTGTCGGAGGGGCAGTGCTGAGGGAGCGCCGCGCTGTCAGAGGGTCAGTGCTGAGGGAACGCCGCGCTGTCGGAGGGTCAGTGCTGAGGGAGTGCCGCGCTGTCGAAGGGTCAATACTGAGGGAGCGCCGTGCTGTCGGAGGGGCAGTGCTGAGGGAGCGCCGCGCTGTCAGAGGGTCAGTGCTGAGGGAACGCCGCGCTGTCGGAGGGTCAGTGCTGAGGGAGTGCCGCGCTGTCGGAGGGTCAGTGCTGAGGGAATGCCGCACTGTCGGAGGGTCAGTGCTGAGGGAGTGCTGCACTGTCAGAGGGTCAGTGCTGAGGGAACGCCGTGCTGTCGGAGGGTCAGTGCTGTGGGAGCGCCGCACTGTCAGAGGGTCAATACTGAGGGAGCGCCGCACTGTCGGAGGGTCAGTGCTGTGGGAGCGCCGCACTGTCAGAGGGTCAATACTGAGGGAGCGCCGCACTGTCGGAGCGTCAGTGCTGTCGAAGAGATGCGTCCTCGGAGGGTCAGTGCTGAGGGAGCGCCGTGCAGTCGGAGGGTCAGTGCTGGGGGAGCACCGCGCCCTCGGAGTATCAGTGCTGAGGGAGCGCCGCGTCATAAGAGGGAAAATGCTGGACTTCAAAAGCATTAATCAGACTTTTGGGATATAAATAACATAAGCAATAGGAGCAGCTTTAGACCATCGGCCCCTCGAGCTTTCTCCACCATTCAGTACGATCGTGACTAATCTTCAGCCATACCGCCGTTTTCCCAACCACTCCTCTTATCCCTTGATTTCCTCAAAGAGCCCCAAAGTCTGACTGTCTCGGTGTTAATATATTCAGCAGTAGAGTAGGAGGACAGTCAGTGCTGAAAATATTGGGAGTGACCAGATGGGAATTTGGCATTTTGAAACCAAATGTTATTAAATGATGAGTGTTTCTGGGCGAATGTATAATTTGCATATATAATACAAATTGTTAAATCAATAGAAAAAAAATCCAAGTTCAATTAGTCCGAATTGAGAATTATTGCATTTTTAAAACATTTTTTCTCCTATGTATTTTCGGTGTATGAATATTCATGTTTTTGCATCAATTTGTACCAACTATGGATTAGCGTTTCCAAAAAGAAAATGTAAGAATGAGGAACCATATTAATATTGTGGGAAAAGGTCGTACGAAATTTAGACAAAGCTGAAAGAATGCTCTTTGATTTAAAACCAATATTAGGGACGGCATGGTGGCGCAGTGGTTAGCACTGCTGCCTCACGGCTCTGAGGACTCGGGTTCGATCCCGGCCCGGGGTCAATGTCCGTGTGGAATTTGCACATTCTCCCCGTGTCTGCGTGGGTCTCACCCTCGCAACCCAAAGATGTGCAGGGTAGGTGGATTGGCCACGCTAAATTACCCCTTAATTGAAAAATAATAATTGGATACTCTAAATTTAAAAATAAATAAATAAAACCAAATATTGTGATAAATGGAATTTTTCACTTACCATAATGTTGTCGGTGAAGTCATCTTTCACACCAACTTTACCCTGAGTTGGGTAGAATTAAGACAGTTGAGGTTATTGATTCTCATGAAACATTATTCTGAATGCGTTAATCATTCTCGCGATGCTGTTTTAGGATCGATCATAGTCACAATCACAAAAACCTGTTCCTCGATCGAAAGTATTATCGGCACCATGCCGTGACTGCACCTCGGCAACTGGTTTATTTAGAGCACAGTGTTTTTTATTTTTTGTTGGAAAGTGCAGCCTTCTAGCCCCACCAGCAAAACGAAGCTCATCTCAACAGAATTTGTTGGATAATTTGGTTTATTGAAACTTATCATGGGTAGCAATGCTGAATAATGAAGATGCAATTATGCAATTAATCCTAATCCGTTGTAGACAATCATTAAAAGTAAAAATAGGGGATAAAATAATAAAGGGATTGAACATTTCAGTGTACCAATGATTACAATACATTGCAAAGTTTAATTTGTTAATTTGCAGAATGAAAGTTGACGGGCAGATGCATTTTCTGTTGAAGTTCACCGATCCGATGCTGTCAGGTTGAGTTTATTCAATTCTCAACCACTGACATCCTTTTTGTGAACTTTACAAAGGGGATTGGGCTATTCGTCCTGATTTGTGAAACGGTGACTGTTAACCTTAAATTACATGGCCGGTAACTTCAGAAACCTTTTGCATGTTGATGTGCTTTTACTGGAAAAGGTTGGGATCCACAGATGAGATGTTGAGGAAGTTTGATATGGAGCCGGAGTGGCAGGTTTGAGAGCTCGAGTTTAGGATTACGAATTCGGATTAAATCATCGCCGTTGAAGGGAAATTGGATAAACACTTGAAGGTCATAATAATAATCTTTATTGGTGTCACAAGTAGGCTTAAATTAACACTGCAATGAAGTTACTGTGAAAATCCCCTAGTCGCCACACTCCGGCGCCTGTTCGGGTACACTGAGGGAGAATTCAGAATGTCCAATTCACCTAACAAGCACGTCTTTCGGAACTTGAGGGAGGAAACCGGAGCACCCGGAGGAAACCCACACAGACACGGGGAGAACGTGCAGACTCCGCACAGACAGTGACCCAAGCCGGAAATAGAACCTGGGACCCTGCTCTGAAGCAACAGTGCTAACCACTGTGCCGCCCTAAATGTTAAATGTTGTAAAGGAATGGGTAAAGAGCAGGGGAGTGAGACTCTTTGAAAGAGCCAGTATAGACTCGATGGGCTGAATGGACTCTTCCTGCGCTTTACTATTCACTGATCCACATTTCTGTTTCCTCCTAGGAGTCTGATTGGGGTTGGTGATCCAGGATGCCAAGGTTGAGCCACAGTGAATATGTCCTCCAGCAACTGAACAACCAGAGGGAATGGGGCTTCCTGTGCGACTGCTGCATCATTATCAACGACATTTACTTCCGAGCCCACAGGGCGGTCTTGACTGCCTGCAGCTCCTATTTCCGAATGATGTTCATCAGCCAGCAGCAACTGACGGGGAACCTCAGTCTGAGCAATGTCAACATCAGCGCTGAGTGCTTCGACCTCATCCTGCAGATCATGTACCTGGGCAGGCTAGTCGGCGTCCCCTCTGACTTTGAGGAGCTGCGATCAGCCATGACTTTCCTGCAGTTCTACCACGTGCCAAAGAGCTTGGACGAGCTTCAGGAGAGCCACAGAGCGCCCGCCCACTCGCCGCCGTTGGGTTTTGCCCACCCCAAAGACTCCATGATGTTCGGGGTCCGTATGTACCATGACCCGCTGGAGGCAACCAAGAGGCCTCGGAGGGAACCAAGTCCCGAGGTACCCAGAGTCTGTGCTGTCCCCCCGCCCTCCCTGCCCCCTCTCCCGCTGCTGCCCTCCAGCGTGGAGCACCAGCCCAGGAGTCAGCCCCCCAGCCCTCCCCGCAAGCAGGGCCGGAGCAACCTGAAGGGCAGGCTGCACCAGCGCTTTGGGAAGCGTTACACCTGTGACTGTTGTGGCTTTGTTTTCAGCTGTGAGAAGCTCCTCAACGAGCATGCGCTGACCTGCAACAGCAGGTGCGCACCTCCCCGAACTGACGGCGGGGCGGAGGAGAGCGGCTCCGACAAGGTTGAGCAGATAGGCGAGGAAGGCCCCGGGGGACAGGCAGATTCCTCTGAGGTCCCAACTGAGGAGAGCTCTGAAAACGACACCGACTCTAAAGGGGACGTCCGGGACCCGACGACCAACCTGGTGAAGACGGAGCCCGAGGACACCGCAGCTGTCGACCTGCGTGACATTACTGTGGTCCAGGTGGTGGATGATGGCGAGCTGTCTGACGAGGAGAAGGAAGACCGAATGGCTTTTGAGGAAGCTGGCAAACTCTACAGCAGCTTCCCCACCCAGAGAAGGGCAGCTGTGGGCAGCAGCCACCAGCGGGCTGCGGAGCAGATCAAGGGTCTCTCCGGCTGGACAGTGGATGAGAAAGAGGAGGAGAAAGAGGAGGAGGAGGAGGAGGAGGAGGAAGAGGAGGAGGAGGACCGGCTGGAAGGTGCCTTGAAGATGGAGCCACAGGGGGAAGGGGGCAGTCCCCTGGGACCAGCTTGTGAGCTGTGTGGGGTGGCACTACCCGAGAGTGAGCGTTCTGCACACTATGTGGCGCATCACGTGGAGAGCGTGTGCGCCTGTGGCAAGTGTGGCCGGATCCTGGTGAAAGGGGGTCGCCTGCAGGAACACGCTGAGCGATGCCTGGGATCGCACGACACGCTGTACACCTGGCAGGCTGGAGGGGAGCTGCTCCCCTCTTCGGCTACGGCGCACGCTGAGGATCCCTCGCCCTCGGTCCCAGGGCATGAAGCGAGTAGGTTCACCTGCCAGGTGTGCGGAGGAAGCTTCAAGCAGAGGTGGCAACTCCAGGAGCACATGTACCGGCACGCGGGCCGCAGCTTCCAGTGCCCGCAGTGTGCCCGCGCCTTCGACCAGGAGAAGCTGTGGGTCGAGCACGTCTCCCGCTGCATGTTCGGCCAGCCTGCCCGCGAGGCCTCGTCAGAGCGGGTCGACAGGCGGAAGCACGTCTGCAACCTCTGTGGCAAGGCCTTTTACCAGCGGTGCCACCTTCGAGAACACTTCAGCACCCACACCAAGGAGAAGGAGTTTGCCTGCCAGATCTGCGGCAAAGAATTCCTGCGGGAGCGCCTTCTCCGCCTCCACCTCGACATGCACCGAGGCGATGCCCGCTACGTCTGCCCCAGGTGCGGCCAGGGCAGCTACCGGAAGCATGACCACCTGCGGCACATGGTGTCTCACCTGGTGGGCAGAGAGGTGATCTGTGAGGTGTGTTTCCAGGTGTTTGGAGACGGGGAGTCGCTGGAGCGTCACACTGATGTTCACCTCCATGCTTGCACCCTGTGTGGTGACAAGTTCAAACTGAAGAAAGATCTGACCATGCACCACCTGACCAGCCACACCAAGAAAATGTGAGTGTCCCCTGACCCCCCCCCCCCCGCAAACACACACAATAACCCCTGACCCCCCCCCGCAAACACACACAATAACCCCTGACCCCCCCGCAAACACACACACTAACCCCTGACCCCCCGCAAACACACACAATAACCCCTGACCCCCCCCGCAAACACACACAATAACCCCTGACCCCCCCGCAAACACGCACAATAACACCTGACCCCCCCCCCGCAAACACGCACAATAACCCCTGACCCCCCCCGCAAACACACACAATAACCCCTGACCCCGCCCGCAAACAAACACAATAACCCCTGACCCCCCCCCCCCGCAAACATACACAATAACCCCTGACCCCCCCGCAAACACACACAATAACCCCTGACCACCCCCCCGCAAACACACACAATAACCCCTGACCTCCCCCCCGCAAACACACACAATAACCCCTGACCCCCCCGCAAACACACACACTAACCCCTGACCCCCCTGCAAACAGACACAACCCCTGACCCCCCCACTCCGCAAACAGACACAACCCCCTGACCCCCCCCGCAAACACATACAATAACCCCTGAACCCCACCCCTCAAACACACACAATAGCCCCTGACCCCCCCTCAAACACACACAATAACCCCTGACCCCCCCACCCCGCAAACACACAGAATAACCCTTGACCCCCCCCCCGCCCCGCAAACACACAATAACCCTTGACCCCCCGCAAACACACACAATAACCCCTGACCCCCTTGCCCCGCAAACACACCCAGTAACCCCTGACCCCCCTGGCCCGCAAACACACACAATAACCCCTGACCCATCTGGCCCGCAAATACACACAATAACCCCTGACCTCCCCGCAAACACACACAATAACCCCTGACCCCCTTGCCCCGCAAACACACCCAGTAACCCCTGACCCCCCTGGCCCGCAAACACACACAATAACTCCTGACCCTCCCCCACCCTTCAAACACACACACACTAACCCCTGACCCCCCCGCAAACACACACAATAACCCCTGACCCCGCCCGCAAACAAACACAATAACCCCTGACCCCCCCCCCGCAAACATACACAATAACCCCTGACCCCCCCGCAAACACACACAATAACCCCTGACCCCCCCGCAAACACACACAATAACCCCTGACCTCCCCCCCCGCAAACACACACAATAACCCCTGACCCCCCCCGCAAACACACACACTAACCCCTGACCCCCCTGCAAACAGACACAACCCCTGACCCCCCCACTCCGCAAACAGACACAACCCCCTGACCCCCCCCCCCCGCAAACACATACAATAACCCCTGAACCCCACCCCTCAAACACACACAATAGCCCCTGACCCCCCCCTCAAACACACGCAATAACCCCTGACCCCCCCCCCGCCTCGCAAACACACAATAACCCTTGACCCCCCGCAAACACACACAATAACCCCTGACCCCCTTGCCCCGCAAACACACCCAGTAACCCCTGACCCCCCTGGCCCGCAAACACACACAATAACCCCTGACCCATCTGGCCCGCAAATACACACAATAACCCCTGACCCCCCCGCAAACACACACAATAACCCCTGACCCCCTTGCCCCGCAAACACACCCAGTAACCCCTGACCCCCCTGGCCCGCAAACACACACAATAACTCCTGACCCTCCCCCACCCTTCAAACACACACACACTAACCCCTGACCACTCCTGCAAACACACATAATAACCCCTGACCCCCTCACAAACACCCACAATAACCCCTGCCCCCCCTCACAAACACACACCGTAACCCCTGACCCCCCCGCCCCGCAAACACACACAATAACCCCTGCCCCCCCTCACAAACACACACAATAACCCCTGACCCTCCCTGCCCCGCAAACACACACAATAACCCCTGCCCCCCCTCACAAACACACACCATAACCCCTGACCCCCCCGCCCCGCAAACACACACAACCCCTGACCCCCCCGCAAACACACACAATAACCCCGACCCCCCCGCAAACACACACAATAACCCCTGACCCCCCCGCAAACACACACAATAACCCCTGACCCCCCCGCAAACACACACAATAACCCCTGACCCCCTCACAAACACACACAGTTACCCCTGACCCCCCTGCCCCGCAAACACACACAATAACCCCTGCCCCCCCCTCACAAACACACACCATAACCCCTGACCCCCCCGCCCCGCAAACACACACAATAACCCCTGACCCGGGTCCGCCCCCCCCCCCTGCAAGCCATGGCTCCGGCTCGCTCAGGATATTATGGGACGGCTTGGCTCAGTACCACACCTATTTGACCACTGACTTGCTGGGAGGAACTGGCGCCGGTGACTTCTATTGCAAACTGTAAACCTTCAGACTTTGCAAGTGTATCTCCTCAGTTACACAGTGAGGCAAAGAGCCGGATGGTGCTTTCTCTGTTTCATTGGGAAGTTACATTTTGCACATGCATGTCCAAATGCAATTGTGGTGTTTTAATGATTTCCACCTTTTCCCAGCTCTGACGTATTTTCTCAGTGAGTGGCCCCGTTATACTGTCCAAGAAATTGTTGGTGAATACTCAGGGCGACACTTAACGGAGGCACGTCAGCAGCCCGACACACTGAGTAGGGAAGGCAGAGTTGTCGTCCTCTGAGCAGAGAAGGTCACAGCAGATTTGAGAGAGTTGTTCAAGATGACTAATAGAAACTGTTTCCAGGGTGTGGGGGGGGCTCAGTGGCCGGGGGTCAAGAACCAGAGGCCTGGGGGTCAGTGAGAGTTTTCTGCAGCGGAAGGAGGGCGTTTTCAGGGTTATGGAGACAGAGTGAGAGCGGAAGGAGGACTAATTGGATCACTCTTTCAATGTGGACACAATGGGCCGAAGGTCCTGTGCTAGTAACTGATAATAAATATCCACACCAACTGAACAGATCGTAAAAGAATAAGTAAAGGGATCGATAGCTGAATGTACAGTTTTCAGCCAGGCAGGTCGAGAATGGAAACTAGCTCCACTGGGTACCACTCTCATGTTGTTTCTGATTGCCCCATGCAGGGTGGGGGGTGGGGGGGAGCACGGTCCTCACAGACATGCTGTGTCTGGAGAGTCGTGGTTTACAAATACCGCAGTGAGTACGCGCAGGGCATCGCTGGGATTGCCAGGGTTACAGTCAGAATCAGTCCAGTTTGGCTTCAGGGTACACCTTCCATGCTCTCTCTGTCTATCTTATCTCTCTCTCTCTGCCTATCCCTCTCTCTCTGCCTATCTCTCTCTCTGCCTATCTCTCTCTCTGTCTCTCTCTCTGTCTGTCTCTCTCTCTGTCTGTCTCTCTCTCTGTCTGTCTCTCTCTCTGTCTGTCTCTCTCTCTGTCTGTCTCTCTCTCTGTCTGTCTCTCTCTCTGTCTGTCTCTCTCTCTCTCTGTCTATCTCTCTCTCTCTGTCTATCTCTCTCTCTGTCTGTCTCTCTCTCTCTCTGTCTACCTCTCTCTATCTCTGTCTACCTCTCTCTATCTCTCTCTCTCTATCTCTCTCTCTCTATCTCTCTCTCTCCATCTCTATCTCTGTCTGCTTGTCTCTCTCTGCCTGTCTCTCTCACTGTCTTCTGCCTGTCTGTCTGCCTGTCTGTCTGCCTGTCTTCTGCCTGTCTCTCTCTGTCTCTGCCTCTCTCTCTGTCTGTCTGCCTGTCTCTCTCTCTCTCTCTCTCTCTGTCTGCCTCTCTCTCTTCAGCCTCCCTCTCTGTCAGCCACCCTCTCTCTCTCTCGGTCTGCCTCCCTCTCTCTCGGTCTGCCTCCCTCTCTCTCGGTCTGCCTCCCTCTCTCTCTCGGTCTGCCTCCCTCTCTCTCTCGGTCTGCCTCCCTCTCTCTCTCGGTCTGCCTCCCTCTCTCTCTCTCGGTCTGCCTCCCTCTCTCTCTCTCTGTCAGCCTCCTTCTCTCTCTCTGCCTCCCTCTCTCTCTGTCTGCCTCCCTCTCTCTCTGTCTGCCTCCCTCTCTCTCTGTCTGCCTCCCTCTCTCTCTGTCTGCCTCCCTCTCTCTCTGTCTGCCTCCCTCTCTCTCTGTCTGCCTCCCTCTCTCTCGGTCTGCCTCCCTCTCTCTCGGTCTGCCTCCCTCTCTCTCGGTCTGCCTCCCTCTCTCTCTCGGTCTGCCTCCCTCTCTCTCTCGGTCTGCCTCCCTCTCTCTCTCGGTCTGCCCCCCTCTCTCTCTCGGTCTGCCCCCCTCTCTCTCTCGGTCTGCCCGCCTCTCTCTCTCGGTCTGCCCGCCTCTCTCTCTCGGTCTGCCCCCCTCTCTCTCTCGGTCTGCCCCCCTCTCTCTCTCGGTCTGCCTCCCTCTCTCTCTCGGTCTGCCTCCCTCTCTCTCTCGGTCTGCCTCCCTCTCTCTCTCGGTCTGCCTCCCTCTCTCTCTCGGTCTGCCTCCCTCTCTCTCTCGGTCTGCCTCCCTCTCTCTCTCGGTCTGCCTCCCTCTCTCTCTCGGTCTGCCTCCCTCTCTCTCTCGGTCTGCCTCCCTCTCTCTCTCGGTCTGCCTCCCTCTCTCTCTCGGTCTGCCTCCCTCTCTCTCTCGGTCTGCCTCCCTCTCTCTCTCGGTCTGCCTCCCTCTCTCTCTCGGTCTGCCTCCCTCTCTCTCTCGGTCTGCCTCCCTCTCTCTCTCGGTCTGCCTCCCTCTCTCTCTCGGTCTGCCTCCCTCTCTCTCTCGGTCTGCCTCCCTCTCTCTCTCGGTCTGCCTCCCTCTCTCTCTCGGTCTGCCTCCCTCTCTCTCTCGGTCTGCCTCCCTCTCTCTCTCGGTCTGCCTCCCTCTCTCTCTCGGTCTGCCTCCCTCTCTCTCTCGGTCTGCCTCCCTCTCTCTCGGTCTGCCTCCCTCTCTCTCTCGGTCTGCCTCCCTCTCTCTCTCGGTCTGCCTCCCTCTCTCTCTCGGTCTGCCTCCCTCACACTCGGTCTGCCTCCCTCACACTCGGTCTGCCTCCCTCACACTCGGTCTGCCTCCCTCACACTCGGTCTGCCTCCCTCACACTCGGTCTGCCTCCCTCACACTCGGTCTGCCTCCCTCACACTCGGTCTGCCTCCCTCACACTCGGTCTGCCTCCCTCACACTCGGTCAGCCTCCCTCACACTCTGTCTGCCTCCCTCTCTCTCTGTCTGCCTCCCTCTCTCTCTGTCTGCCTCCCTCTCTCTCTGTCTGCCTCCCTCTCTCTCGGTCTGCCTCCCTCTCTCTCGGTCTGCCTCCCTCTCTCTCGGTCTGCCTCCCTCTCTCTCGGTCTGCCTCCCTCTCTCTCGGTCTGCCTCCCTCTCTCTCGGTCTGCCTCCCTCTCTCTCGGTCTGCCTCCCTCTCTCTCGGTCTGCCTCCCTCTCTCTCGGTCTGCCTCCCTCTCTCTCGGTCTGCCTCCCTCTCTCTCTCTGTCTGCCTCCCCATCCTCTCGGTCTCTCTCTCTCTCTCTCTCTCTGCCTGTCTCTCTCTCTCCCTGCTATGTTGTTGATTCTGGATAACTAACTCCATTGACAATATTATGGGTTAGGGAACAAAACCAAGGGTGTGAATGGCTGACTTTATTGGGCCTCACAAATGCCTTACAGAAGCAATACAGAAAGTTAATTATGAATCAAAGTACTGTTTTAAGAGCTTGGAAGTAGATGGTTAAATCTTCCTTCAATTTTTAAAATTTCATTTTAAATAAAATTGTTCAGTATGTATGGAGCGACACTAACCAATGCTGGAATCCTGTTTCTCTTATTTCTTTCCAATGTGTTTGTCATGTTCTCGCCGCTCACTTCCCTCTCTCCATCCCAGCAGAAACTGAAGCTCAGTCAAGGACAAAGCAGCCCACTTGATTGGCAGTCCATTCACCACTCCGTCGGGTGCACGGTGGCAGCCGTGTGTCCCATCTACAAGCTGCACTGCAGAAACTCACCAAGTCTCCATAGCACCTTCTAAACCCACGACCTCTAACAAACGCTTATTAAATACTTCAATCAAGGACTTTTGGTCGTGGCGATGGGGCGAGCGGTTACACGAAAGGTGCCTCTCCCTTGGGAATTTCGATTTAGGATCTTTTAAAAAAATAAATTTAGAGTACCCAATTATTTTTTTCCAATTAAGGGGCAACTTAGCGTGGCCAATCCACCCACCCTGCACATCTTTGGGTTGTGAGGGCGAAACCCACGCAGACACGGGGAGAATGTGCAAACTCCACACGGACCGTGACCCGGGTCCTCGGCGGTGTGAGGCAGCAGTGCTAACCACTGTCCCCCCCCCCCCCCTATTTAGGCCCTTTTTAAGCCAGAAATCAGACACCAAAGTAACAAAAAAAAATCTTCTGCACTCTCACCCCCCCCCAAACTAACAACCATCCAAGGAAATGCGTTCGGACCAGTGGCGGAGGCAGGAGGATTCCGAGCGAGGACACGTGCGGAGTGAAGTGGAGCAGAACATGGCAGACGGAGCAGGATCGCCAACTCAAATGCCGGCCCACCCACTGACGGAGCAGTGGCTGGAGCTTCTCTTAATGGAGCTCCAAAAACACAGGGACTCTGTGAAGGAAGACGTCATGTCAGCCACAGAGACCACTCCGGCCCCCATCACGAAGAACGGAGAGGAGACTGGAGACCAGGAAGCGACAGTGCGGGACCTGGAGAAAGCAGCCAGCGACTCGAGCGATCGGACCACCTCATTTGAGGGCGAGGTTGGTAACAACCGAGCTCAAGGGGAAGGTGGAAGATCAGGAGAACAGGTCCCGCCGCGGGAACCTTGGGATTGTCCAGCTACCCGAGGGCAGAAACACAATCGAGTATGTTGCGAAGATGCTCGGGAAGCTGCGGAGCGGAAGGATTTGTCAAACCCCCAGACGTAGACTAGGCCCACAGGTCACTCCGGCAGAGCCCCAAAGCAGGAGGACCACCGCGGGGGATTATAGCAATCCATAAGTTTCAAGATAAAGAGCGGGTACTGAACTGGGCGAGGAGCACGCGGTCATGCAGATGGGAGGGACATGGCAATCTGCATCTACCAGGACATTGGAGCCAACCTGGCCAAGCGGTGGGTGGAGTTTAATGGGCTGAATGCTTCCACAACCTGGGGGGGTAGAAGTACACGGAAACGAGAAGGGAGGGGAGCGGGGGAAGACAAAACAGGCTGAGGGGAGTAGGAACTGCTCCCGCGGACAACACTGGTGAATATTCTAGTGCGTGGAGATAAAGAGGGGGAGGGTGCAATGCAGCTCCCAAAACGGATGGAATGCCTGGTAGAAGGGAGGGGGAAGAAGGGACGGTAAGGGTAGACAGCCTCAGTGGGGGGAGAGATCGGGGATGAGGTGGGGAGTGAGTAGAATGCTGGTCACAACAGGTAGCACATGGTGATGGCTGAAATAAAGAAAATGGTGGCCATCTTGGATGGTCCACAAACAAAGGGGCATCCAGGTGTGCAGGGACACGTCTACATGGTAAGTATGGCTGACCCCACGGGGGGGTGGGGAGGCGTTTAGAAACCACCCATCATAGTCACCTAGAACATCAGGGGACCCGATGGCCTAATGAAAAGATCCAGAGTCTTTACCCATCTAAAAAGCCTGAGAGACGACATAGTCAGTCTTCCTCCAAGAGGCACACCTGAGGGAGAAGGACCGACTGAGGGTAAGGAAGAGCTGGATAGGACAGACGTACCAAGTGTGCTATGGTTCGTGGGGGGGGTGGCCATATTGTTTAGCAAAAGGACGACCTTTACAGCGACAAACACAGTGACGGACCCGGGGGGACAGTACTTAATGGTTAGCGGTGTCCTGGAAGGGGCACCAGTTCTTGTAAACATATACACCCCCAACTGGGACGACTTCACAGAAAAAACCATGGCAGAGATCCCTGACCTGGACTCTCATTGACTCATCACGGGGGGAGACTTCCAACTGCATACAAGACCCAAGGAGGTCAAACCCCTCCCCAAATCAGAGAGACAATCGGCGATGGCGAAGGAGCTGAACACCTTTATGGAGCAGATGTGGGTGGACCTGTGGAGGTTCAACCATCCGAGGGAGAAGGAATTCTTCTCCCGTCTCTTTATCAACAACTTTGTCGTTGGTAAATCGTTGCTTTCAGGGGTAGGAGAGGCGGAATATTCCGCAGTAGTAATCTCGTGATTTTCTACCGACAGCAGTACACCTCCGAGCCCCCGGAGAGGGACTCGATGAGAAGACGATTTCTCAATGGGCTGGACATACCAGCTGTGGGGGAGAAAAAGAGGCAGGGACTGGAAGCACCATCAGAACTGGGGGAAGTCATGGGGAGCATCCAATCCACGTACTGGGGCAAGGCACCGGGTCCGGACAGATTTCCAATGGACTTCTACAAAGAATTTGCGGCAGCACTGGCCCCCCACCTACGGGAGATGTTCAATGACTTGCTGTCGAGAGGAATCCTGCTACCCACGCTGGCACAGGCCTCAATACAGCTGATCCCGAAAAAAGACAAAGCTAAACCCTGAGGCCAAAGTCCTGGTGAGGTGACTGGAGAGTTGTGTGCCAGAGGTAGCCGCGGAGAATCAGACGGGCTTTATCTTTTTTTAAAAAAATATATTGATTAAAGTTTTTTAACACAATTTTTCTCCCTTACAAACAATAAACCCCCCCGCCCCCCCTCGTAACAAAAAAACCCGAGAAATCGTGCGGAGCAAGATATATACATGGCAAAATGATATATTTACACAGCTTTGTACACTGGCCCTCACCCGTAAGTGCCAGTTTCCCCAACCCTTCATGTTATCTCTTGCTCATCCACCCTCCCAGGACGTCCCCTCCACCCCCCCCCCCCCCCCCCCCAAGGTTGCTGCTGCTGCTGACCGACCTTCCTCTAACGCTCCGCGAGGTAGTCTAGGAACGGTTGCCACCGCCTGTAGAACCCCTGCGCAGACCCTCTCAAGGCAAACTTAATCCTCTCCAACTTTATGAACCCAGCCATATCGTTTATCCAGGCTGGGGGGCTTCGCCTCCTTCCACATTGGCAAGATCCTTCGCCGGGCTACTAGGGACGCAAAGGCCAGAATGCCGGCCTCTTTCGCCTCCTGCACTCCCGGTTCGGCAGACGGGCTTTATCAAGGGCAGACGGCTAACGGTGAATATCAGACCCTGCTGAACATGATTATGTCCCCACCCAGGGAGGGGACATCAGAAGTGATCATTTGAATTTGAATTTGTTCATTGTCACGTGTACCGAGGTACAGAGATCATCTTCCGAGACGCTGAGAAGGCCTTTGACAAAGGTAATGGACCGGTTTGGCTTTGAGCCAGGGTTAACTGTGTGGGTGTGACTGCTGTACAGTATCCCATTGTGAGCGTACGAACAAACACCACCAGCTCGGAATACTTCCGGCTGCACAGAGGCATGAGGCACGGATTCCCATTGTCCCCGCTGTTATTTGCCCTGACAATCGAGCCACTGGCTATCACCCTCAGAGCAGTGAATAAGTGTAGAGGCACCCAGAAGGGAGACAGGGAGCAGAGTCTCACTCGACGTGGGTAACCTGCTCCACTACCTCTCAAAATGCCCTAGCCAGAGGGCAGCACGGTGGCACAGTGGTTCGCACTGCTGCCTCACAGCGACAAGGTCCCAGGTTTGAGCCCGGCCCCGGGTTTACACATGTGGAGTTTCCACATTCTCCCTGTGTCTGCGTGGGTTTCGCCCCCACAACCGAAAGATGTGCAGGGTAGGTGGATTGGCCACATTAAATTGCCCCTTAATTGGAAAAAATGAATTGGGTACACTCAATTTATTTTTTTTAAACCTAGAAAGCATAGGAGGAATAATGGAATTCCCAAGGGAATTGGGAGTCTCTCCGATTACAAACACGAGCAAGAGCAAAATCTTCCCTGTGAATCCGCGAGGGGGGGGGGGGCGGGTAAATCAGCTGGGAGAGCTGCAGTTCAAGCTGGTCCAAACCAAATTCCGATACCTGGGGATCCAGATCGCCCATGATTGGGCACAGATTCGCAGGTGGAACCTATCGAGTCGAGTGGAAGATGTTCAGAGGGACTTGCAGAGGACCTGGCGGGGAGAGTGCAGACAATGAAAATGAACGCGCTGCTGAGATGCCTATTCAGATCATCCCTGATATTCATCCCCAAAGCTTTCTTAAAGTACACAAACTAATCATGTAGTTTGTGTGGGGGGAAAGAACCCTAAAAAGTGTCGTGCATAGAAGGTGCAACATGACGACTTGGCCATTCTGAGCCTCCTATTCTACCACTTGGCGGCCAATGCAGAAAGAGTACGGGGGTGGTTTAAAGAGCCGGAGGCGGAATGGGTGAGAACAGAGGCAACTTCCTCCACAGGGATATCCCTCTGCACACTGGCCACAGCCCCACTCTCATTTCCCCCAGCCAAGTACTCAAGGAGCCCGGTGGTGCATGCCACTCTGAGTACATGGGATCAACTCGGGCACCATTTCCATCTGGGTGCCATGTCCACCATGGCCCCCAACTGCAAAACACATAAATTCAGCCCTGCAATAGACACCTCCATTACAAGATGGAGATAGGACGATGGGGGTACCGACGGTAGGGGACCTACATGTAGACGGCAGAGTAGCGACCTGGGGGAACTTGCAGGCAAGCTCCAGCACCTGAAATGCAATGAGCTCCGATACATGCAACGAAAGAACTTCCTCCGCAAGAAGACCGCAACGTTCCCCCAGCGTCCCAGGCCCATCCTACTGGACAGACTTCGAGCATCGGACGACCTAGGGGTTGATAGCTGGGCTGACGTGAGGGTGACTGCTAGAGGAGGTAAGGACCCTGCTGGACGACTAACTGGACAAGTGGAAGGAAGGGCTAGGCATGGAGATAGGAGAGGACTCTGGATCGAAGCACTGCATAGGGTAAACTCCCCTTCCTCATGCAGATCACCCCTGCAGCTAAAGATAGTGCAAGGGGCACACTTGACCAGAACATGTATGAGTGGATTCCTCCCAGATGAAGAGGACAAATGTGAGTGGTACCAAGGAGGCCCAGCCAACCACACCTACAGGTTGTGATCCTGTTCCAGACTTGGGTACTGGACAATCTTTTTCAAGGCCATGTCCAAGGCTGTGGGAGTGAGGGTGGAACCATGCCCACTGGTGGCAGTCTTCAGGGTGTATATATTTCCTACGTATTCATTCATACCTGATTACTTTCTTTTCCCTTTTCATCATTTTATTTATCTATGTATTTTTTATTCTCTTGAATTTTGCAATGTTGCCACAATCAAATGCAAAAGCCAATTTAAAAAGAGGCAAGTTAGTGTGGCCAATCCACCGAACCTGCACATCTTTGGGTTGTGGGGGTGAGACCCACGCAGACACGGGGAGGATGTGTAAACTCCACACGGACAGTGACCCGAGGCGGGATCGAAACCGGATCCTCAGTGCCGTGAGGCAGCAGTGCTAACCACTTTGCCACCCTCTGGGGATCCCACCCTAACAGCACTTTTGTCACACGGACTGCGGTGACTCAGGGAGAAAGCCCATCACCATGTTCACAAAGGGCACTGAGGGACGGGCAGTAAATGTAAACCTTTCCTGTGAATGAACTTGGCTGGACTTGGTTCTTGGGAAGGAGGTGGACCAAGTGTCAATTGGAGGACTTTCAGGGGACAGTGATCGTAGGATTCCGGATGATAACGGGGGCAGGATGATGAACAATCCAAAGCAAGAATAATTAACTGGGGGAAAGCCAACTGCAGTGGGGTAAGAACAGATCCTTCAAAGGAGAGATATTTCCGGCACAGTCAAGTTATATTCCCTCAAAAGCAAACAGTAGGGCAAATACATCCAGAGTACCTCTCAGGTGAGGTGCTTCCTGTGAGGTCTCCATCCCATTCTTCCAGTTCCTCTGCCACAGCTGTTCCAATGATGCTATCTTCCAAAATGGCGCTTCTGACTTGTCTTCCTTTTTCCATAACTGAAGTTTCTACCTCACTGTGGTTGACAGGTCCCTTAACTGTGTGAGATACAACTCTGCCCTCCCCTTCCCCTCCCTCCCTTAACCCCGATCTCACTTTTCACCCCAACAGCCTTCGCATTCAAAGGATCATTCTCCGCCATTTCGGCCACCATGAAACACATCTTTCCTCACGCCCACTGTCAGCACTCAGCTGGGACTACGCCCTTGTGATGCCCTCCGTCACATCCAACTCTTTATCCCTTTCCCAAGGCACCTTCCCTTGAAATTGCAGAAGATGCAACCCTTACCATTTCATCTCCCCACTGTCCAAGGATCCAAATACTGGTGAAGCAACATTTGATTTGCAGTCTTCAATTTGGTCTACTGTATTCGCTGCTCCCAATGTGGTCTCCTCTGCATTGGCAGACTGGGTGACCGCTTTGCAGAACATCTTCACTCAGCCTGCAAGCATGATCCTGACTTTCCTGTCGCTTTACATTTTTTTAAGAAGTATTTTTATTAAGGCATTTAAAACTTGAACAATTTTAACAAACTATCAAAGAGCTAGATGAACAACCCAACATGGTTTACATAAACAACTCCCCAATCCCAATTCCCCACTAACCTTCCTCACCTTACCCAACTCCCCCCGCCTCCCCTCTTCCAATTAGGTACATTACAGCCTTCAGGGCGCAACAGAGATCAACAATTTGGGGCTGTGAACTCTATTCTTCATCTTGACCCCATTTTTAAAAAAATTTTTTGTCCCAAAGCACCCCACCCTCACAGGACTGTCTGTAACTTGTTCTTAAGTTTTGCTTTCACACAGCGCTGGCCTTTGTTTTCCTATTAACACATTTCTGCTGTCTTACCTCCCGACTGTACACCACTGTGCCACCACCTCTGCTGGGCCTGTCTCTCCGGTGAGACAGGACATACCCAGGAATGGTGATAGCGGTGTCTGGAAGGTATGATTATGTGAGTATGACTATGTCAGGCTATTGCTTGACTAGTCTGTCAGACAGCTCTCCCAACGTTGGCACAAGCCCCCAGATGCTAGTAAGAGGACTTTGCAGGGTCGGGTTTGCTGTTGTCGTTTCCGGTGCCTGGGTCGATGCCGGGTGGTCCATCCGGTTTCATTCCTTTTTTGTGTTTTTTAATAAATTTAGAGTACCCAATTTATTTTTTCTAATTACAGGACAATTTACCTGGCCAATCCGGGTTGTGGGGGTGAAAGCCAGGCAGACACAGGGAGAATGTGCAAACTCCACATGGACAGTGACCCGGGGCCGAGAACCGGGGATCCCGGCACCATGAGGCAGCAGTACTAACCACTGTGCCACCCTGCTGCCCTTTTTTGTGTTTTCGTAGCAGTTGAATACAATTGAGTGACTTGTTAGGCCAGTTCAGAGGGCATTCCACATTGCTGTGAATCTGGAGTCACATGTAGGCCAGACCAGGTAAGGATGGCAGATTTCCTTCCCTGAAGAATCTCAATGAACCACATGGGTTTTTACCACAAATGGTTTCATGGTCATCATTAGACTTTTAGTTCCAAATATTTTATTGAGTTTAAATTCCACCACCTGCCTTGGTGGGATTTGAACCGGGGTCGCAGATCATTAACCTGGGTCTCTGGATTACTAGTCCAGCGACAATACCACTACGCCACCTCCTCCCACATCTGCCCAATACATGTTTGTCGGGTTAGGATCCCAGACCAGACCCCAACACTTGTTAGAATACCAGACAACCCTAAACAATTTTCAATTTGTAAAAGTATGAGGAAAGGATACATCACCCCAGGTGTGATGACATTGACCAATAGATATCTTTTATGTGAAAACAAACTTTAATTTAAAGGCAGAATTGACCACATTAGCATCAAAGAAAATAGCTTTACAATTATCAGTTTAAAAAGTTCTTAAACACAGGGCAGCACGGTGGCGCAGTGGTTAGTGCTGCTGCCTCATGGCGCCAAGGTCCCAGGTTCAATCCAGCTCTGGGCCACTGTCTGTGTGGAGTTTGAACATTCTCCCCAAATTTGCGTGGGTTTCACCCCCACAACCTAAAAGATGTGCAGGGTAGGTGGATTGAACATGCTAAATTGCCCCTTAATTGGAAAAAATGAATTAGGTACTCTAAATTTAAAAAAAAAGTTCTGAAACACAAGGAAAACCTTAAGCTTGGGACTTACACCTTCGCTAATACCAATCTAGCAACTCCAATACAGTTCAAATGCCACTTATAAAGCTAACAGAACAGGTTTTATTGCTTATATGTGCAGAGACTATATGGAGAGAACCTTTCAAGAGCAACCTGAAAATCCTTGTCTTATCAGAAGCTCCTGCTCAACCCGGTAGCATTTGGCAAAACTGCTGTTCAACTTAACTTCTCGCAGACTGTTTTGGGCCAGGGCTTAGAAACTCCAGAGTGTATTATGAAGCCCACCTGACCAATAATTTTTGTGTTAAATTTGGCTAGGATGAACACAAGAGCCTTCACTTCAGGTATGAGTCATCAGACAAGGCATCAGACTTGTTATCAAAACAAAGTTTATTATAAGAATGTCGTTAACATAAAACTCTTTGCATGAATTTATTATTAATTACAAACATGAAAAAAGCACAACAGCTACAGTATATAACTCTTAATGAATCCCCCTTAGCTGTTCCAATTCAATACAAAATCCAATAAACCAAAACCCCTTTCAAGGGCGCGGCCCAGCACACTGTAATGTCACTCGAATGGGACTGGTCCTTTCCCGGAGATTCTGGTCCAGTTTCCAACCAGCAGATTCAAAACTCCTTCAGGTAAGAAACTCCTGCTTTAAGGTTACCGAGGCAGTTTGCCACACCCAATGTGCTTTCAGTTCCCTGGAACAGCTTTAAAATAAAACAGGGAAAATGTCCTGCAGCTTAACTCCGTGCTTTCCAACACTGCTTCTTCTTCTGTAGTCCAAACGAACAAACCAAAAATGAAACCACAACACTAAACCCCCTCTCACCTAACAGCCACAGCCCAGCTCCACTACACAATCAGGAAAAGTCAGGGGCTGGTTTAGCACACTGGGCTAAATCGCTGGCTTTCAAAGCAGACCCAGGCAGGCCAGCAACACGGTTCGATTCCCGTACCAGCCTCCCCGAACAGGCGCCGGAATGTGGCGACTAGGGGCTTTTCACAGTAACTTCATTTGAAGCCTACTTGTGACAATAAGCGATTTTCATTTTTTTTTCATTTTTCAAGTCCCAGGATATTCATTCTTCAACAATTCAATTGTTTAATTTTCCACTGGCTTATCAACCACAGTAGGCATCGCTCCCACCTGCGATCCAGCTATATCATTACCCAAGATAAACTGTATTCCTGGAGAAGATGATTTCTCTATTACTCCTACCACCACTTCATCACCCTTCACTGGACTCTCCAACCTCACCTTGTATAACGGAACACTACTCTTCTCACCCTGAATTCCACATATTACCATCTTTTCTGGCAACATTCCTCCCATTAAAGATTGACTTGCTCCCGTATCTCTTAAAATTTTATTTACCTACCCCTACTGGTACACATGAATAAACTTTACCGACACAAGTAAATTCTTCAAAGAGATCTGGCACCATCTTATCAATCACCTCTTGATCAGGCTGTACAATCTTTTGCACCTCCTTCGCTTCAATTTCTGCTGCTAATCTCATAGTTTAAATCCTCTGCTCTTCCACACGAGTTCTCACTACATCAGGAACTGAATTTTTAAACTCTAAAATTATAATTTCTCCAAGAGCTTCATACGTTTGGTCTATTTTCAAAGCCCTTATCCACCTATCAAAATTACTCTGATCCTTTCAAACTCTATCTATGTCTGACCAGGGTCTTTCCTTAAATTTCTAAACCTTTGTCTTTAGGCTTCAGGCACTTGTTCATATGCTCCTAAAATGGATTTTTTTTTCACCTCCTCATGGGCGCCAGATATCTCCTCTGATAGTAATGCAACACCACTAGCTCTACCTACCAACTTTGTTTGAATCAGTAATGTCCACATGTTCTGTGGCCATTTCATTTGTTTAGCCAACTTCTCAAATGAAATGAAAAATGCTTCTCCATCCTTCTCATCAAACCTTGGCAATGCTTGGACATATTTAAATAGATCCCCACAAAGCCTTCGACTATGATGCGCTTGCTCTTTCTCACTATCCTCATCACTATCCTCGGACTACTTTTCTCTTTACCTCCGCCAATTTTAACTAACGTTCACTTTTCATGGCCAGTTTCTGAAGTTCAAAGTCTCTCTCTTTTTCTCTTTCCTCCCTCTTCTTTTCTTTTTCCCTGATCTAAAATTCAAGCAGTTTCAATTCTTTTTCATGTTCAAGCTGTTTCATCTGTAATTGAATTCTTGCCATTTCCAATGATTCTGACTGTGCCTCCGGCAATTTTAAATGCTCAGCTACCGCCACAATTACTTATCTTTTCTGTACTCTGCCAGGCAATGTTAACTCTAATGTTTTTGCCAATTCTAAAAGCCTTGTTTTAGTCACCATTTGTAAGGTACCTTGCGTGACCTTCTCCACCCTCACAAACCTCTGAGCCTCTGAAAGAGCAATGGTCCACAACACACTCCCTATTTATACTTGAATACAACACTTGAAAAGAAAACAAAAATATGTTCACCCCTCACTGTCTTTGAGTTCACTAATCCAAGTCAATCACAAAATATAGACATTTTTATCCCGACGAGCCCCCAGTCTGTTATGGGCCAGGGCTTAGAAACTGCAAAGTGTATAATGAAGCTCACCTGACCTATAACTTTTGTGTTGAATTTGGCGAGGATGAACACAAGAGCCTTCACTTCAGGTGTGATTCATCAGGCTTCCTAGGCGCTTTTATCAAAACGTTTATTATAAGAATGTAGTTAACATATAAAACTCTTCGCAAGAATTTGTTATCAATTACAAACATGAAAAAAGCACAACAGCTACAGTAATCTGTGTATATAAAACTCTTAATGAACCCCCCTTAGCTGTTCCAATTCAATACAAAATCCAATAAAACCAAAACCCCTTTCAAGGGCGTGGCCCAGCACACTGTAATCTCACTTGAATGGGACTGGTCCTTTCCCTGAGATTTTGATCCAGTTCCAACCAGCAGTTTCAAAACTCCCTCCGGAAAGCAACTCCTGCTTTAAGGTTACCAGGGCAGCTTGCCACACCCAATGTGCTTTCAGTTCACTGGACCAGCTTTAAAATAAAACAGGGAAAACGTCCTGCAGTTTAACTCAGGGCTTTCCAACACTGCTGCTTCTTCTGCAGTCCAAACCAACAAACCGGAAATGAAACCAAAACACTAAACCCCCTCTCACCTGACAGCCACAGCCCAGCTCCACCCACAAATGACATCACTGAAGCCATACTACAAGCCATGTGGCAAAACAAAACCTTTCTTAAAGGGACACTCGCATGACAGAAGGATGTGTAGGCATTAGAAAATATTCAAGATTATGCTTCCAGGGTTGAGGAACTCCAGTTATGAAGATAGTGTGAAGATGTTGGAATTGTTTTCCTTCAAGAAAAGAAGGCTGATGGAAGATACGATAAGAGTTATTCAAATTCACGAGAAGGCTGGACAAAGTAGATGGGGAGAAACTTCCCACTCGTGAAAGGATGCAATGGGTTTGACGGCCTCGACCAGCACTCCAACAATTCTGTGGTCCATGGTTTAAGCTCAGCTTTGAACTTCTAAATGCCAGAAAATACAAGTCTATTTTGCTTAATCATAGAATAGAGAGTTTACAGTGCAGAAGGAGGCGGAGGCCATTCGACCCATCGCATCTCCACTGGCCCTTGGAAAGAGCATCCCACTTAAGCCCATGCGTCCACCTTCCCTGGTAACCCAGTAGCCCCACCTAACCATTTCTCCTTAAGGGCAATTTATCATGGCCAATCCACCTGACCTGCACGTCTTTCGGGACTTGTGGGAGGAAACCAGAGCACCTGAAGGAAACCCACGCAGACATGTGGAGGACGTGCAGAATACGAACACAGTGACCCCAGCTGGGAATTGAACCTCAGGCCCTGGAGCTGTGAAGCTACATTGCTAACCACTGTGCTACCGTGCCACCTCTGCACAGGAGTGCAGGTATCACTGCATTTCTCTCTCCAAGGGCAATATACTTGCCAAGTTGTGTTCTTCCCATCGCTGTGGTCGGGACCTGTGTTGGGGCCTCAATTATTCACATTATTCATTAATGACTCGGATGATGGCACTGAAACTCGTATATCCAAATTTGCTGATGAAACAAAGTTAGGTGGCCTAGACAATAGGATTGAATTGCAAGGAGATATTGACAGACTAGGTGAATGGGCAAAACTGTGGTGGATGGAATTTAATGTAAACAAGTGTGAGGTTATATTTTTGGACCAAAAAAAGTGGATAGGGCAGAGAGAGTACTTTCTGAATCGACAGAGGTTTGGTGTGGTGGCTCTCCAGGGAGACTGAGGTTTGGTGTGGGGGCTGTCCAGGGAGACTGAGGTTTGGTGTGGGGGATGTCCAGGGAGACGGAGGTTTGGTGTAGGGGTTGTCTGGGGGGGGGGGGGGGTACGGGCTGTCCAGGGGGACTGAGGGGATGTAGGGGTTGTCCAGGGAGACTGAGGGGGGGGGGGGGGTAGGGTCTGTCCAGGGAGACTGGGGGGGGGGGCTGTCCAGGGAGACTGAGCTTTGGTGTGGGGGTGTCCAGGGAGACTGGGGGGGGGGGTACGGGCTGTCCAGGGAGACTGGGGAAGGGGGGGGTACGGGCTGTCCAGGGAGACGGAGGTTTGGTGTAGGGGTTGTCTGGGGGGGCGGGGGTACGGGCTGTCCAGGGGGACTCAGGGGATGTAGGGGTTGTCCAGGGAGACTGAGGGGGGGGGGTAGGGTCTGTCCAGGGAGACTGGGGGGGGGGGGGGGGGAGGTACGGGCTGTCCAGGGAGACTGAGGTTTGGTGTGGGGGTGTCCAGGGAGACTGGGGGGGGGGGGTAGGGGCTGTCCAGGGAGACTGGGGGGGGGGGGGGGTAGGGGCTGTCCAGGGAGACTGGGGGGGGGGGGGGGGTACGGGCTGTCCAGGGAGACTGGGGGGGGGGGGGGGTACGGGCTGTCCAGGGAGACTGGGGGGGGGTACGGGCTGTCCAGGGAGATTGGGGGGGGGGGTACGGGCTGTCCTGGGGGGGGGGGGGGGGTACGGGCTGTCCAGGGAGACTGGGGGGGGGGGGGGGGGTACGTTCAAGTGTGGAGGCTCAAAATGGCCGCTCACCGCTTCCGCGCCCTCTGTTCTGATTGGCCGGCTGGGTCGGCTCCCGCGCAGGCGCCGCTGGCCCACGTGCCGGGGGTGAGGAGCGCGCGTGCGCGGAGAAACGGCCGGCGGCCCCTCACACCCCCACACCCAGCCCGGCGCCCGGCCCAGCTCCCTCCCCTCCCTCACTCCGGGCCCCGCTCCCGGGCCATGGCCGGCCGCGTTGTAGCTGTCGGCATCGACCTGGGCACCACGTACTCGTGTGTGGGTGTGTTCCAGCACGGCAAGGTGGAGATCATCGCCAATGACCAGGGCAACCGCACCACCCCCAGCTACGTGGCCTTCAACGACACCGAGCGCCTGATCGGCGACCCGGCCAAGAACCAGGTGGCCATGAACCCCACCAACACCGTCTTCGACGCCAAGAGGTTGATCGGCCGCACCTTCGACGACCCGATGGTGCAGACGGACATGAAGCACTGGCCCTTCACCGGTGAGACCCGGTGGGGCAGCGACAACAACACCCTACTGCATTTATATAGTCTCCTCACACCTTCCTACATTTATATAGCGCTACAACACCCTCCTGCATTCATATAGCGCCACAACACCTTCCTGCATTCATGTAGTGCCCCAACACCCTTCTGCATTCATATAGCGTCCTAACACCCCCCCTGCATTCATGTAGCGCCCTAACACTCTCCTGCATTCATATAACATCCTAACACCCTCCTGCATTCATGTAGCGCCCCAACACCTTCCTACATTCATATAGCAGCCCAATGCCCTCCTGCATTCATATAGCGCCCCAACACCCTCCTGCAGTCATTTTGCACCTTACACACCCTGTATTTATAGCGCCACAACAACCCCCTGTATTTATAAAGCACTCTTAACACCCTCCTACATTCGTACAATGCCCTGACACCCTCTTGCATTCATATAGTGCCCTAACACCCTCCTGCATTCGTATAGCGCCCTAACCCCCCCCCCTGCATTTATATAGTGCCCTAACAACTCCTGCATTCATATAGCGGCCTAACACCCTCCTGCATTTGTATAGCGCCTTCAGTGTAAAAGGTCCCAGCACTTTAAGAAATTTCATACCAAGCCACATAAGGAGTTATTGGGTCAGATGACCAAACTCTTGCTCAAACCGAGTTTTAAAGAGAGTCTTAAAGGAGGGAAGCAAGGTACAGAGAGGAGGTTTTGGGAGGAAATTCCAGAGATTAGAGCCCAGGCAATTGAAAGCAACTGAATGATGCAGCGATGGAAATCAGGGATGGTCGAGAAACCAGAATTAGAAGAGCACAGAGATCTCGCCGAGATGTGTGGCTGGAGGAGGTTACAGAGATAGAAAGAGCAAAGGCCAAGTAGAGATTTTAAAACAAGGGTGAGAATTTTAAAATTGAAATGTTGCTAACCATGTGCCAGTGTAGGCGGGCGAGCAGAAAGAGTGGTAGGAGAACAAGACTTTGTGTGCTTTAAGATACAGACAAAAAAGTTTCCATTGAATTTAAATAAAGCATCTGTACCTATATAGTGATCACAGGACATCATAAAGGATTTTTTGCCATCTCCCTGCAGCATTATGTCCTTTTAGTCTTTTCCTCCTCCTCTTCCTCCTTTGAGCTGTGGTTTGCACTTCCTCCTTTGCACTGCACCCTTCAAGGTCCACACCTCATCTGGAGAGCAATGTTTTTGAGAACATAGCAGTCACCACTATGCAGGAGAACCTCAAAGAAGTGTACTGCAGGTATCACCCGACCGGTCCAGGCACCAGAATTGCATCTTCAGAAGCCTGATGGTCTGCACGGTGATTGTCTTACTGAGCAGATGCCTGTGGTTGTAATGCATCTGCCAATGTGATGGGTTCTTGTAAAGGGTAAGTACCCACCTCTTCAAGGGCTGTCATTTGTTCCTTAGAATTTATCCATGGAGTTTAGTTGGTGGAATGGAGAGCAGCTGGACCCTGGGACGGAGGGGGTTGAAGGAGTCATGGCAGCTGTCAGGGATGTGAGCGCCCAGAGTCCTTGTTGTGGTCACAGACCAGTTGAATGTTAAGGGAGTGAAAGCACTTCCTGTTGATGAATCTGACAAGTCAGTCATTGCGTGCTTTGATGGCCATCAAACAATGTCCTACACCTGCACAAATCTAGTGTTGGAGGTGAAACCCTTTGTGCCTGTGAGGCATCCTATGTCTGGAATTGTATGCCCTGCAAAGAACACGGCAGTAACCTGTGAGATCTGGTAGCGAGCAGTCATTTGTGATACACCACCAAAGCCCACAGCTGTTCTTTAGAAGGAGCCAGAAATGAAAAGATTCAAAGCTACAGTGATTCTAATGGCTACTGGAAGGGCATGGTGAACAGTGCCGTGAGGCATGAGATTTTCCACATCAAGTCTCCTCTGGCATTTGTTCTTGGTCTTCTCAAGGAAACTCCGTTATCGATGGTGGGCCCTTTGTGATATGAACACCTCGATATTTATTAAAGATTTTTTGTGTTTGTAACATTCTAATAATACTGCATCTTTAGGTGGTACTCTGAGTATGATGTTACATGACATAACATGATCACATAATCAAAAAATAGAAATGCACCCTTGGAAACATAGAACACAAAACGCGGCACCACAACAAAGCTCCAAAACCTAGGACTTGGCTCCTCCCTCTGCAAATGGATCCTCGACATTCTGACCCACAGACCGTAATCAGTAAAAATAAACAACACCTCCTCCACAATCGACATGCAATGAAAATCGCTTATTGTCACAAGTAGGCTTCAAATGAAGTTACTGTGAAAAGCCCCTAGTTGCCACATTCCGGCGCCTGTTCGGGGAGGCTGGTACGGGAATTGAACCGTGCTGCTGGCCTGCCTTGGTCTGCTTTCAAAGCCAGCGATTTAGCCCTGTGCTAAACATCAATGCCGGGGCCCCGCAAGGATGCGTACTTAGCGCCTTACTATACTCCCTGTACACACACGACTGCGTGGCAAAATTTGGTTCCAACTTCATCTACACGTTTGCTGACGATACGACCATAGTGGGCTGGATCTCAAATTGACGAGTCAGAATACAGGAGGGAGATAGAGAACCTAGTGGAGTGGTACAACGACAACAATCTCTCCCTCAATGCCAGCAAAACTAAAGAGTTGGTCATTGACTTCGGGAAGCAAAGTACTGTACACCCCTGTCAGCATCAACAGGGCCGAGGTGGAGATGGTTAACAGTTTCAAATTCCTAGGTGTGCACATTTCCACAAATCTGTCCTGATCCACCTACGTCAACGCTACCACCAAGAAAGCACAACAGCGCCTATACTTCCTCAGGAAATTAAGGAAATTCGGCATGTCCACATTGACTCTTACCAACTTTTTCAGATGCGCCACAGAAAGTATCCTATCGGGCTGCATCACAGCCTGGTATGGCAACTACTCGGCCCAAGG
The DNA here is from genome assembly GCF_047496885.1 of Scyliorhinus torazame. Classification (NCBI taxonomy): domain Eukaryota; kingdom Metazoa; phylum Chordata; class Chondrichthyes; order Carcharhiniformes; family Scyliorhinidae; genus Scyliorhinus; species Scyliorhinus torazame. The sequence continues at coordinate 395,989,333 of NC_092708.1, read as the reverse complement.
CCACAAGAAACTTCAGAGAGTCGTGAACACAGCCATTACACAAACCTGCCTCCTATCCATTGACTCCATCTACACCTCCCGCTGCCTGGGGAAAGTGGGCAGCATAATCAAAGACCCCTCCCACCCGGCTTACTCACTCTTCCAACTTCTTTCATCGGGCAGGAGATACAAAAGTCTGAGAACACGCAAAAACAGCTTCTTCCCCTAAACAACCCTCTTATGGACTGACCCGATTAATACTACACTCCTGTATGCTTCACCCGATGCTGGTATCTATGTATTTACATTGTGTACCCCTATTATGTATTTTATTTTAATTTTATTTTATTTTCATGTACTGAATGATCTGTTTGAGCTGCTCGCAGAAAAATACTTTTCACTATACCTCGGTACAAATCCAGTCAAATCCAATGACGTTACCGTGAAAAAGCCCTATTCGCTACACTCCGGTGCTGATTCAGGTACACAGGGAGAATTCAGATTGTTCAAATTACCTAACAGCACGTCTTTTGGGATTTGTGGGAGGAAACCGGAGCACCCGGAGGAAACCCACACAGACACGGGGAGAACGTGCAGACTCCGCACAGACGGTGACTCAAAGCGGGAATCAAACCCGGGAGACTGGAGCTGTGAAGCAACAGTGCTAACCGCTGTGCTGCTGTGCTTCCCACAAGTTAGACAACAGCTAATCCTCATTTCCTTTCTTCACAAACAATCCTCCTTTCACTCACACCTTTTCACCTCTTGACCTGTCTCCTCCACTTCTCCTTTTCTTCTCTCTGGGATTTCTGCTGAGGTTATTAGGACCACTATAGTTCCTGAAACAGCGACAGATGAAGTAGGCAAAGTGATGCAATAATTGTCGATATTTACATGGATTTTTAAGAAAGATTTTTATGATGTCCCACAGAAGATAGTTGTAAAATTTTGCGTACATGGTGCAGGAAGAAATGAACCATGGATAGAAACTGTTGCTGGTCAAGAGGCAAAGAGCTGTTTGCTTGCTTTGGTGAAGCATGGTCCACTTTCTTGTTTCCTGGTGTCTACACAGATGGTTTGGACTTGGGCTTAGGGATCACAATTTGCTGATATAAAAATAGCAAGGGCTATAAAGAGTTTAACAGGACATGGACAGTTTAGTGCCAAAAGGCAATTTTAATGTGGAATTGTGAGGTGATACACTTTGGATGAAAAAGCAGTGATGGAAATTCAATGGTCAGATGCTCATGGATACGCCAAAATAGAAACATTCTCTGGCTTCGAATGCATGATTCCCTGAAAATGAGTGTGCAGGTACGTAAGATACAAAAAAACAATACAGTACAGGAACAGGCCCGTTGGCCCTCCAAGCCTGTACCAGTCAAGATGCTATTAAATTTAACGTGTCGAATGAATGAGCAGAGAAAGATTAGTTTCACTGACTGAGGAGCGGGTGTCCATGTACACCAGCCAGCGAGACTGAGGAGAAAAGAAAAGTTGTGAAGCTTCAATATGCAGAGAGTTGTTGGAGGATGAAATGCTTTATCGAGGAACTGGTTAGACAGATACTGTTACGTCTTTCAAGGAAAAGATGCATAAACGTTTGAAGCTGGGTTTATACAGCAGGAAGTGCAGGAGAGTGAGATTAGTTTTGGATTACTGCAGGAAACAGCATAAACATAATGGGCCAAATTGCAACTTCCATACTGTAGGCATTTAATCTCAACACCAGTTGCTTTGCATTCTTGGCCACACCGAGGTTACGATGCGAAATCAGCCAGAGCATCTCCTCCCTAGAACACATGCTCTAACACCCTCAATGTGATCATGGCTGATCCCATCCTGGCCTCAACTCCACTGTCCTGCACGTTTTCCATAATCCTTCAACCCATTACCAATTAAAAATCTGTCCAACTCCTCCTTAAATTTACTCACTGTCCCAGCATCCACCACACTCTGGGGTAGCGAATTCCACAGATTCACAACTCTTTGGGAGAGGTTTCTCCTCAAATCTGTTTTGAATTTGCTACCTCTTATTCTAAGATTATGACCTCTCATTTTAGAATGCCCCACAGGAGGAAGCACCAGCTCCATGTCTACTTTATCCATAGCTTTTAGCATCTTGTATAATTCAATTAGATCTCCCCTCATTCTTCTAAATTCTTGTATCGGCCTAAACTGTTCAATCTTAACACATACTGTGAGGGGAAGTTTTTCACATTGGCAGATTATGAATATTCTGTTAAGAAATGGAAAGAGATTTATTTCATTTATTAAAAATGTCGTCATTCATCTTTCCCCAGTGATTAGTGATGGCGGGAAACCCAAAGTTCAGGTGGAGTACAAAGGAGAACAGAAGACTTTCTTTGCTGAGGAGATTTCCTCTATGGTGCTAACAAAAATGAAGGAGATCGCAGAAGCATACCTGGGCACTGCCGTGAGGAATGCTGTGATCACAGTGCCGGCTTATTTTAATGATAGCCAAAGACAAGCCACCAAAGATGCTGGAACCATTGCTGCTTTAAATGTGTTGAGGATTATCAATGAACCAACAGCAGCTGCCATTGCTTATGGACTAGACAAAGCAGGATCTGGCGAGCATAACGTCCTCATCTTTGATTTGGGAGGTGGAACATTTGACGTTTCTGTTCTGACCATTGAGGATGGTATCTTTGAGGTCAAGTCCACTGCTGGAGATACTCACCTCGGGGGAGAAGACTTTGACAATCGCATGGTAAGCCATTTCATGGAAGAATTTAAACGGAAATTTAAGAAGGATATGTCCCAGAACAAGCGAGCAGTAAGACGCCTGCGTACGGCTTGCGAGCGTGCCAAGAGGACCCTATCCTCGAGTACCCAAGCCAGCCTCGAGATTGACTCTCTGTACGAAGGGGTTGATTTCTATACATCTATCACAAGGGCCCGGTTTGAGGAACTGAACAATGATCTGTTCCGAGCCACACTGGAGCCTGTTGAGAAAGCCCTTCGTGATGCAAAAATTGACAAGGTGCGGATTAAGGACATTGTTCTTGTAGGAGGCTCCACAAGGATCCCTAAAATCCAGAAATTGCTTCAAGATTTGTTCAATGGGAAAGAGCTGAACAAGAGCATCAATCCAGACGAAGCTGTGGCTTACGGTGCTGCTGTACAGGCAGCTATTTTAACCGGTGATAAGTCTGAAAATGTGCAGGACCTGTTGCTGTTGGACGTTGCTCCCTTGTCTCTGGGTATTGAAACAGCTGGTGGTGTCATGACTTCCCTCATTAAACGAAACACTACTATCCCCACTAAGCAGACTCAGGTCTTCACCACTTATTCAGAGAATCAAACCAGTGTCCTTGTTCAGGTTTATGAAGGTGAGAGAGCGATGACCAGAGACAACAATCTGCTGGGCAAATTTGCCCTTTCCAATATTCCACCAGCTCCCCGTGGAATACCACAGATAGAGGTGACCTTTGATATAGATGCCAACGGCATCCTGAATGTTTCGGCTGTGGACAAGAGCACAGGGCAAGAAAACAAAATCACCATTACCAATGACAAGGGACGGCTGAGCAAAGATGAGATTGAGCGCATGGTCCAGGATGCAGAGCGCTACAAGACCGAGGATGATTCAAACCGTGAAAGAGTGACTGTCAAAAATGCCTTGGAGACCTATGTGTATGCTGTGAAGCAGGTTGTACAAGATGAGAAGCTGAAAGGAAAAATCACTGACCAGGAAAAGAGCAGTATCCTGGTGAAATGTCAGGAAGTCCTCGGCTGGTTGGAAAGAAACCAAACGGCAGAGAAGGAAGAATTCGACCACCAGCTGAAGGAGCTGGAAAAGGTCTGCAAGCCAATAGCCAAATTTCTCCGATGTCCTTGTGTTGGGATGCCTGGAGGGGCTGGCAGTACCTCTGATCCCAGCAATGTGTCTGGACCCACCATTGAAGAAGTTGACTGAGTGAAGTGGGATGGGGCACTGGAAGATTTGCAGCCATTTGGTTCGGAGTTAGTTTCCAGATGACTTCAGTATTGCAGATGGAAGGAAGGATGGAATGTGTGAATGCGTTAGCGAGTTACTCAACAGTTTAGTTCCCTTGCAGAGTAATCTAAGGAGCATTAGCTTATTAGTGATTAGTTCATTTTCTTTTCATTCGTTTATGGAATGTGGGTGTCTCTGGCTAGGCCAGCATTTCTTGCCCATCCCGAATTGTCCTTGAGAAGGTGGTGGTGAGCTGCCTTCTGGAACCTCTGCAGTCCCTGCAGTGTCGGTACACCGGATGACCTAATTATGATCCTCGTAGGCCAGTGTCCTTCCACTTTTTAAATTATCAATGGGTTTCATCACAAACTCCAAACGTGTGTTCATTCTAATGAAATTTGAACATATGTCAAACAGGGTGTCTACAGATCAGAGTGAATACAACCAGAAGAGCCCCCATCGCAACAAACTCCAAACTTGTTGAGGTGGGATGCTGTCCCTCAATAGAATAAGGAGAGTATTGTTAGGTTATTTTGGGGGAAACATTTAAATAACCAATAAAAAAAGATGGCATCATTTTCAGTCACAATTTGGCAGATATGCAGTGATGTGAGACTTTGCTTCTACATAATTCCTCTCCTGGTAAAGTAACTAATGGGAAGGAAGGTCAGATTCCTTTTTATTGAGGGAGTGGGAACTATTGGTGGAGGGGCTGCAGGCTTTCTGTGTTACTGGAAGGGGAGGAGGAATTACACGCCTTCCTTACTGTGGTGTCAGTGAAAGTAACCCATCTACTGCTGGAGAGCGTTAACTGCTTCAATCTGTGGACTGTTGCAAATCAGGGTATTGCATGTGTTCATGGAACTGATAGAACTGTTGAAATAGATCTAACTCTTCTGTGTAGTGCAATGGAACACTATTATTAATTTCTCCTTGAGCAACAGTGATAAGTTGCAGAGGTCAAATTTACTTGTCTGTACAACAGCATGCTTTAGATTGATGAAAGTCTAGATAACTCTGGTTATAAGAGTGCAGCAGCTCTCTGGATGCAAAGCTTTGTCTGTTATATTTAACTGTTTCTATGTTCCTCATTTATTTTACTAAATTAACAAAAATTCTTACATTAAAAACAGAAAATGCAGCGAACACTCAGCAAGTCGGCCAGCATTCGTGAAGCGAGGAGAAAGAGTTAACATTTCAAATCTGTGATCTTTCAGCAGAAACGGGACAAGTTAGAGAAAGTAATAGGTTTTGAGCAAGGGGTGGGTGGGAAAGGTCTAAGGTCTGTGATGGGGTGGAAGACAAGGAGAGATTGAAATGAGGGCCAAAGAGAATGGTGACGGGACGAGAAAAGAAACAAAAGATCGACTGAGAGCAGATGTGCTGTTGTCTGAAAGCTAATATAAGAGAAAACTAGAAACATGCATCCTATTACATTTTTCAAGTTCTGATGGAAGCTCATCAACCTGAAACAATTTTGTTTCTCGCTCCACAAATGCTGCCAGACCCGGGCACTTCCAGCATGTTCTGTTTTTATTTCAGATTTCCAGTAGCTGCAGCATTCTTTTTGCTTCACAAAGATTCATGTTGAGTTTTTTGTTTACATGTATTTTAATTCATTGCGTTTAACCCAGATGTGAAATGTTTTTTAAAAATAACAAAAAAATAAAGACAACCTTAGTTCAGTGCTGGCTGGAGCAGAGTTTCTACAATTGAAGAAGTTTCCACTGTTAATTGTGTTTTAGTTTCTATTCTGTACTGAGTTGAGTAACCTAAGCAAAGGTAACATGAAAGGTGCTATAATTAGTGTTAACAACCCAAGGCTAAGAAAAACCTAACTAGTATCCATGCTTGGAGGACAGGTGAGGATTCATACGGGTTTACTGCGGTTCCCACCCACCATTAACAAGTAGCCAACACTCACTGTCGGGACCCCTACATGACACTCAGTCACCAGCTCAGATACTTTCACTGCACATGGCTTGGAGGCTGTTAAAGAGTTGAGATTACCATGAGCTTAGTAACGGGACATGAATGGGCTGCAGCCAGGCCGAGGGAGAAAGGATGGTTCATTTGCCAGATGGGTTCTGCTGATGAGGCTGCACATGGGAGAACACTGATGAGGATGTACACTGAGATGCGTGGTATATTGGCAGGCCTGCCTATTCTTGCTAAAGAGCATGGTGGAGTCTGTATTTAGTTGACAGAGAGGTAAAGCCCCTCCACTCTGAGGTCTCTGCTCCAGCCCCTCATCGTGTTGTCGGCCAGAGGCACTGCTACTCCTCCCATACCGACTGTACCTTTGTGTGAATAGGTCACCAAATTTTCTGTCCTCCCTATGAGAATGCAGAAACACTCCCTTGAAATCAGAAATTCACTATAAAATCTCCAAAAACACTCCACTGTACTTCAGACACTTTACAGAATTGTTACAGCGCAGAAGGAGGCCATGGTTTGGAATGCATTGTCTAATAATAATAATTGCCTATTGTCACAAGTAGGCTTCAATGAAGTTACTGTGAAAAGCCACATTCCATCGCCTTTTCGGGGAGGCCGGTACAGGAATTGAACCTGCGCTGCTGGCATTGTTCTGCATTAGAAGTCAGCTATTTAGCCCACTGTGCTAAACCAACTCCTGTCTGACAGCGTGGTGGAGGCAGGTTTAATTGAGGTTTTCTAAGGAGCATTAGACTTGTCTGAAAAGGTAGAATGTGAAGGGCGGCACACTGGTTAGCACTGCTGCCTCACGGCACCGAGGTCCCATGTTTGATCCCGGCTCTGGGTAACTGTCCTTGTGGAGTTTGCACATTCTCCCCATGTCTTCATGTGTCTCACCCCCAGAACCCAAAGATGTGCAGAGTAGGTGAATTGGCCACACTAAATTGCCCCTTAATTGGAAAAAAAAAGAATTGGATACTCTTTAAAAAAATGTTTTTTAAATAAACCCATGCTGCCTTTCCTTAATTAACCCACATTTGTCCATGTAACTATTAAATTTTGTCCCCAAATTGTTCTTTGATGTTTCCCTCCACCGAAGTTAGACTGATTGGCCTGTAGTTGTTGGGCTTACCTTTACATCCTTATCTTTCTGAGTAAAGGTGTAACGTATACTCCTAATAATTCTGCAGGACAGCCTGAATCTCAGGAAGACTGAAAGATTATGGCCAGTGCCTCTGCAATTTCCACTCACTTCCTTCAGCGCCTTCAGCGTTCTTGGATGCATCTCATCTGGCCTCAGTGCTTCAAGTACAAACAACCTATCCATTATCACCTGCTTTTCAATTTTAAACCCATCCAGTGTCTGAATTACCTAACCATGGCCTGGGTAGCATCTTCGTGTGTGGAGACAGATGCAAAGTATTAATTTAATACCTCAGCTATGCCATTTGTCCCCATGTGTAAATCCCATTTTGGTCCTTAATCAGCTGTACTCTTCCTTTACCACCCTTTTTCCATTTAAATACCTATAGAAGACTTTGGGATTCCCTTTTATGTTGGCTGCCAGTCTGTTTTCATACTTCCTCTTTTCATCTCTTAGTTGCTTCTTTATATCTCCTCTGAACCTTCTCTTTCAAATGGTTTCCAATTACATTTACTACCTGATGCCGTTATATGCACACGTTTCCCTCTTAATTCCTCTTTCCTTTGTCATTTGCATTTGTTTGGCCTACCTTCATTATTTGAGGGAATATACCTTGACTGCCTCCCTTTGAAGGAAACTGATTGATCAGCTACCGGTTTTCTTTTGAGGTATGTAGAAGAACCTTTGACTCTGGGATTTTTAAAGTGCTAGCTTGCAGACCACAAAGGTACATAACTAACAAGAGCTTTATTGGGAAGCTGTTGTCACACAGACTGCTGGTGTGGACTGACTGCTGGCCCACCAAAACTGCTGATGGCAACATCAGTATTTCACTTATTCGAACTCTTAAAGCGACCTTGTTCCCACAAGGGACAAACATGATTACACAACACTTTGTTCCCCCTTTACATCAGAGGTTCCTGCAACGAAACACAATGAAACCTGAACAATCAAAATGTACAACGGGTACGGTTCCAGATGGAGGAAGTGGTTGCGAATGTGATAGGTATGTGATAGTGACAGGGGCATTGGAGGGAAGGCTGATGATGCTGGAAAGCGTGTATGGTCCCAACTGGGATGATGTAGGGTTTGTAAAGAAGGTGTGTGGGGCCTTCCCCGACTTGGACTCACATGAATTGATAGTGGGTGGAGATCGGAACTTGGTGCAGGAACCAATATTGGACAGGACACGGCCGCGCTCGCTTGTCCTGTTGGGGAGCCAAGCTGGACTAATGGTGGAAATGGGAGGGGTGGATCCTTGAAGGTTTTTGCACCCGAGGAGTGGGAGTATTAATTTTTCTCTTTGGTCCATAAAGTCTATTCGCGGATTGACTTTTTTGAAAATGAAAAATGAAAATCGCTTATTGTCACAAGTAGGCTTCAAATGAAGTTACTGTGAAAAGACCCTAGTCGCCACATTCCGGCGCCTGTTCGGGGAGGCTGGTACGGGAAGGTGGTGGGGAAGGTGCTGTTGGCAGGGGTCAAGGGGTCGGAATATTAGGCAATTGCGATATCGGATCATGCGCCGCATTGGGTGGATATGGTATTGGAGAAGGGAGCAGTGCAGAGGCCGCGGTGGAGATTAGGTGTGAGGCTGTTGGAGGAGCGAGGGTTCTGTGATAAGATTGGGAATATAATTGAGTACGTGGGGTTTAATTGTACGGGGGAGGTTTTGCGGGCGGTGGTATGGGAAGCTCTGAAGGCGGTGGTGAGGGGGGAGGTGATCTAGTTTAAGGCAAAGGTAGATGAGAGGGTGGACGTCAAAAGAGTAATAGATGAGATGTTGGCGGTAGACAGGAGGTATGTAGAAGATGGGGATCCAGCGCTGTTGTAAAAGAGGAAGAAGTTACAGGCGAGCTTTGAGCGGCTGCCCACAAGGAAGGTGGTGCGCCAACTGAGGGGGGTGGTTTACGAGTAGAGAGAAGGCAAGGCGCATGTTGGCAGGCAAACTTCAGAGGGAGGCAGCGGCTAGGGAAATTGTCCAGGTACAAGACAGGGCAGGGTTGTTGGTGGTGGCTCCGGATCAGATTAATAGGGTGTTTGAGGAGTTCTACAAGAGATTGTATAGGTCAGAGCCACTAGAGGAGGATCGGGAGATGCAGGAATTCCTGGATGGTTTGGAATACCTGAGGTTGGGGGAGGGGGACAGGGCCATATTGGAGGGGGCGAACGTTGCTGATTTTCTCCTTGGTTCAATTGCTCTGTTTTATTACCTTTGCTCTCGAGTCGCCAGGTATCTTTATGATACCGCCACGAGGTTCAAGTCCGAGTAATGACCAATAATCCAATACACCGATTAGTAATATTTAAATCAAAGCACATTTATTGTACACAGTAATCGCTACTCATGCACAAATTCTACGTCTAAGCTACTTCTACAACTAACAGGCCTATACTTAACTTTGGACTGGCCCACCAGGTCAGGGGAACAAATGGCCTTTCGTTCGGGTTCTGAGTCTGCGGGATTCGAAGTTGGTACGGATTGGTAGCTAGGAGCGCCTATCTCGTAGCGAGCGTTGAATTAAGACTTACGTCAGTCGATGATCACTGCACCGGTCACGGTCAATGTTGGTTCGTGTTGCTGGGTGACCCGGGTAGGAAGAAGAGAGCGAAGAGTAGCTGCTGAAGAGCGTGATTTGAACTTGGGGCTTAACTCTTATAGTCCCCAGGGGCTTCCCGCCTTTTGGGGCGGACCCTGTACCTGGTCCCAAGTGATTGGACTTTGTCCCAATCGCTTGGTTCGATTTTCTCCAATACTGGAGCGGTTCCCTGATCGATGGACGGTCTTGAGGTGCTCGTTCACCTCCTTTGTGTTGGCTCCTGCTGGCGCCGAGGAGTCTGGCTTTGCTTTGTGTGTCCAAAATGTTACTTATTGTTCCCGGGGATTGCTCATCAGCATGCAAATGGCTGCTACTTTGTTATGTTGTTGGCCGCTGGTATTGATGTTGTCTGGCTTTTGCAGAGGTAAATACACAGCAAACCTGCAGCCACTGGTTTCTGTCTTGTTGGCTGACTTTCCCATCAGCCTTTGCCGTTCGCCATTTTAAATCGGGAGTTGGCCAATTTAGGTGGTTACATTCCCTCCTTGAGATCCTAACGCGAAGTGTGAAGGATCACATAACTATGTTGCTTTCCATTCCCTGACCTGGGGGGCACTTCTTTCATGGCCTCTACACTGACCATAACTATGCAAAAAATTTTTAACTGACAATTCTAAGGGGCGCTATGTCAAACAGGGACATGCATTACAAAACAATAAAAATGGGAACCTCTAACTATTCTTAATACACTACACTCACTTAAACATTTCATTATTCTACCTTCCTCAACCATACACACAGAATCATAGCAGTTTATACACATTTTTCCTGGCTTGGCAGTCAAGCTCAGGATCGTACAATTTGCTCATGAACATTTCTTTACATTTCTTTATTTACAATAAAACCGCAAGTGAATGCTCTTTATTATAGATCGCGGGGGTCGGGGGTCTGGTCATATCCGAAAATAGGGGATCTGATCCTATATACCGGGGTGCGAGCGCGGTAGGCTCTCCTTCTCCATTTTCTTAGACGCATAGTCTGCACGATGCAGCAGAGTATCGCCAATACCAGCAAGGTTTCTATTGCATAGGACGGAGAGTACCAGGTTAGAAACCTGGCACACCAAGATGGTGTGGTGTCGCTGGTGACTGGGCTCTGGGTACTGTGGGGAATTGAAACATTAACGGCTGGGGGGCTTGAGGTCATGGGGTTCGCGTTCACTCGCAACCAAATGTTCATTAGCATGATGATGACCCATGTGAAGGAAGTCCTCATGGCTCTTTTCTTCTCTTCTCCGGTCCTGGAGCTTCTGGGGTTCTGTGGAAACAAGCATAGCGTCTGTAACTATCTTGGTTTAACATCTCGTACGATAGTCTGTCTGTCCCTTAGTGCCAATTACTCCCTTTATAATTGGTCACTATGTGTGACTGCCTCATTTTTTTTTCCAAAAACCGAATTTTAGGACAAGACACACTTTCAACTAATGAACCAGTGCGAGCCGTCTCGCAGACTGTGCAATTTACCATCCAAATGTTTCAGGATGTAAATAGCATGTGGTTGGCAACCTAAAGGTTACCTGAAACAAAACAAAACTTTTTGAACTAAAATTTCCAAAATGAGTTGCGTATGGGCCGCGACGGATAAGAGTTAGATGGAGTCCCCGGGTAGGACGGCTACCAATGCCGTGTCTCTCCTACCCGAGCGTAGTTGACCAGAGGGGGGGTTCCCAGGCAGGGCGGGTACCAAGCCGTTTCTCCACTGCCTGAGCAACCGACAAGAACGGGCAAGAAATGTAGTCATCGTGGTGGGGCTGCCGTAGTGGTTCTTTACTTCGAACCAGAAGGGCAGTTATGAACGGGCGTGTGGTATCTGTCGACAGACTAGTTCCACTGAACTGGTGTCTGGGACTGTAACAAGTCTCTGCAGACAAGCTAGTTCCTCTGAACTAGTGTCTGGCCAATAGTAAGTCTCTGTGGGCAAGTCCTCAGAGGTTTCGGCCGAAAAGGCGTGGGGCTGTGAATTTTTTTTTCGGTCTGACAAACAACATTTAACAAACTTACAAACAACATAAAACATGCTGCAGGTTCCATCAGAAAGAACACCACTTCTCCCAAGCGGTTCCTTTTAAAACATCATCTGGACACCTCAGTTCTCGGTTGCGAACAGGGTCGCAAAGGGGTTCTCGGTTTGGGAGTCAGACCCAAGGTCGTCCTCTTCTCCCGGGTGCCAAACTCTTGAGTGTATCAGGTGCATGGTGTGAGGTGAGGTCGCTCTCATCGTTGCGGATGAGTCGGAACGAGTTACCTCGGTGCCAATAGTTGGTGTCTAGTTGTGTGGGGACAGAATCTGGCTTGGTAGTTCGGTGGTCGGTGGTGGGGTTTGTTAGGAAAGTGATCATGAAGGGATCACTCGGATTGGAGTCAGAATCGCTGGGTGTGGGTCCTGTTGCATGGGGATAGTAGGGAGGCTGTGGCTATCGTCCGAGTTACAGTCGCTGTCTCTGCTGCTGCTGTCTGTGGGCGTTCCGGGGCGGAGTGTATATTGCGGGGGTGGAGTCGAGGTCGAGTCCGTGGCTGGGCTGGACGTGTTGGGGGATGGTAGGGTTACGTTGGCTGTGGGCGGGGCGTGGTGTGCTGCGTCGAGCATGACGTGCTGTGCGTGGTTAGACTGTGTTCCATGTGCCTTCAGCTGGTTTATATGAAACCCACGCAGTCTTACCGTTGGGATACTTTATTTTATATACGGAAGGGCTTACTTTGTCCGCAATGGAGTACGGACCCGAGTATTTTGGTGACAGGAATGTGCTGGGGTTATATACGGAGAGCATGACTTGCTGTCCTATACTGTACTCAGTCGCATGCACTGTCTTGTCGAAACAAGCCTTGCTCTGCTTCTTCCTAGTGCCCAATTTTACTGCGGCTGCTAGCTAAGCTGTTTTAACATTTTCAACTAATTGCTCTACTGCTTTCTCGTGTGTGAGGGCCGTCACCTCGGGGCTGGTCGAGCCCAAACCTAATAAAAATTCTGTGCCTTTCATGGGGCGTCCGGTCATGAGAGTGTATGGGGTGTAACCTGTGGAAGTTGAAATTGTATTACGCAAAAACATCAGCGCAAAAGGGAGGACTGAGTCCCAAGTGGTGTTGTTCTGCTGGACCATTTTTCTCAGGGTGGATTTTAGGGTCCGATTCATGCGCTCCACGATACCACTCGACTGTGGGTGGTATGCTATGTGGAATTTTTGGGTGATGCCAAATATTGTGAGGACGTTCTGCATGACACGTCCTGTAAAATGGGAACCTTGGTCAGATTCAATGCTGCGGGGGAGTCCCCATCTTGTAAAGATGTGGAGGGTCAAAATCTTGGCTGTGGTTTTTGCAGTGTTTGTGCGGGCTGGGAATGCTTCCACCCATTTTGTAAATGTGTCAAGCACCACGAGTACATATTTATAGCCATTCCTGCAAGGGGGCAATGGTCCTATAAAATAGATCTGGAGGTTAGTCCAGGGGCCATTACCGGGTCGGGTGTGTCTGAGTTGAGCCTTTTTGGCATATCTGTCCGGATTATTCTGGGCACAGATAAGACAATTCTCGATGTAATGGTCTACATCTTCCTTTAAATTCGGCCACCAACAAAGCTGCTTGAGATGGGCTGTAGTGGGATCGATTCCCTGATGTCCATGACCGTCATGGAACAAACAAATCAGTTGATTCCTGTCCTGTTCAGGAACCACATAAAGGGTGTCTTTTAACACCACACCGTCATGTGTGGTCAGAGTATTTTTGAACCTCTCATAGGGAGCTGGATATTTTCCTTTCCCATCTCCCTGAGATTGCCGTCCTGCTTCTGGGCCTCCACTAGATCCTCGATCTTTGTCTGTGAGACCTGAACTGCACTCACTGGTGCGCCTTCGGGGGGTGTCCAACAGTATCCATGCCTGGAACCTGCCTTAGCCAGTGCGTCGGCTTTCACATTTCCAGCGGGGGAGGAACGATGGTGACTACGAACCTTGACTATCCCAAAAGTCCTGTTCTGGGCTCTCTCTAAAATGTGACGGAGCAATGGGGCTGAGGGGAGGGGTTTTCCGTCTGTGGAAACAAATCCTCTTGCTTTCCACAGGGGCAGAAATTCCGTGAGGCTGTTGCAGACATAGAGGCTGTCCGAGTATATGTCTGCTGGGCTGGGGAAGGAATCTGGGTGTTCCACTATATACGCGATGGCCGCGAGCTCTGCTGCCTGCGCGCCTAAGTGGCCTGGAAGTTTTATTGCGATTTCTTCGAGGGCGCGTCCCTGCACGTCCTCAACATAGATACCGCAACCTGTTATGCGTTTCCCATCCAAGACTGTGGAAGATCCATCCACATAGATCTTTATGGGCTCACACGTGTCCGTGTGCTGGGGGCTCTGGGTTGAACTACCTATCTTTCTGGGGGGTGTTTTAGCAATAAAAGGGCCTGTGTTGTGGTATGGAGAGATAATTTCACATTCATGGGGGGTTCCGGGGTACTGTAGGTTGTCGGCTAAATAGGTGTGCGTCTTTGTCCGTTTAACAGTGATGTCCTGCCCCTGCAAGAGAAGGGTCCATCTAGCTGCTCTAATCTGGCTTACTGTACCGTCCTTGAGTCGTCCGTCCAGTAAAAGTTGGGTGGGGGTGTGTTTGGTGAGAATTGTGATGGGGTTCAGTCCGGTAATATACGAAAAATACTGGACTGCCCAAAATACTGCGAGCAGGTGCCTCTCACAGGCTGAAAATCCCTGCTCCACAGCATCTAAAATTCTGGAGGCATAAGCTACGGGCCTTAACTGGTCGTGCCGTTCCTGCAGGAGCACGGCTGAGAGGGTGCGGCCTGTGGTCGCTACCTCTATGGCGTAAGGGGAAAGCGGGTCTGGAACTTGTAGTGCGGTGGCTGCTAGAGTGCCTGTTTTAAAGAGTTCACAGCATCCGTATGCTGCGGAAGCCATTCCCAGGGGGCTCCCTTCTTTAGGAGGTCTGAGAGGGGTGCTGCCTTGCTGGCGAAACCGTCAATGTGGTTTCGGCAGTAGCCAACCAGTCCGAAAACCACCGGAGGGCTGAAACGTTCTGGGGAAGGGGCAATTTAGCGATCAAGTCAATCCTTTTATGCTCGACCTCGCATTTACCATGTGTGATAATTGTTCCCAAATATATCACTTTATCTTCCAAAATCTTGGCCTTTTGGAGATTGACTTTACAACCGATTGAGTGTAATAGTTCCAGGAGTTCGGACAGAAGCTCAATGTGCTCTTCCTTGGTGTCTGTCTGCAATAGTAGGTCGTCTACGTACTGAACGAGACATTCGGGGCGAGAGAATTTGGCTAAACCATTTGCCAGCTGTCGGTGGAAAATGGAGGGGGAGTTGTGGAAGCCTTGTGGCAGGCATGTCCACGTGTACTGCTGTGCTTTAAAGGTGAAGGCAAATTTGTACTGGCATGCCTTTGCCAATGGAATAGACCAGAATCCATTACTGACATCCAAAACCGTAAAGAATCGGGAATTGAATCCCTGCTTGAGCATGGTCCCAGGACTTGTTGCCACTGTGGGTGATTTTGTTGAGTTCCCGGTAAT
Source organism: Scyliorhinus torazame (assembly GCF_047496885.1). Lineage (NCBI taxonomy): Eukaryota > Metazoa > Chordata > Chondrichthyes > Carcharhiniformes > Scyliorhinidae > Scyliorhinus > Scyliorhinus torazame. Next base: position 395,974,187 of record NC_092708.1, on the reverse strand, counting down.
CGATGGTCAGTCGCCATGATCATGATGGCTTTGTCACTGGCCAAATTGGGACATTATTAGTGGAGGCTACTGATCTAAGTACGTCCTGCTCTAATAAGCTTTCTATTACCTTTGAGATTTCTCCCTCTGTCTCTTGGGGAAATCCGTATTGCTTTTGGGGTCTAGGGTCAGGTCCTGTGATTTGTACGGAGCCAGTCAGCCGTCCACAGTCGTGCTTGTGGGTCGCGAATGCTGCCCTGTTCTTTTGCAGAACTGCCCTAACCTGCTTGTCCGTACTAAGCGTGGTCGGGTTGAACCAAAATTCGCCTACTGCGCTAATTTTGTTGGCGTATTCTCCTATGTTGAGCGTTGCGGGGGCTCTTGCAGACTTCGCCAATTTCCAGACACACTGGTTGACTGAATAAAATGATAAGTTGTGGGAATTCATAACATCGTTTCCCAGAATGTGTTCTGCTGTGTGGGGCAGGTCTACTAAAACTCCGGGGTGCTTGGTGGTGATGGTACCGATTTGAATGGGTACAGGGGCTGTGATGTGTCCCTGCTGTGAGTGGCCTGTAAAGCCGCTGAGGGTGATGGTGGCTGTAGTGGGCCACGTGTCTTTCTGAAACAGGGTGGAGGAATTTATTGTGGTGCGGGACCCTCCTGTGTCCATAGAAATTCGATGGGTTGTCCCCGAATTTTTGCTGCAACTACCGGTCGTCCGGACCTATCCCAAAGGGTGTCGCAGACCCAACTGGGGGAGCCCGTCCACCGTCAGTCCGTTCCGGTCAAGTCCGTCTGATCTGAACGGGTGCTAACATTATGAATGGGCTCTGTTTTCTTCTTGCTCAGAGTGCCCGTCTGCTGGGCTCTCTGTGGCTTTCTAGGGGCATTGCACTCTCTTGTGAAGTGTCCCAACTGTCCACAGTTGTAACACTCCTGTGACTTGGGTGGGGGGCTGTTCTTTCCTTCATTCACCCATGCGGGGTTCTGGTGTGTGATAACTGCCTGTATATCTGCGGCGGCCTGCTTTTCCTCGGGATTCTTGACTGCGGGTTTGCTTTGTATAGATTGCTCCCAAGTGCGGGACAATCTTTTCACTACCCACTTTTCGTTATGGGCCTCCTCTGAGGGATCATAACTCGCGCAAGCTTTCTGTCCTGTTTCTGTGGCATGGGAGATAAGGGTGCGGGTCCATTTGGCCATGTTGTCTGGGGACAAATGGGCACGGTCTACGTCTCCAAAGACTGCTGCAAAGTGGATCAATAGGCGTCCAGCGAACGCTGTGGGGTGCTCGGCTTTCTTTTGCCTGCATTTGTTGAGGCCATCTACGGGGTCATCCCGGTTATACCCGATCGCATCCAGGATGGCGGTACGCATTTCTGCAAGGGTGCCTCCTCCTACATTCTGTGGGTCGGGAAGGGCTGCTGCTACTGAAGGATCTGAACTTAAAACCATGAGCTTTACATGCTCTCGCTCATCCAGGCTGTACATGGTCGCCTGATGCTTTACTGTGGCAAAGAAATGGTGGGGTCTGAGGTGGGGAGGAACGGTGTGATCTTCTTGCACGCGTCCCATAATTGGGTCACTGTTAAGGGGGTGGAGTATAGAAATTCCGCATCGTCCGATGTGGCTGCGCGGTGGGTGGTGACTGGGTTCATTCGAGCTTGAACTATCTGCTCTGTGGGGGGTTGGGGCGCTTTCCTCTTTTGTGGCTTTCCCTGCGCACATGTTCCCTGAACATATCTCTGCGCTGTTTCATTCAATTCTTCCCAATCAGGGCCGTCTTCCTGATCTAATTTCGCTCCAAAGGTTTCCTGGAAGCCTTTCTGAACTGAAAGCAGCGATTGCAGCTCTGCAATCTGCTTCCGGCACTTTGCGTGATCTAAGGTGCTCTGTCTTTGTTCTGTGGTGGCAGCATGGAGTGCTCTTAATGCTGCCTTGAGGTCACTGCACTGTCACTGCAATGCTTCTACCTGCTTTTCTGTTTCTTCACGCACCAGGACTGCACGTTGCGTGGCCTGATAAGCCTTTTCATATTGAGACTGGAAGCTGCTTAATTGCGCCAGTCAAGACTGGTGTGCCCTTTTGGCATCCTCCACCTCTCCATCTTTTGCTGCCAATTTCCTTCTCAATTCCAAATTCTCCTTTTCTACCTCGCTTACATCGACCTTACTCATGCGAGCTTTCCCTGAGCTCTTTTTGTGGATCTCGCTCAGGTTCTCCCACTAAGTATGTCCTATACTCCCGGGGCCTGATTCCTCGTTGTCACAGAATTCATTCCAAAGGGGCCATCCTTTCCCTTTGAGATATTTCCTGATCTCTTCCTCCCAAATGGGACATTGTCCCACTCTACTGCTGCTGGTCGCTGCAACCGCAAATTCCTCTGGGTTCATGAGGCGCTGCATTGCCTGCATTGCCATCTTTCCTCTCCGAATGCTGCTCTTCAAATTTGGGACAGGGGTATTAAGGCGGTGCTGTAAATACGGGTACGGCTTTCACTACTTTCCGATATACAAACTTCCGACAGTTTTGTCGCAACAAAAAATCTATCAGTTTTACCTTATCGCCCTGTCAGTTACGCATGCATACACACACTTCCGAATTATGAGTATTGATCAGAACTGCTTGAACACTTGTGGTTTTTCTGTTTCCAATTGGATCTCTAATTCAAATTCTGGGGTCTCCCCGAATGGTTTTCCACTTCTAGATCAAGTCCCGTCAGATGTCGCCAAATAATGTTGCTGATTTTCTCCTTGGTCCAATTGCTCTGTTTTATTACCTTTGCTCTCGAGTCGCCAGGTATCTTCATGATACCGCCACGAGGTTCAAGTCCGAGTAATGATCAATAATCCAATACACCGATTAGTAATATTTAAATCAAAGCACATTTATTGTACACAGTAATCGCTACTCATGCACAAATTCTACGTCTAAGCTACTTCTACAACTAACAGGCCGAGACTTAACTTGGGACTGGCCCACCAGGTCAGGGGAACAAATGGCCTTTCGTTCGGGTTCTGAGTCTGCAGGATTCGAAGTTGGTACGGATTGGTAGCTACTAGCGCCTATCTCGTAGCGAGCGTTGAATTAAGACTTACGTCAGTCGATGATCACTGCACCGGTCACGGTCAATGTTGGTTTGTGTTGCTGGGTGACCCGGGCAGGAAGAAGAGAGCGAAGAGTAGCTGCTGAAGAGCGCGATTTGAACTTGGGGCGTAACTCTTATAGTCCCCAGGGGCTTCCCGCCTTTTGGGGTGGACTCTGTACCTGGTTCCAAGTGATTGGACTTTGTCCCAATCGCTTGGTTCGATTTTCTCCAATACTGGAGCGATTCCCTGATCGATGGGCGGTCTTGAGGTGGTCGTTCACCTCCTTTGTGTTGGCTCCTGCTGGCGCCGGGGAGTCTGGCTTTGCTTTGTGTGTCCAAAATGTTACTTATTGTTCCCGGGGATTGCTCATCAGTATGTAGATGGCTGCTACTTTGTTTTGCTGATGGTCGCTGGTATCGATGTTGTCTGGCTTTTGCAGAGGTAAATACACAGCAAACCTGCAGCGCTGGTTTCTGTCTTGTTGGCTGACTTTCCCATCAGCCTTTGCCATTCGCCATTTTAAATCGGGAGTTGGCCAATTTAGGTGGCTACAGCGATAGTGGAGCAGGAGATGAAAGATGCGATTGGGGAAGGTTGCAGGGCCAGATGTGTTTCCGCTGATGGTGGGGATGTTTGAGGAGGCGATAGGGAAGGGGGTGATGCCACAGACTTTGGGGCAACATCGATCTCTCTGTTGCTCGAGAAGGATAAGGATCTGACAGAATTTGGTCGTTAGGGCCATATCATTTTTGAATGTGGATGCAAAGGTGTTGGCGAAGGTATTGGCGGGTAGGTTGGAGTGCCTCCCGAAGGTGATAGGGGAAGATCAGACATGGTTTGTGAAGGGGAAGCAGCTATTTTCGAACATTAGGAGGGTATTGAACGTGGTTTTGGCACCGGCGGAGGGGAGGGAGACAGAGGTGGCATTGGACGCTGAGAAGGCGTTTAACTGAGTAGGGTGAGGGTATTTGATAGTGGTTCTGGAGCGGTTTGGCATTGGGCCATGATATGTGGATTGGGTAAGGCTGCTGTACAGGGAGCCGAGGGCGAGTGCCCGCATGAATAACATGAATTTGGGATATTTTGCTCTGCACCGAGGGACCAGGCAGGGATGCCCTTTGTCCGCCCTGTTCGCACTTGCGATTGAGCCATTGGCCATCGCGTTGAGGAGTCTGGTGGTGGAGAGGGATAGTGTGGGGGGGGGGGGGGTTCTTTGTATGCGGATGGCTTGCTATTGTATGTATCGGAACCGAGTGCATTGATTGGGTCGGGGGGTGGGGGGGGGGCATATTGGAGCTGCTTCGGGTGTTTGGGTCTTTTTCGGGATATAACTAAATTTCGACAAAAGCAAACATTTTGTGCTGTCTCGGCCAGGGGTGGGGGGGGGGCTACCATTCCGTAGGGTGGTGACCTACTTTAGATATCTGGGGGTGCAGGTGGCATGGGATTGGGGGGCTCCGTAGGTTTCTTTTACTACTTTGGTGGAGAGGGTGAAAGCGGACTTGGCAAGGTGGAATGGTCTCCCTCTGTCACTGGCAGGTGGGGTACAGGCAATTAAAATGAATATGTTGCCGCAATTTTTGTTTATTTTTCAGTGCCTGCCATTCTTCCTGTCAAAGGCATTTTTTCAGGAGATTGAAAAGATGATTACCTCGTTTATTTGGGCGGGGAAGGTGGCTAGGATTAGGAAGGGGCTGTTGCAGAGAGGACAGCAGTAAAGGGGGATTGGGTCTCCTTAATCTACTGTATTACTACTGGGCAGTGAATGCGGAGAAGGTGAGGAACTGGGTTAGAGGAGGGACTCCCAGTGGGTTAGAATGGAGGAGAGTCTGTGCAGGGGGTCGGGGCTGAGGGCGTTGGCAACAGCGCCGCTCTCGATGGCCCCGGGGGAATACTTGGTGAGTCTGGTGGTAGTAGCGACCTTGAAAATCTGGAGACACTTGCGCCAGCACTTTAGGCTGGGGGCGGGGTCAAGGGAAATGCCGATTCGGGGGAATCACAGATTTGAGCCAGGGAAGTGGGATGGGAGTTTTCGGAGATGGGAAAAGAAGGGGGTTAGGGCATTAAAGGATTTGTTTTTGGGGGGCTGGTTTATGGGACTGGAGGAGCTGGGGGCGAAATATGCTTTGGGGCGGGGGAGATGTTTAGGTGTATGCAGGTCCGAGATTTCGCTAGGAAGGAGATACCCAGCTTTCCGGTGGCGCCGGCCCCCACGCTTTAGGAAGAGGTTCTGACGACAGGGGGAATGGAGGGGGGGGAGGTCGGCGATTTATGGGGCGATTCTGGTAGAAGAGAAGGCAGCGTGGAGGGGATTAAGACAAAGTGGGAGGAAGAGTTGGGGAGGGCATGGAGGATGGGTTGTGGTGTGAGGTGCTCCAGGGGGGGGGGGGGGGGGGGGCGGGGTTGGGCTGTGTATGTTGTTGGTGACTATGTATGGGGTGATGGTGGATTCCTGATTCTTTTTCTTTGATGTTTGTACTTAAAATGTTGAGGGTTGTTTGAGGGTGGGAGGAAGGGATTGTTGACCAGGGGATTGACATTGTATTTGTGTTTGTTGATCGTTTGTTGGTGTGTGTAAATTTGAATGAAAATGTGAAAAAGGAGAATAAAAATATATATTTTTTAAAACAATCAAAATTTACAATATGAACAATTAACAAATAGGCCAGTGAATAAGTTCAACATTTTGGAGGATGTTGATTCCTGTGTGGTTGGCAGTTAACCTCAGACGTCTGCTTTTTCTTGTTAACTGCGACCTCTGGTGTTTTGGGTTTAGTTTGGATAGCGTCCATTGTTGCCTCAACCGGACTCAACGCCGTGTTTGCAGTGGATTCAGTGTTGACGTGTCTTCGACCGGGTAACTGTCTTCCATAGTTGTTTCTGGTATTGTCAGGTTCTCAGGAATGTCCAGGTCTTCACTTGGCTCAGTTTGTTTATAGAACCATAGAATCCCTACAGTGCAGAAGGAGGCCATTCGGCCCATCGTGTCTACACCGACCCTCCGAAAGAGGACTCTCGGTTGCCTCTGTCTCTGGCAAAATTGTTCTTGTTGCTAAAAGCTGATCAACTCTTCTCCACACTCCTTCATCCCGGGTTTGAACAGGATAGGAGACGGGACCTGTCTGTGCTAAGACGATAGCAGGTACCACCTCTCACTGGTGGTGTAGTATCCTTGCCAATACTTCCTGACCTTTCTGAAAAACATAGCGTTTAGGCCTGTCCTCACATCGCAAAACCTGACTTTGCTGTTTGCGCTCAACAATCTCTCGTCTTGGGCGGCTTCAGCAAATCGAACGCTGTGTGTGACTGACATTTCACCAGGAGTAATGCCGGAGAACTTTGGGGTGTGGAATTCCTGTATCATCAGGAATTGACTTAGTCAATTTAGACAATGATCCTTGCTCATGAGTTACCATTAATGAATGCTTCATTGTCTGAACAGACCTTTCAGCCAGCCCATTTGTGCCAGGACGGTAAGGAATAGATTCAGATGTGCTGGATTCCGCCCTCCTTTAGATAATCTGGGTATTCCTGTGAAACAAATTGTGGCCCATTGTTGCTAACAAGTTGCTCAGGGTACCCGAATCTTGCAATAACCTCACTCAGTCTCTCTATCGTTCTCTCTGAGGACATAGACTTCATAATGGTGACTTCAGGCCATTTCGAGTGCACATCGACCACAATGAGGAACATACACCCTTCAAACAGTCCGGCAAGATCAAATTAACTCTTTGCCATGGCCCTGCTGGCCAATACCATGGGCGTAATGGTGCTAGTGGCGGCAAATTGCAAACCTTTGCACACAACTAACATATTCCCCATGTCGTGTTGGGTGTTCCGATACACAAACAAACCAACACGGTTGTAGATGGTACAACGCTGTTTTATTATTCTGTACAATAATAACTGTTAACTTCTGGCTGTGGTTCGTACTTCACCAGTTAACCTGTGGACCCGGCCCGAGCACTATCTTAGTGAGGCACTCAGCACATGGTGTATGTCTGAGTGGCGCGCTGTGAGCTCTGTGCTCTGAGCTATCTCCTCGTAGAATGAGAGGGAACTGTGGTGTTCCCTGTTTTATAGTGCGTGTGCTCTCGCTGGTGATTGGCTGTGATGTTATGTGTGTGCTGGTTGGTCCATCGACCTGTCCATCAGTGTGTGTGTGATTGCACCATGATATGTTAATGTGGATATCATGACATCCTCCCTTTTCACAAGGATATGTGCCTACATGGTAATAAATATTGGTGTGTACTGAGTGCACCTGAGTATGTGTGTGCAATATTTACAACATGTACATGAGGCTAAACTATATACAGAGGAAGGTGTCAGGTGCAACAGAGCAACGAGGTTGTACCACAAACAAAACAAATGCAATCATCAAATATCGAAAGAGAACTCCTGGAACGACAAGAAAGAAACACGCTAACATTATTGCACAACAAATCAGTGAGTCCAATGTGCGAACAGGCTCATAAGTCCAGTCTATTAGGTGGGCGACGAATTTGGGTTGACCGTTAGGGTGGCACACTATTCATCACCCGGATTAATGCTGTGCACTGGCATCGGCTGGTGGGTCCTACTTGGGGACATCCGGTTCCTGTCTATTACCGCAACGCGGAAGGGTTCCCAGTCGTCGGTGTCACCGGTCTGCAAGACGTCATGGTATGACTCGGTGAATGTGGGCTGAATGGCCCGCACGTCCCTGCGAGGCTGGCGGAATTGCGGAGGGTTGGTAGGTTGAGCTGCTCGACAGCAGGCAGTGTAGTGGCCCATCCTGCCACAGCGGAGGCATTGTCGCGCTTTGGCCGGACATTGCCGATTTAAGTGGGCGGAGCCACAGTTGCCGCACGTCGTGACGTCATGGCGTTTGTTGCGCCACCGCACGTGCGCGGTGCGGTCCTGCGTAGAGCACGCCTGCGCATCACGTCCCTCTGCGTAGACGTCCCTCTTTTGGCGCGCACAAGCGCAGGAGGCCTCGGAAAGCGCACAAAATGGCCGCCCTCGTCCGGGCCGCGGGCCGGGAGGAACTCGATCGACTGGACTGGCTCGGCCTCGTACGACCCCTGCCGTGCCGATTCGGCCGCCTGGAATTGGGAGTACCGGCTGGTCGCGTTTTCGTGGAGAACGCAGGTTTTGATGGCGGTGGCTAGGGTGAGGCGCTTTATTTTGAGGAGCTGCTGGCGTAGGGTGTCCGAGGTGACCCCAAAAACTATCTGATCCCGAATCATGGAGTCGGAGGTGGCCTCATAGCTGCAGGACTGCGCGAGGATACGGAGGTGTGTCAGATAAGATTGAAAAGGCTCATCCTTACCCTGCAGGCGCTGCTGGAAGAGGTACCTCTCGAAGCTCTCATTAACTTCCACGCTGAAGTGTTCCTCAAATTTTCGAAGGACCGACTTGTACTTTGTCTTGTCCTCACCTTTTGCGAATGCTAGGGAGTTGTAGATGTGGATGGCGTGTTGCTCCGCCGTGGAGACGAGGAGGACAATCTTCCTGGTGTCCGATGCATTCTCCCTGTCTGTGGCTTCTAGGAAGTGCTGGAAGCGCTGTTTAAACAGCTTCCAGTTGACGCCAAGATTTCCAGCGATTTGGAGCGGCTGCGGCGGGCTGATGGTGTCCATGGCGCAGGATGGCGGATCTCTGAAGAGGTGCAGGTAGGTCTCACAGTCGCTGCCGAGTTTCCAGTCCTGGTATCATGTCGTGTTGGGTGTTCCGATACACAAACAAACCAACACGGTTGTAGATGGTACAACTCTGTTTTATTATTCTGTACAATAACAACTGTTAACTTCTGGCTGTGGTTCGTACTTCACCAGCTAACCTGTGGACCCAGCCCTAGCGCTATCTTAGTGAGGCACTCAGCACATGGTGCATGTCTGAGTGGCACGCTGTGAGCTCTGTGCTCTGAGCTATCTCTGTTCCAATGAGCGGGAACTGTGGTGTTCCCTGTTTTATAGTGCGTGTGCTCTCACTGGTGATTGGCTGTGATGTTGTGTGTGTGCTGGTTGGTCCATCTACCTGTCCATCAGTGTGTGTGTGATTGCACCATGATATGACCCCACCTTCTCAATTTCGCTGTTGAGTACTGGCCACTAAAAATAGCTTCTGGCTATCTCCTTCATCCTGACTATCCCACAATCACCTTGGCGAAGTTGGTTTAGGACACATTTGCTTAACAATGGAGGAATGATGCCCCTCATTCCCAAAGAGACAACCAGCCTGAAATGGATAGTTTGAGTCTTTGGATAACGCACGGCTTCAATTTCAGGTTTGCTCCCGTGATCTTGCAATGAAGCACCATATCCATAACTTCTGATAGGAGGGAATTATTTCGGGCATACTTCTTAACTTGTCCTGCCTTCACAGGAAACTTATCGACTTATTTGAAACAGAAAATATTACCACTCGAACTATGCGTTGACAACTCGTTAGGTAAAGTTAATCTGGAGAGTCCATCAGCGTTACCATGGAGATTTGAATTATGATATTTTATTTTATAGGTGTGAGCTGACAACAGCAGTGCCCATCTCTACATCCGGATCTCTGCTAGCGATGGAATACTGGTGTGTGAGCCCAGTGTTGTTGTCAATGGTCGATGATCTGTCAGCAAAGCAAATTTCCTTCCATATAGTTATTGGTAAGAAGGGTTGACCCCGAAGAGGATCTCAGAGCTCCCTTCTCTATCTGTGCATAGCTCGTTTCTGCTTTGGTCATGCAAGGTATTGATTTCTCTTCACCATTGGGCCTGATGTGAGAAACCACAGCTCCTACCCCATAAGGTCATGTGTCACAAGACAGTTGCAAGGGTAACCGTATAAAAGTGTATCAGCTCTTCTGACTTTTGTTTGTGCGGAGGTCTTCTGGCACTAATCCACCCATTTCCATTTCCTGTTTTGATACAATAATAGTTGCAGCACAGTGGCACAACCGATCGCTCCACGACCCTCCCGACACCCGCCTGCGATCAACTCGCGGGTCGCAATCCTGAGTTTGAAAAACCCTGGTTTACTGGATCACTGGGCAGACAACCGGTGATGATGGAGGAGGACACTGGTGCAGCCGTTTCATCGGTACCAGAAACTGTCTACCAAGAGAAACTATGACATATCACCTTGAAACTCTCAAAGAGGCTCACAGGGGCTGGTTTAGCACAGGGCTAAATCGCTGGCTTTGAAAGCAGACCAAGGCAGGCCAGCAGCATGGTTCAATTCCCGCACCAGCCTCCCCGAACAGGCGCCGGAATGTGGTGACTAGGGGCTTTTCACAGTAACTTCATTTGAAGCCGACTTGTGACAATAGGCGATTTGCATTTAATAGTCAAAACGTATACCGGAAAAGTGGTTCCGCTAACGGGGCCGTATCAATGTATATGTGCAGCTAATCGGACAGACGGCAGACTTGTCCCTGTCCATCATTAAATGTAACCATCCAGCCCTAATGGGGAGAACCAGGCTGGAGAGAATCAAACTAAACTGGGACGAGGTGAATCTCATGTCGGAGTCTGAAGATTTTATTTTATTATTTTTTCCAATTAAGGGGTAATTTAGTGTGGCTAATCCACCTACCCTGCGCATCTTTGGGTTGTGGGGGTGAAACCCACGCAAACACGGGGAGAACGTGCAAACTCCACACGGACAGGGACCTGGCGCCGGGATCGAATCCGGGTCCTCGGCACCGTGAGGCGTCTGAAGATTTTAAAGAATCATGCCATAGTCTTTAATGGAGAGATGGGAAGCATGAAGGAGATCCCAACCAGATTAAAATTGGGGATGAAAGCCAAGCAAGATGCTTAAAGGCGAGGACAATGCCGTATGCCAACAGGCCCGAGGTCGAAGCAGAATTGGAGAGGCTGGTCAAGACGGGGGTCCTCGAACCTATTAATGTAAGTGATTGAGCCAAGCCCATAGCACCAATGATGAAGAAAGATGGTTTGGTGCGGATATGTGGTGATTTTAAAGTCACTATCAATCCAGTACTATGTACAGAGCAGTACCCTCTGTCTTTTATTGATGATTCTTTCCTGGGTTGCCTGGAGGCCAGGATTTCAGTAAAGTTGACCTTAGTCAAGCTTATCTTCAGATAAATGTGGATCCAAATAATAAATCGGCAGCCAGAAACCGCTTTCTAGCAGATAAAGCAACAATTGTCATCATCTGGGTTGCTAACCCACTAAGATCCTGAAAAGCCTTTGCTCAGCACGTGTGATGCCGTCCCATAATGGTATCGGGGCCGTCCTGTCCCACAAGATGGAGAACGGAGGTGAGCGGCCGATAGCTTTCGCCTCCCGCACATTGACTGCAGCGGAAAAGAAGTACGAGCTGTTATGGGCCAGGATTTAGAGAATCCCAAAGTGCATCATGGAGTTCACCTGACCCACAACTTTTAATAGATTGTGGTGTGGGGAGCACACGGCCCACTCTACAGGTGTGGGACAGCAGAAATGGACCAGTGGTTTTTAAAACACAACAATGTTTATTCTATGAAAGTTAACCTTTTTAAAACATACAGTGAACATCTTAGCAACCATTAATTCAAATACAACCCCCAAAGAATACAACACTAAGTAACCTGTATGCTGTTCTTTTACCATCCAAAAGACTTAACAAACCTCCAAACAGGAGCACATCAGGGTTTACATTCAAGACTGAAAACATTTATACTCCTTCTGAATTCACCAAATGATCCATAGATAGTTTTTGGATGGCAGAGATCAACAGCAGTGCAGCTCACAGACACACCCAAGCTTTTTCAAACTGAAACTAAAAAAGCAGAAGTAGAGTTCAGCTCCACCCACACTCTGACATTACTCCAGTAACATGAGCTGCTCCATTTCTTAAAGGTACATTTCTTAAACACTCATTTCTTAAAGGGTACTCTCACATGACAGCGCAGATCGAGAAGGAGGGCCTGGCAGTGGTCTTTGCGGTGAAACGCTTCCACCAGAATGTTTATGGCTGCTATTTCACTATCGTTACTGATCATAAGCCTCTGCTTGGACTTTTTAGAGAGGATACGCCAATTCCGCCCATTGCTTCTGCGTAGATCCAGCGCTGGGCTTTGCTGTTTGCTACCTACAGGTATTCTTTAGAGCATAAACCAGGGACCTGATAGCGAATGCTGATGCACTGAGCTGATTGCCTCTATTGACTCCGGACCCTTGTCGACCCCATGACGGGCGAGCTACGAGGTGGTCGCGATCCTGAACTTTCTGGACTTGTTATCTGTCATGGTCTCACGGATCCGTGAATGGACCCAGACGGAGCCAGTCCTGTCAAAGGTTCGGCACATAGTCCTGTATGATGGGCAGCATAGACAACTCCCAGGCGAGTTGTGGGCATTTTCCGCCAAGCTGTCAGAATTTAACGTGGAAGATGATATCCTCTTGTGGGGTCGCATAAGGTCCTTCCAGAAAAAGGACAGGAGCTGATACTTAAGGACTCGCACAATGGGCATCTGGGTGTGACCAAAATTAAAATGTTGGCCCGGAGTTATGTCTGGTGACCAGGCCTTGACACCGACATTGAGAAGATGGCCCAACACTGCTCCGATTGCCAGTCGCATCAGAAGCTTCTGCCGGCCGCGCCTCTACATTACTGGGAATGGCCAGGGCGGCCTTGGGCACGAATACATGCCGATTTCGCCGGCCCTTTTCAAGGACCCATGTTCCTCTTATTGATTGATGCCCAATCAAAGTGGCTCGATGTACATAGGATGGCGGGAACAACATACCGTGCGATCACAAAGACCTTGCGTTTATCTTTCAGCACGCAAGGCCTTCCCGAGGTGCTGGTCACGGACAATGGTGCCCCTTTCACAAGTGAGGGGTTCGAGGGTTTCATGAAGATGAACGGCATATCCGCACCACTCCATACCAATACCACCCGGCTTCCAATGGGTTGGCGGAGCCCACAGTGCAGATGTTAAAACAGGGTCTCAGGAGACAGTCTTCCGGGTCCATGGACACTAGACTGACTATTTGTTCTGTTTTGTTATAGGATCATTCCACATGAGGCTCCCACGGAACTTCTAATGGGCTGCAGACTTTGAACCCACCTCAGCATGGTTTCCCCTGACGTTGGTGTGAAGCTACGCTGAAATCGGGAACAGCAGCGCCATGGCCCTGCTCAACGCCGGCCAGAATGGCAGTTTGCGCCCAGGGACCCGGTGTTTGTTCGCAATTCAGCCTGCGGCGCTCAGTGGCTCTCTGCTGTTATCCTGCGTGCGCATGACACCCAGCCTGATGTCAAAAGAATCCAATGCCCCTCTTCGCCAATGTCTTCGGCAAATGCCTCGGACTTTGGGAGGGAGGGATGTTATAACCGGCCTGGATCCTAATGGCTGGGGACAATTGGTTGCCCCATGTTACTTGGGGAATATGAGCTCCCCCAATGAGAGGAGGGGAAGGGGCAATCTTAAGCAGCACAGCTGTATAAATAGAGCTAGTCACTGTGGTACCAGCTCGAGAGGGAACCAATAGTTCACTATTAGCCCTGTGTACATATTGTGGGTTTTAAAAAAAATATATATATTTTATTCAAGATTTTTTGGCCAAACATAACAGTACGTAGTGTTTCTTTTAAACAACAATAAAGCAATATAAATAACATGGCCAGTTTTAAACAAATAAATAAATAATATATGAACAGAAACAAAAACCAAACTAAATGGCAACTGCCTTGTCAAGAATAAATACTCTCCAAATATACAATCCAACAGTCCAATATACATTACCTAAAACAAGTGCCTATACATATACAATAACATCCCTGAGAGTCCGTCCGATTCCTCCACCCCCCCCCCCCCCCCCCCACCGCCACCCCCCCCCCCCCCCCCCCTCCCCCTGGGTTGATGCTGTTGTCTTCTTCTTTTCCATTCCCTCTATCTTTCTGTGAGGTAGTCGACGAACGGTTGCCACCGCCTGGTGAACCCTTGAGCCAAACCCCTTAGTACGAACTTAATCCGTTCTAACTTTATGAACCCTGCCATGTCGTTTATCCAGGTCTCCACACCCGGGGGTTTGGCTTCCTTCCACATTAACAATATCCTGCGCCGGGCTACTAGGGACGCAAAGGCCAAAACATCAGCCTCTCTCGCCTCCTGCACTCCCGGCTCTTCTGCAACCCCAAATATAGCCAACCCCCAGCCTGGTTCGACCTGGACCCCCACCACCTTCGAAAGCACCTTTGCCAACCCCACCCAAAACCCCTGTAGTGCCGGACATGACCAGAACATGTGGGTGTGATTCGCTGGGCTTCTCGAGCATCTCGCACACCTATCCTCTACCCCCAAAAATTTACTGAGACGTGCTCCAGTCATATGCGCCCTGTGTAACACCTTAAATTGTATCAGGCTTAGCCTGGCACACGAGGACGATGAGTTTACCCTACGTAGGGCATCAGCCCACAGCCCCTCCTCAATCTCCTCCCCCAGCTCTTCTTCCCATTTCCCTTTCAGCTCATCTACCATGACCTTCCCCTCGTCCCTCATTTCCCTATATATGTCCGACACCTTACCATCCCCCACCCATGTCTCCGAGATCACTCTATCCTGCACCTCCTGCGTCGGGAGCTGCGGGAATTCCCTCACCTGTTGCCTCGCAAAAGCCCTCAGTTGCATATACCGAAATGCATTCCCTTGGGGCAGCCCATATTTTTCGGTCAGCGCTCCCAGACTCGCAAACGTCCCATCTACGAACAGATCTCTCAATTGTGCTACCCCTGCTCTTTGCCATGCTCCAAATCCTCCATCCATTCTCCCCGGAACAAACCTATGGTTATTTCTTATCGGGGACCGCACCGAGGCTCCCGTCTTTCCCCTATGCCGTCTCCACTGCCCCCAAATTTTCAATGTAGCCACCACCACCGGGCTTGTGGTGTATTTCTTCGGTGAGAACGGCAACGGTGCCGTCACCATAGCTTGTAGGCTAGTCCCCCTGCAGGACGCCCTCTCCAATCTCTTCCACGCCGCTCCCTCCTCTTCTCCCATCCACTTACACACCATTGAAATATTGGCGGCCCAGTAGTATTCACTTAGGCTCGGTAGTGCCAGCCCCCCCCCTGTCCCTACTACGCTGCAAAAATCCCCTCCTCACTCTCGGGGTCTTCCCGGCCCACACAAAACTCATAATACTCTTCTCGATTCTTTTGAAAAAAGCCTTCGTGACCACCACCGGGAGGCACTGAAACACAAAAAGGAATCTCGGGAGGACCACCATTTTAACCGCCTGCACCCTACCTGCCAGTGACAGGGACACCATGTCCCATCTCTTAAAGTCCTCCTCCATCTGCTCCACCAACCGCGTTAAATTAAGGAGGAGAATGCTGAGCCCCAGGCTAATAGAATAGATGGCATTGAGGTACGTAGGGAAGAGGTGTTGGCAATTCTGGACAGGCTGAAAATAGATAAGTCCCCGGGACCTGATGGGATTTATCCTAGGATTCTATGGGAGGCCAGGGAAGAGATTGCTGGACCTTTGGCTTTGATTTTTATGTCATCATTGGCTACAGGAATAGTGCCAGAGGACTGGAGGACAGCAAATGTGGTCCCTTTGTTCAAAAAGGGGAGCAGAGACAACCCCGGCAACTATAGACCGGTGAGCCTCACGTCTGTAGTGGGTAAAGTCTTGGAGGGGATTATAAGGGACAAGATTTATAATCATCTAGATAGGAATAATATGATCAGGGATAGTCAGCATGGCTTTGTGAAGGGTAGGTCATGCCTCACAAACCTTATTGAGTTCTTTGAGAAGGTGACTGAACAGGTAGACGAGGGTAGAGCAGTTGATGTGGTGTATATGGATTTCAGCAAAGCGTTTGATAAGGTTCCCCACGGTAGGCTATTGCAAAAAATACGGAGGCTGGGGATTGAGGGTGATTTAGAGATGTGGATCAGAAATTGGCTAGCTGAAAGAAGACAGAGGGTGGTGGTTGATGGGAAATGTTCAGAATGGAGTACAGTCACAAGTGGAGTACCACAAGGATCTGTTCTGGGGCCGTTGCTGTTTGTCATTTTTATCAATGACCTAGAGGAAGGCGCAGAAGGGTGGGTGAGTAAATTTGCAGACGATACTAAAGTCGGTGGTGTTGTCGATAGTGTGGAAGGATGTAGCAGGTTACAGAGGGATATAGATAAGCTGCAGAGCTGGGCTGAGAGGTGGCAAATGGAGTTTAATGTAGAGAAGTGTGAGGTGATTCACTTTGGAAGGAATAACAGGAATGCGGAATATTTGGCTAATGGTAAAGTTCTTGAAAGTGTGGATGAGCAGAGGGATCTAGGTGTCCATGTACATAGATCCCTGAAAGTTGCCACCCAGGTTGATAGGGTTGTGAAGAAGGCCTATGGAGTGTTGGCCTTTATTGGTAGAGGGATTGAGTTCCGGAGTCAGGAGGTCATGTTGCAGCTGTACAGAACTCTGGTACGGCCGCATTTGGAGTATTGCGTACAGTTCTGGTCACCGCATTATAGGAAGGACGTGGAGGCTTTGGAGCGGGTGCAGAGGAGATTTACCAGGATGTTGCCTGGTATGGAGGGAAAATCTTATGAGGAAAGGCTGACGGACTTGAGGTTGTTTTCGTTGGAGAGAAGAAGGTTAAGAGGAGACTTAATAGAGGCATACAAAATGATCAGGGGGTTGGATAGGGTGGACAGTGAGAGCCTTCTCCCGCGGATGGATATGGCTGGCACGAGGGGACATAACTTTAAACTGAGGGGTAATAGATATAGGACAGAGGTCAGAGGTAGGTTCTTTACGCAAAGAGTAGTGAGGCCGTGGAATGCCCTACCTGCTACAGTAGTGAACTCGCCAACATTGAGGGCATTTAAAAGTTTATTGGATAAACATATGGATGATAATGGCATAGTGTAGGTTAGATGGCTTTTGTTTCGGTGCAACATCGTGGGCCGAAGGGCCTGTACTGCGCTGTATTGTTCTATGTTCTATGTTCTATGTTCTATAAGCCTATGTAATGTACCCCAATTCTTGGCTATCTGGATCCCCAAGTACCGAAAGTCCCTTGTTACCTTCATATTGTGGTATTATAGGTAGTACCGTACCTGACAGGCTGAAACAACATTGGTATGCTTTCTATTGGTAGAATGTATGATAGCTCCGCCTTGTTCGGCGGGGTATAAGAACCCGTGCCGCCCCAGCAGCCTTCATTCTGCACCTGAGCTGCTGGGGGAAACATCTAGCTTATTAAAGCCTTCAGTTGGACTACAACCTCGCTTTAGAAATGAAAAATGAAAATCGCTTATTGTCACAAGTAGGCTTCAAATTAAGCTACTGTGAAAAGCCCCTAGTCGCCACATTCCGGCGCCTGTTCGGGGAGGCTGTCATTGATCGTGCATCAATTTAATAAGCTAGAATTTTAAGAAGAAAGGATGGAGCTCCGAATCAAGCCGGAGTGTCTGCAACTTAGCCCCCACGCGGTGAACTCAGCGGCAATCTTTAAGCACTGGTTGGCGTGCTTTAAAGGGTATCTCGAGATGGCCGAAAACGCATCCACGGGAGAGCAGAAACTGCATGTCCTGCACTCGAGGGTGAGCCTGGAGATTTACACCCTTATCGAGGAAGCGGGAGACTTCGATGCAGCAATAGAGCTGCTAAAAGGACACTATATTCGCCCGGTAAACCAGGTCTACGCCTGGCACCTGCTTGCAAAAAGGTGAAAAACCCCTGGGGATTTGCTGGAGGAATTCTACCGTGCACTCCTGGTGTTGGGCAGAAGCTGCGGCTGCCCACAAGTTTCAGCGAGCGAACACACAGAACTCTTAGTCCGGGACGCTTTCATGGCAGGTATGCTATCGTCACAAATCGGCCAGCGCCTGTTAGAAAAGGACACCCTGTGTCTCAGGGAGGCACGGGCCCTTGCAGGCTCCCTGGACGTGGCCTCCAGGAACGCCTGCGCTTACGTTCCCGACCACGCGGCAGCCCCCTGGACAGTGTGGAACCCCTCCGCAGCCGACCCCGAGACTTCCCCCATTCCCCCACAGGCCTGCACTGCAAGGCGGCCTGGCACTCCCGAGGGGCCCCGCAGCTACTTTTGCGGGCAGGCAAAGCAACCCCGTCAGCGCTGCCTGGCCCGCGCATCCACCTGCAAGGGATGCGGCAAAAAGGGCCATTTCGTGGGGGTATGCCAAGCCCGGGCAGGCTCCGGCGGCGAGTACGGACCGCAACCACTAACCTCTCCACGGGCCCCGTGCGGCCAGCGGTCGCCGCCGTCTTGTTCCCCGGACGCCACGTTGGAGGGATGGGCCACTCTGTCCCATGGGCCATTTTGTCCACCCTGTTTTTGAAAACTCACCACTATTCTTAGAAGTCCCCCTATACCAAAAAGGGCCGACATTCTAAATGGTGATCAGGGATTCTCACTCCCCGACTCCGATGCAAGCTTCAGTGGGTGCTATTCAGGTCAAACTATGTTTTCAAGTTATCCCCCGGTATAACCCATACCTTCACCGAAGATTTCATCTACTTACCACTTAGTAGCATCGATCCTGGGTCCCGCATTGCTAAGTAAGTCAAGTAGACTTTGGAATAACCACTAATTCAGGTTAAATTAATTTATTTTATTATTATATTTTTTCTTTTAAAAGCTGCAAATACTTTCTTTACAGAAAGGAAAAAGATCTTGCTTCTGGATCCTTCTGGTTGGTTGAAGGGACCTTCAGGCCCAACTTGACAATCAATCTTCTTTAAAGTCTGGTCTTCTTTAGATGTATTCGCTGCTGAGCTCGGTTGCTGTGACCTATCTTTCCCATGTACCGAGCTGTGAGAGCTGGCTCTGCTGGCTGTCTCTGAGCTGACTCTGAGCTGACTGGCTCCTCTTTAAATTGTAGTCTTCCTTAGATGTATTAGTTATTTTAGCTCGGCTGCTTTGCCCTGTCCCTTCCCCATGGCCGAGCTGACTGTAATCTGACTCTGAGCTGCTTCTCTTCTCTGCTTCTCTCTCTCTCCCTCTGAGTTCTGGTTCTGGTTCTGGTTTCTAGGTTTATATTCTCTTTCTAACAGTTATTAAGTTTTTATGACGTTGTTGTAAAGTAACTCTTATTTTCTTTGATTGTAAAAAGTATCTTTGATCCAAAACATTCTAATCCAACTAAGTATTCATTTTGACATGACTTCATCTCAGAGATCTGATTACATTGTTTCCTTTGTGATGTTCAGAATGCTTTGACTTCAAGAGGTGTTACTTTTAATTCCTGTCATTTCTATAATTTTATTTTCCAATTGTGTCCTCAGCTCATAATTTTGACTTTGATTTTGACTTTAAATTATGTTTCTCATAGACTGATAGTCTCCAGTTTTCTTTAATTTACCTGGTATTAGCAAATTTTCACACCTAGAATTCAACTGAACCTCATCCATTCTTTTCCAGCTGCTAACTAAGATAGTTACTTTCAATGAAGGTGTGAGCCATTGTTTTTGGCTTCATTCAAAATCCTGTTTGTCTTGTTTGCTAAGCCTGCTTGACCAAGGCTACCTGCTTCTCCCCTCTCTCTCTCTGAGTTCTGGTTGTCGTTCTAGTTCTTCCTGCCCTGTTCTCTTGGTTTATATTCTCTTTCTAACAATGAAGTTTTTATGACGTTATTGTAAAGTAACTCTTATTTTCTTTGATTGTAAAAAGTATCTTTGATCTAAACCTTTTAATCCAACTAAGTATTCATTTTGACATGACTTCATCTCATAGATCTGATTACATTGTTTCCTTTGTGATGTTCAAAATGCTTTGACTTCAAGAGGTGTGAATTTTAATTCCTGTCATTGCTATAGTTTTATTTTCCAATTGTGTCATCAGCTCAATTTTGACTTTGATTTTGGCTTTGAATTAAGTTTCTCTTAGACTGATAGTCTCCAGTTTTCTTTAATTTACCTGGTATTAGCAAATTTTCACACCTAGAATTATCACCAAATTCAACTGAACCTCATCCATTCTTTTCCAGATCCTTACTAAGATAGTTACTTTCAATGAAGGTGTGAGCCATTGTTTTTGGCTTCATTCAAAATCCTGTTTGTCTTGTTTGCTGAGCCTGCTTGACCAAGGCTATTTGCATTTTACAATCCTTCCCTGGCAGCTGCTGTTAACCCTTTGTGGGATCTTTCCCCGTATCCTCTCATGTTTCTCTCAGACCAGATATTGCCAGACTTCCATGTTTCAAATGACACATCTTTCCATATTTTCAATAACAACCCCCAGCCATGTGCGACCAATGGGAGACGCCATCTTGGATGAACCCCAAGGACCCCAGCTCGACTGACCACGCACTGCCCGAAGAGAACTCTCATCTGCTGCGATTAGCCTCGGTGACTCTGGGTCAGTCTCGGCCTCGAACACTCTCAACTGCTACGACGACCGTATTCATCAACGGGAACGAGACGTCCTGCCTAATCGACTCTGGGAGCACGGAGAGCTTCATACACCCTGACACGGTAAGGCGCTGTTCTCTCCTCATCCACCCCATTAAATCAAAAAACCTCCCTGGCTTCCGGTTCCCACCCAGTGGAGATAAAGGGGTTTTGTGCAGCAAACCTCACAGTCCAGGGAAGGGAGTTCAAAAATTTCCGTCTCTACGTCCTGCCCCACCTCTGCGCGGCTACACTCCTGGGTTTAGACTTCCAGTGTAACCTCCAAAGTCTGAACTTCCAATTCGGCGGCCCTATACCCCACCTTGCCCTATACCCCCCCTTACTGTCTGCGGCCTCGCGACCCTTAAGGTCAACCCGCCTTCCCTGTTTGCGAACCTCACCCCGGATTGCAAACCCGTCGCCACCAGGAGCAGACGCTAACAGTGCCCAGGACCAGATCTTTATTAGATCAGAGGTCCAAAGGCTACTGAGGGAAGAGGTCATTGAAGCCAGTAACAGCCCCTGGAGAGCTCAAGTAGTGGTGGTAAAGACCGGGGAGAAGCATAGGATGGTCATCGACTACAGCCAGACCATCAACAGGTTTACGCAGCTGGACGCGTACCCTCTCCCCCGCATATCCGACCTGGTAAACAGGATCGCGCATTTTAAGGTCTTCTCCACGGTGGACCTCAAGTCCGCCTACCACCAGCTCCCCATCCGCACCAGTGACCGCAAATACACTGCCTTCGAGGCAGATGGGCGGCTCTATCACTTCTTAAGGGTTCTCTTCGGTGTCACTAACGGGGTCTCGGTCTTCCAGCGTGAGATGGACCGAATGGTTGACCGGTACGGTTTACAGGCAACATTCCCATATCTCAATAATGTCACCATCTGCGGCCACGACCAGCAGGATCACGACACCAACCTCCGAAAATTTATCCAGACCGCTAAAATCCTCAACCTTACATACAACAAGGATAAAAGCGTATTTAGCACCGACCATCCTCAGCTACGTAGTGCGAAATGGAGTTATAGGCCCCGACCCTGAATGCATGCACCCCCTTATGGAGTTCCCCCTCCCTCACTGCCCCAAGGCCCTGAAACGTTGCCGAGGGTTTTTTAGCTCCTACGCCCAGTGGGTCCCCAACTACGTGGACAAGGCCCGTCCCCTGATCCAATCCACAGCTTTTCCCCTGTCGATAGAAGCCCGCCAGGCCTTCAGCCGCATCAAAGCAGACATTGCAAAGGCCACGATGCATGCCATCGACGAGTCCCTCCCCTTCCAAGTCGAGAGCGATGCGCCCGACGTAGCTCTGGCGGCCACCCTCAACCAAGCAGGCAGGCCCGTGGCCTTCTTCTCTCGTACCCTCCATGCTTCCGAAATCCGCCACTCCTCAGTCGAAAAGGAGGCCCAGGCCATAGTAGAAGCTGTGCGACATTGGAGGCATTACCTGGCCGGAAGGAGATTCACTCTCCTCACTGACCAACCGTCGGTTGCTTTCATGTTTGATAATGCACAAAAAAACGACAAGATCTTGCGGTGGAGGATCAAACTCTCCACCTACAACTACAAGATCTTGTATCATCCCGGGAAGCTAAACGAGCCTCCTGACGCCCTGTCCCGCGGCACATGTGCCACCGCACAAGTGGACCGCCTCCGAGCCCTCCACGAGGACCTCTGCCACCCGGGGGTCACTCGCTTTTTCCATTTTGTCAAGACCCGCAACCTGCCCTACTCCATCGAGGAGGTCAGGACAGCCACCAGGGACTTCCAAATCTGGTGTGGGACAGCAGAAATGGACCAGTGGTTTTTAAAACAAAACAATGTTTATTCTATGAAAGTTAACCTTTTTAAAACATACAGTGAACATCTTAGCAACCATTAATTCAAATACAACCCCCAAAGAATACAACACTAAGTAACCTGTATGCTGTTCTTTTACCATCCAAAAGACTTAACAAACCTCCAAACAGGAGCACATCAGGGTTTACATTCAAGACTGAAAACATTTATACTCCTTCTGAATTCACCAAATGATCCATAGATAGTTTTTGGATGGCAGAGATCAACAGCAGTGCAGCTCACAGACACACCCAAGCTTTTTCAAACTGAAACTAAAGAAGCAGAAGTAGAGTTCAGCTCCACCCACACTCTGACATTACTCCAGTAACATGAGCTGCTCCATTTCTTAAAGGTACATTTCTTAAACACTCATTTCTTAAAGGGTACTCTCACATGACAGCGCAGATCGAGAAGGAGGGCCTGGCAGTGGTCTTTGCGGTGAAACGCTTCCACCAGAATGTTTATGGCTGCTATTTCACTATCGTTACTGATCATAAGCCTCTGCTTGGACTTTTTAGAGAGGATACGCCAATTCCGCCCATTGCTTCTGCGTAGATCCAGCGCTGGGCTTTGCTGTTTGCTACCTACAGGTATTCTTTAGAGCATAAACCAGGGACCTGATAGCGAATGCTGATGCACTGAGCTGATTGCCTTTGTTGACTCCGGACCCTTGTCGACCCCATGACGGGCGAGCTACGAGGTGGTCGCGATCCTGAACTTTCTGGACTTGTTATCTGTCATGGTCTCACGGATCCGTGAATGGACCCAGACGGAGCCAGTCCTGTCAAAGGTTCGGCACATAGTCCTGTATGATGGGCAGCATAGACAGCTCCCAGGCGAGTTGTGGGCATTTTCCGCCAAGCTGTCAGAATTTAACGTGGAAGATGATATCCTCTTGTGGGGTCGCATAAGGTCCTTCCAGAAAAAGGACAGGAGCTGATACTTAAGGACTCGCACAATGGGCATCTGGGTGTGACCAAAATTAAAATGTTGGCCCGGAGTTATGTCTGGTGACCAGGCCTTGACACCGACATTGAGAAGATGGCCCAACACTGCTCCGATTGCCAGTCGCATCAGAAGCTTCTGCCGGCCGCGCCTCTACATTACTGGGAATGGCCAGGGCGGCCTTGGGCACGAATACATGCCGATTTCGCCGGCCCTTTTCAAGGACCCATGTTCCTCTTATTGATTGATGCCCAATCAAAGTGGCTCGATGTACATAGGATGGCGGGAACAACATACCGTGCGATCACAAAGACCTTGCGTTTATCTTTCAGCACGCAAGGCCTTCCCGAGGTGCTGGTCACGGACAATGGTGCCCCTTTCACAAGTGAGGGGTTCGAGGGTTTCATGAAGATGAACGGCATATCCGCACCACTCCATACCAATACCACCCGGCTTCCAATGGGTTGGCGGAGCCCACAGTGCAGATGTTAAAACAGGGTCTCAGGAGACAGTCTTCCGGGTCCATGGACACTAGACTGACTATTTGTTCTGTTTTGTTATAGGATCATTCCACATGAGGCTCCCACGGAACTTCTAATGGGCTGCAGACTTTGAACCCACCTCAGCATGGTTTCCCCTGACGTTGGTGTGAAGCTACGCTGAAATCGGGAACAGCAGCGCCATGGCCCTGCTCAACGCCGGCCAGAATGGCAGTTTGCGCCCAGGGACCCAGTGTTTGTTCGCAATTCAGCCTGCGGCGCTCAGTGGCTCTCTGCTGTTATCCTTCGTGCGCATGACACCCAGCCTGATGTCAAAAGAATCCAATGCCCCTCTTCGCCAATGTCTTCGGCAAATGCCTCGGACTTTGGGAGGGAGGGATGTTATAACCGGCCTGGATCCTAATGGCTGGGGACAATTGGTTGCCCCATGTTACTTGGGGAATATGAGCTCCCCCAATGAGAGGAGGGGAAGGGGCAATCTTAAGCAGCACAGCTGTATAAATAGAGCTAGTCACTGTGGTACCAGCTCGAGAGGGAACCAGTAGTTCACTATTAGCCCTGTGTACATATTGTGGGTTTTTTAAAATATATTTTATTCAAGATTTTTTGGCCAAACATAACAGTACGTAGTGTTTCTTTTACACAACAATAAAGCAATATAAATAACATGGCCAGTTTTAAACAAATAAATAAATAATATATGAACAAAAACAAAAACCAAACTAAATGGCAACTGCCTGGTCAAAAATAAATACTCTCCAAATATACAATCCAACAGTCCAATATATATTACCTAAAACAAGTGCCATACATATACAATAACATCCCTGAGAGTCCGTCCGATTCCTCCCCCCCCTCCCTCCCCACCCCCCACCCCTCCCCCTGGGTTGCTGCTGTTGTCTTCTTCTTTTCCATTCCCTCTATCTTTCTGTGAGGTAGTCGACGAACGGTTGCCACCGCCTGGTGAACCCTTGAGCCGAACCCCTTAGTACGAACTTAATCCGTTCTAACTTTATGAACCCTGCCATGTCGTTTATCCAGGTCTCCACACCCGGGGGTTTGGCTTCCTTCCACATTAACAATATCCTGCGCCGGGCTACTAGGGACGCAAAGGCCAAAACATCAGCCTCTCTCGCCTCCTGCACTCCCGGCTCTTCTGCAACCCCAAATATAGCCAACCCCCAGCCTGGTTCGACCTGGACCCCCACCACCTTCGAAAGCACCTTTGCCAACCCCACCCAAAACCCCTGTAGTGCCGGGCATGACCAGAACATGTGGGTGTGATTCGCTGGGCTTCTCGAGCATCTCGCACACCTATCCTCTACCCCAAAAAATTTACTGAGCCGTGCTCCAGTCATATGCGCCCTGTGTAACACCTTAAATTGTATCAGGCTTAGCCTGGCACACGAGGACGATGAGTTTACCCTACGTAGGGCATCAGCCCACAGCCCCTCCTCAATCTCCTCCCCCAGCTCTTCTTCCCATTTCCCTTTCAGCTCATCTACCATGATCTTCCCCTCGTCCCTCATTTCCCTATATATGTCCGACACCTTACCACCCCCCACCCATGTCTCTGAGATCACTCTATCCTGCACCTCCTGCGTCGGGAGCTGCGGGAATTCCCTCACCTGTTGCCTCGCAAAAGCCCTCAGTTGCATATACCGAAATGCATTCCCTTGGGGCAGCTCATATTTTTCCGTCAGCGCTCCCAGACTCGCAAACGTCCCATCTACGAACAGATCTCTCAATTGTGCTACCCCTGCTCTTTGCCATGCTCCAAATCCCCCATCCATTCTCCCCGGAACAAACCTATGGTTATTTCTTATCGGGGACCGCACCGAGGCTCCCGTCTTTCCCCTATGCCGTCTCCACTGCCCCCAAATTTTCAATGTAGTCACCACCACCGGGCTTGTGGTGTATTTCTTCAGTGAGAACGGCAACGGTGCCGTCACCATAGCTTGTAGGCTAGTCCCCCTGCAGGACGCCCTCTCCAATCTCTTCCATGCCGTTCCCTCCTCTTCTCCCATCCACTTACACACCATTGAGATATTGGCGGCCCAGTAGTACTCACTTAGGCTCGGTAGTGCCATCCCCCCCCTGTCCCTACTACGCTGCAAAAATCCCCTCCTCACTCTCGGGGTCTTCCCGGCCCACACAAAACTCATAATACTCTTCTCGATTCTTTTGAAAAAAGCCTTCGTGACCACCACCGGGAGGCACTGAAACACAAAAAGGAATCTCGGGAGGACCACCATTTTAACCGCCTGCACCCTCCCTGCCAGTGACAGGGACACCATGTCCCATCTCTTAAAGTCCTCCTCCATCTGTTCCACCAACCGCGTTAAATTAAGCCTATGTAATGTACCCCAATTCTTGGCTATCTGGATCCCCAAGTACCGAAAGTCCCTTGTTACCTTCATATTGTGGTATTATAGGTAGTACCGTACCTGACAGGCTGAAGCAACATTGGTATGCTTTCTATTGGTAGAATGTATGATAGCTCCGCCTTGTTAGGCGGGGTATAAGAACCCGTGCCGCCCCAGCAGCCTTCATTCTGCACCTGAGCTGCTGGGGGAAACATCTAGCTTATTAAAGCCTTCAGTTGGACTACAACCTCGCTTTAGAAATGAAAAATGAAAATCGCTTATTGTCACAAGTAGGCTTCAAATTAAGCTACTGTGAAAAGCCCCTAGTCGCCACATTCCGGCGCCTGTTCGGGGAGGCTGTCATTGATCGTGCATCAATTTAATAAGCTAGAATTTTAAGAAGAAAGGATGGAGCTCCGAATCAAGCCGGAGTATCTGCAACTTAGCCCCCACGCGGCGAACTCAGCGGCAATCTTTAAGCACTGGCTGGCGAGCTTTAAAGGGTATCTCGAGATGGCCGAAAACGCATCCGCGGGAGAGCAGAAACTGCATGTCCTGCACTCAAGGGTGAGCCCGGAGATTTACACCCTTATCGAGGAAGCGGGAGACTTCGATGCAGCAATAGAGCTGCTAAAAGGACACTATATTCGCCCGGTAAACCAGGTCTACGCCTGGCACCTGCTTGCAAAAAGGTGAAAAACCCCTGGGGATTTGCTGGAGGAATTCTACCGTGCACTCCTGGTGTTGGGCAGAAGCTGCGGCTGACCACAAGTTTCAGCGAGCGAACACACAGAACTCTTAGTCCGGGACGCTTTCATGGCAGGTATGCTATCATCACAAATCGGCCAGCGCCTGTTAGAAAAGGACACCCTGGGTCTCAGGGAGGCACGGGCCCTTGCAGGCTCCCTGGACGTGGCCTCCAGGAACGCCTGCGCTTACGTTCCCGACCACGCGGCAGCCCCCTGGACAGTGTGGAACCCCTCCGCAGCTGACCCCGAGACTTCCCCCATTCCCCCACAGGCCTGCACTGCAAGGCAGCCTGGCAACCCCGAGGGGCCCCGCAGCTACTTTTGCGGGCAGGCAAAGCAACCCCGTCAGCGCTGCCTGGCCCGCGCATCCACCTGCAAGGGATGCGGCAAAAAGGGCCATTTCGTGGGGGTATGCCAAGCCCGGGCAGGCTCCGGCGGCGAATGCGGACCGCAACCACTAACCTCTCCACGGGCCCCGTGCGGCCAGCGGTCGCCGCCGTCTTGTTCCCCGGACGCCACGTTGGAGGGATGGGCCACTCTGTCCCATGGGCCATTTTGTCCACCCTGTTTTTGAAAACTCACCACTATTCTTAGAAGTCCCCCTATACCAAAAAGGGCCGACATTCTAAATGGTGATCAGGGATTCTCACTCCCCGACTCCGATGCAAGCTTCAGTGGGTGCTATTCAGGTCAAACTATGTTTTCAAGTTATCCCCCGGTATAACCCATACCTTCACCGAAGATTTCATCTACTTACCACTTAGTAGCATCGATCCTGGGTCCCACATTGCTAAGTAAGTCAAGTAGACTTTGGAATAACCACTAATTCAGGTTAAATTAATTTATTTTATTATTATATTTTTTCTTTTAAAAGCTGCAAATACTTTCTTTACAGAAAGGAAAAAGATCTTGCTTCTGGATCCTTCTGGTTGGTTGAAGGGACCTTCAGGCCCAACTTGACAATCAATCTTCTTTAAAGTCTGGTCTTCTTTAGATGTATTCGCTGCTGAGCTCGGTTGCTGTGTCCTATCTTTCCCATGTACCGAGCTGTGAGAGCTGGCTCTGCTGGCTGTCTCTGAGCTGACTCTGAGCTGACTGGCTCCTCTTTAAATTGTAGTCTTCCTTAGATGTATTAGTTATTTTAGCTCGGCTGCTTTGCCCTGTCCCTTCCCCATGGCCGAGCTGACTGTAATCTGACTCTGAGCTGCTTCTCTTCTCTGCTTCTCTCTCTCTCCTTCTGAGTTCTGGTTCTGGTTCTGGTTTCTAGGTTTATATTCTCTTTCTAACAGTTATTAAGTTTTTCTGACGTTGTTGTAAAGTAACTCTTATTTTCTTTGATTGTAAAAAGTATCTTTGATCTAAAACATTCTAATCCAACTAAGTATTCATTTTGACATGACTTCATCTCAGAGATCTGATTACATTGTTTCCTTTGTGATGTTCAAAATGCTTTGACTTCAAGAGGTGTTACTTTTAATTCCTGTCATTTCTATAGTTTTATTTTCCAATTGTGTCCTCAGCTCATAATTTTGACTTTGATTTTGACTTTGAATTATGTTTCTCGTAGACTGATAGTCTCCAGTTTTCTTTAATTTACCTGGTATTAGCAAATTTTCACACCTAGAATTCAACTGAACCCCATCCATTCTTTTCCAGCTGCTAACTAAGATAGTTACTTTCAATGAAGGTGTGAGCCATTGTTTTTGGCTTCATTCAAAATCCTGTTTGTCTTGTTTGCTAAGCCTGCTTGACCAAGGCTATCTGCTTCTCCCCTCTCTCTCTCTGAGTTCTGGTTGTCGTTCTGGTTCTTCCTGCCCTGTTCTCTTGGTTTATATTCTCTTTCTAACAATGAAGTTTTTATGACGTTATTGTAAAGTAACTCTTATTTTCTTTGATTGTAAAAAGTATCTTTGATCTAAACCTTTTAATCCAACTAAGTATACATTTTGACATGACTTCATCTCATAGATCTGATTACATTGTTTCCTTTGTGATGTTCAAAATGCTTTGACTTGAAGAGGTGTGAATTTTAATTCCTGTCATTGCTATAGTTTTATTTTCCAATTGTGTCATCAGCTCAATTTTGACTTTGATTTTGGCTTTGAATTAAGTTTCTCTTAGACTGATAGTCTCCAGTTTTCTTTAATTTACCTGGTATTAGCAAAATTTCACACCTAGAATTCAACTGAACCTCATCCATTCTTTTCCAGCTGCTAACTAAGATAGTTACTTTCAATGAAGGTGTGAGCCATTGTTTTTGGCTTCATTCAAAATCCTGTTTGTCTTGTTTGCTGAGCCTGCTTGACCAAGGCTATTTGCATTTTACAATCCTTCCCTGGCAGCTGCTGTTAACCCTTTGTGGGATCTTTCCCCGTATCCTCTCATGTTTCTCTCAGACCAGATATTGCCAGACTTCCATGTTTCAAATGACACATCTTTCCATATTTTCAATAACAACCCCCAGCCATGTGCGACCAATGGGAGACGCCATCTTGGATGAACCCCAAGGACCCCAGCTCGACTGACCACGCACTGCCCGAAGAGAACTCTCATCTGCTGCGATTAGCCTCGGTGACTCTGGGTCAGTCTCGGCCTCGAACACTCTCAACTGCTACGACGACCGTATTCATCAACGGGAACGAGACGTCCTGCCTAATCGACTCTGGGAGCACGGAGAGCTTCATACACCCTGACACGGTAAGGCGCTGTTCTCTCCTCATCCACCCCATTAAATCAAAAAACCTCCCTGGCTTCCGGTTCCCACCCAGTGGAGATAAAGGGGTTTTGTGCAGCAAACCTCACAGTCCAGGGAAGGGAGTTCAAAAATTTCCGTCTCTACGTCCTGCCCCACCTCTGCGCGGCTACACTCCTGGGTTTAGACTTCCAGTGTAACCTCCAAAGTCTGACCTTCCAATTCGGCGGCCCTATACCCCACCTTGCCCTATACCCCCCCTTACTGTCTGCGGCCTCGCGACCCTTAAGGTCAACCCGCCTTCCCTGTTTGCGAACCTCACCCCGGATTGCAAACCCGTCGCCACCAGGAGCAGACGCTAACAGTGCCCAGGACCGGATCTTTATTAGATCAGAGGTCCAAAGGCTACTGAGGGAAGAGGTCATTGAAGCCAGTAACAGCCCCTGGAGAGCTCAAGTAGTGGTGGTAAAGACCGGGGAGAAGCATAGGATGGTCATCGACTACAGCCAGACCATCAACGGGTTTACGCAGCTGGACGCGTACCCTCTCTCCCGCATATCCGACCTGGTAAACAGGATCGCGCATTTTAAGGTCTTCTCCACGGTGGACCTCAAGTCCGCCTACCACCAGCTCCCCATCCGTACTAGTGACCGCAAATACACTGCCTTCGAGGCAGATGGGCGGCTCTATCACTTCTTAAGGGTTCCCTTCGGTGTCACTCACGGGGTCTCGGTCTTCCAGCGTGAGATGGACCGAATGGTTGACCGGTACGGTTTACGGGCAACATTCCCATATCTCAATAATGTCACCATCTGCGGCCATGACCAGCAGGATCACGACACCAACCTCCGAAAATTTATCCAGACCGCTAAAATCCTCAACCTTACATACAACAAGGATAAAAGCGTATTTAGCACCGACCATCCTCAGCTACGTAGTGCGAAATGGAGTTATAGGCCCCGACCCTGAATGCATGCACCCCCTTATGGAGTTCCCCCTCCCTCACTGCCCCAAGGCCCTGAAACGTTGCCGAGGGTTTTTTAGCTCCTACGCCCAGTGGGTCCCCAACTACGTGGACAAGGCCCGTCCCCTGATCCAATCCACAGCTTTTCCCCTGTCGATAGAAGCCCGCCAGGCCTTCAGCCGCATCAAAGCAGACATTGCAAAGGCCACGATGCATGCCATCGACGAGTCCCTCCCCTTCCAAGTCGAGAGCGATGCGTCCGACGTAGCTCTGGCGGCCACCCTCAACCAAGCGGGCAGACCCGTGGCCTTCTTCTCTCGTACCCTCCATGCTTCCGAAATCCGCCACTCCTCAGTCGAAAAGGAGGCCCAGGCCATAGTAGAAGCTGTGCGACATTGGAGGCATTACCTGGCCGGAAGGAGATTCACTCTCCTCACTGACCAACCGTCGGTTGCTTTCATGTTTGATAATGCACAAAAAACGACAAGATCTTGCGGTGGAGGATCAAACTCTCCACCTACAACTACAAGATCTTGTATCATCCCGGGAAGCTAAACGAGCCTCCTGACGCCCTGTCCCGCGGCACATGTGCCACCGCACAAGTGGACCGCCTCCGAGCCCTCCACGAGGACCTCTGCCACCCGGGGGTCACTCGCTTTTTCCATTTTGTCAAGACCCGCAACCTGCCCTACTCCATCGAGGAGGTCAGGACAGCCACCAGGGACTTCCAAATCTGCGCAGAGTGCAAACCGCACTTCTACCGACCAGAGAAAGCGCACCTGATAAAGGCTTCCCGTCCCTTGAACGCCCCAGCATGGACTTCTAAGGCCCCCTCCCCTCCACCAACCCCAACACGTACTTCCTGAACGTGATTGACGAGTACTCCCGGTTCCCATTCGCCAACCCCTGCCCCGACATGACCGCAACCACCGTCATCAAGGCCCTCCACAGCATCTTTGCACTGTTCGGGTTCCCCGCTTACATACATAGAGATAGGGGGTCCTCCTTTATGAGCGACGAACTGCGTCAATTCCTGCTCAGCAAGGGCATCGCCTCGAGCAGTATGAGCAGTTACAACCCCCGGGATAACGGACAGTTAGAGAGGGAGAACGGAACAGTCTGGAAGACCGTCCTATTGGTCCTCCGGTCCAGGAACCTCCCAGTCTCCCGCTGGCAAGAAGTCCTCCCGGATGCCCTCCACTCCATCCGGTCACTGATTTGTACGACCACCAATCAGATACCTCACGAACGTCTCCTTGTCTTCCCCAGGAAGTCCTCCTCTAGGACCTCGCTCCCGACCTGGCTGGCAGCACCCAGACCCATCCTGCTTCGAAAACATGTGCGGGCGCACAAGTCGGACCCGTTGGTCGAGAGGGTCCATCTTCTCCATGCTAACCCCCAGTACGCCTACGTGGCGTACCCCGACGGCCGACAAGATACGGTCTCCCTACGGGACCTGGCGCCCACCTCAAGATTTTCTCTTTATCGAGCCCCTCCAAAAGCTCCCGCATATCCGACTCATTCCCCAGAGGCCCCAACTTATACAACCTCTTATAAAATTCCTCAAATGCCCTGTTCACCTGCTCCAGCGCAGTCACCAGCCCATCACCCCATCCCAGTCCTGAACAATCTCCCAGGAGGCCGCCTGCCGGCGGAGCTGACCCACCAACAAGCGACTGGCCTTCTCCCCGCACTCGTACACCGCTTTCCCTGTGGACAAAAGGTCAAATCGTGCCTGCTGTTAGAACATAGAACATAGAACATTACAGCGCAGTACAGGCCCTTCGGCCCTCGGTGTTGCGCCGACCTGTGAAACCAATCTAAAGCCCATCTACACTATTCCCTTATCGTCCATATGTCTATCCAATGACCATTTAAATGCCCTTAGTGTTGGCGAGTCCACTACTGTTGCAGGCAGGGCATTCCACGCCCTTACTACTCTCTGAGTAAAGAACCTACCTCTCACATCTGTCCTATATCTATCTCCCCTCAATTTAAAGCTATGTCCCCTCGTGCTAGACATCACCATCCGAGGAAAAAGGCTCTCACTGTCCACCCTATCCAATCCTCTGATCATCTTGTATGCCTCAATTAAGTCACCTCTTAACCTTCTTCTCTCTATCGAAAACAGCCTCAGGTCCCTCAGCCTTTCCTCATAAGATCTTCCCTCCATACCAGGCAACATTCTGGTAAATCTCCTCTGCACCCTTTCCAATGCTTCCACATCCTTCCTATAATGCGGCGACCAGAATTGCACGCAATACTCCAAATGCGGCCGCACCAGAGTGTTGTACAGCTGCAACATGACCTCATGGCTCCGAAACTCAATCCCTCTACCAATAAAAGCTAACACATTGTACGCCTTCTTAAAAACCCTCTCAACCTGGGTGGCAACTTTCAGAGATCTATGTAAATGGACACCGAGATCTCTCTGCTCATCCACACTGCCAAGAATCTTACCATTAGCCCAGTACTCTGTCTTCCTGTTATTCCTTCCAAAATGAATCACCTCAACTTTTCTGCATTAACCTCCATTTGCCACCTCTCAGCCCAGCGCTGCAGTTTATCTATGTCCCTCTGTAATTTGTAACATCCTTCCGCACTGTCCACAACTCCACCGACTTTAGTCATCTGCAAATTTACTCAAACATCCTTCTACACCCTCCTCCAGGTCATTTCTACTGTTCCTTTCTACTGGCCGATGGTTCCGCAGTGGGATCTTCCACATACTTCCCATCAACCTCCAAAATTCCGTCTACCAGCCGCTGCCTCTCCTCTCTTGCCTCCCTATCCACCTGAGCCTCATACGCGATGATCTTGCCTCTTATCACCACCTTCAGCGCCTCCCAAACCACCAACGGCGAGACCTCCCCATTCTTATTAAACCCCACAATAACCGTCAATCACCTTTGTCATCCTCCAACAAAAACCCGGATCGGCAAGCAACCCAACGACCAACCTCGTCGCCAGCCTCCTCTCCAAGACTACATCCACCAAGCTCGGAGCGAGATCTGACATAACAATCGCCGAGTATTCTGCTTTCCTCACCCTCGACAGCAGTGACCTCCCCAGAATAAAGACGTCAACTCTCGAGCATACATTCTGCACTGGCAATAAAAAAGGAATACTCTCTATCCCCTGGATGTAAGGACCGCCATGGGTCCGCTCCCGCATCTCCTTCATAAACGCTGCCGATGCCCCTGCCCCCCCGGCTCCCGCAGAGGTCCACGAACGTGGCTTAAATCGATCCACCTTCAGATGCAACACTGCATTTAAATCCTCGCCTAAAATTAACTGATGCGTGTCCAGGCTATGGATGGCCACCAACATCCTCTTCGTAAACCCTCCATCATCCCAATTCAGGGCACACATGCTAACCCACACCACCAACCTCTCCTCCGATGTGCCCGTCACTGTAACGTATCAGCCCCCCCCTGATCTACCACCACCTTTTCCATCTGAAACCTAACTCTCTTATCCACCAGCACCGCTGCCCCCTGGGCCCAGCTATCAGAGCCTGAGCAGAACACCTGACTCACCCAACCCTTCCGATGCCTAACCTGGTCCTTCACCCTCGGATGGGTCACCTGCAGCAGCACCTCATTGGTTCTCAAGCTCTTTTAATGTGAAAAGACTGTCGCCCGTTTCACTGATCCACCCGACATTCAACATTCCCATTCGGACGGGGGAGGGGCGGGATCTCTCACCCCCCCCCCCCCCCTTCTCAGCCATGACCACCCACGGGGCATACCTCCCCCCACCCCCCGCCAACTTCTTAGGCCCAGCATCCACCCAAAATGGCCCCCAGCCCCGCCCCACGAATGGGACCAAGTGTTGCCCCTAGTCACCGTCAACCATCTACCCCTCCCCACTATCCCCGAAACCCCTCAAATACTTCCTCCCGAAACCGCTCCTCTCTGCATGCTCCCCATCCTCCCTCCATCCACACCTCTTCGGCCAATCAAAACCTGCCCACACAGGCCCGGTGGGCCATGGTCCCTCCCCCCACCTCACTCCCGGTCACTAGTGAGGTGGCCCCCAACAGAGCCCCTCCCCCACACACCTAACACAAAGGCCAACAGAGAACCTGCCCCCCCACACCCAACCCTTCTAAACAACCAAACATGTTAAACACCAAAGGGGAAAAACCCCAACACATCACCCACTCTCCCCAAATCATCCCCCCAACCGCAACATAATAAATCACCCACCCTCCCCAAACCATCCCCCCAACCACAACATAATAAATCACCCACCCTCCCCAAACCATCCCTCCAACCGCAACATAATAAATCACCCACCCTCCCCAAACCATCCCCCCAACCACAACATAATAAATCACCCACCCTCCCCAAACCATCCCTCCAACCACAACATAATAAATCACCCACCCTCCCGAAACCATCCCCCCAACCGCAACATAATAAATCACCCACCCTCCCCAAACCATCCCTCCAACCACAACATAATAAATCACCCACCCTCCCCAAACCATCCCCCCCAAACACAACATAATAAATCACCCACCCTCCCCAAACCATCCCTCCAACCACAACATAATAAATCACCCACCCTCCCCAAACCATCCCTCCAACCACAACATAATAAATCACCCACCCTCCCCAAACCATCCCCCCAACCGCAACATAATAAATCACCCACCCTCCCCAAACCATCCCACCCAACCACAACATAATAAATCACCCACCCTCCCCAAACCATCCCTCCAACCGCAACATAATAAATCACCCACCCTCCCCAAACCATCCCCCCAACCACAACATAATAAATCACCCACCCTCCCCAAACCATCCCTCCAACCACAACATAATAAATCACCCACCCTCCCCAAACCATCCCCCCCAAATACAACATAATAAATCACCCACCCTCCCCAAACCATCCCTCCAACCACAACATAATAAATCACCCACCCTCCCCAAACCATCCCTCCAACCACAACATAATAAATCACCCACCCTCCCCAAACCATCCCTCCAACCACAACATAATAAATCACCCACCCTCCCCAAACCCCCCCCCCAACTACAACATAATAAATCACCCACCCTCCCCAAACCATCCCCCCAACCGCAACATAATAAATCACCCACCCTCCCCAAACCATCCCCCCAAACACAACAGAATAATCACCCACCCTCCCCAAACCATCCCCCCAACCACAACATAATAAATCACCCACCCTCCCCAAACCATCCCCCCAACCGCAACATAATAAATCACCCACCCTCCCCAAACCATCCCCCCAATCACAACATAATAAATCACCCACCCTCCCCAAACCATCCCCCCAACCACAACATAATAAATCACCCACCCTGCCCAAACCATCCCCCCAACCACAACATAATAAATCACCCACCCTCCCCAAACCATCCCCCCCAACCACAACATAATAAATCACCCACCCTCTCCAAACCATCCCCCCAACCACAACATAATAAATCACCCACCCTCCCCAAACCATCCCTCCAACCGCAACATAATAAATCACCCACCCTCCCCAAACCATCCCCCCAACCACAACATAATAAATCACCCACCCTCCCCAAACCATCTTCCCAACCACAACATAATAAATCACCCACCCTCCCCAAACCATCCCCCCAACCTCAACACAATAAATCACCCACCCTCCCCAAACCATCCCCCCAACCACAACATAATAAATCACCCACCCTCCCCAAACCATCCCCCCAACCACAACATAATAAATCACCCACCCTCTCCAAACCATCCCCCCCAACCGCAACATAATAAATCACCCACCCTCCCCAAACCATCCCCCCAACCGGAACATAATAAATCACCCACCCTCCCCAAACCATCCCCCCCAACCACAACATAATAAATCACCCACCCTCCCCAAACCATCCCCCCAACCACAAAATAATAAATCACCCACCCTCCCCAAACCATCCCCCCAACCACAACATAATAAATCACCCACCCTCCCCAAACCATCCCCCCAACCACAACATAATAAATCACACACCCTCCCCAAACCATCTCCCCAACCACAACATAATAAATCACCCACCCTCCCCAAACCATCCCCCAACTACAACATAATAAATCACCCACCCTCCCCAACCATCCCCCCAACTACAACATAATAAATCACCCACCCTCCCCAAACCATCCCCCAACCACAACATAATAAATCACCCACCCTCCCCAAACCATCCCCCCCAACCACAACATAATAAATCACCCACCTTCCCCAAACCATCCCCCCAACCGCAACATAATAAATCACCCACCCTCCCCAAACTATCCCCCCAACCGCAACATAATAAATCACCCACCCTCCCCAAACCATCCCCCCAACCGCAACATAATAAATCACCCACCCTCCCCAAACCATCCCCCCAACCTCAACATAATAAATCACCCACCCTCCCCAAACCATCCCCCCAACCGCAACATAATAAATCACCTTCCCTCCCCAAACCATCCCCCCAACCACAACATAATGAATCACCCACCCTCCCCAAACCATCCCCCCCAACCGCAACATAATAAATCACCCACCCTCCCCAAACCATCCCCCCAATCACAACATAATAAATCACCCACCCTCCCCAAACCATCCCCCCAACCACAACATAATAAATCACCCACCCTCCCCAAACCATCCCCCCAACCGCAACATAATAAATCACCCACCCTCCCCAAACCATCCCCCCAACCACAACGTAATAAATCACCCACCCTCCCCAAACCATCCCCCCCAACCACAACATAATAAATCACCCACCCTCCCCAAACCAGCCCCCCAACCGCAACATAATAAATCACCCACCCTCCACAAACCATCCCCCCCAACCACAACATAATAAATCACCCACCCTCCCCAAACCATCCCTCCAACCACAACATAATAAATCACCCACCCTCCCCAAACCATCCCCCCCAACCACAACATAATAAATCACCCACCCTCCCCAAACCATCCCCCCAACCGCAACATAATCAAAGTCCAAACTCATTTCAGACCCAGTCCTCCAGCCCTCACGAACGCCTCCGCCTCCTCTGTCATCTTAATGAAATGGTCCTTGGAGTTATACGTAACTCTCAGCTTCACCGGGTACTCCACCCGAACCTCACACCACTCTTCTAAAACGCTGCCTTCGCCCTGTTAAAGACCGCCCGCCTTCTTGCCAGCTCCCCCATGACATCCTGGTATATACAAATACCACTGCCTCCCCTCCCTCACCTCCCGATTCAGCTGGTCCCATCGCAAGACCCTCTCCATCTGATAGCTGTGGAATCCTATAATTCCAATCATTTTATTGAAGACAGCTCCTAGAAATGTTCTCCCCAAAACTGGGTGTAAAGGACCAAAAAAACAGGAACTCTGATG
The DNA here is from genome assembly GCF_047496885.1 of Scyliorhinus torazame. Taxonomy (NCBI): domain Eukaryota; kingdom Metazoa; phylum Chordata; class Chondrichthyes; order Carcharhiniformes; family Scyliorhinidae; genus Scyliorhinus; species Scyliorhinus torazame. The sequence goes on along the minus strand of NC_092708.1, from coordinate 395,936,323 downwards.
GGAGCCACTCAACGTGCAACTTCCAGCGACATGTTGCCACCAGAAGTCTCCCAGTCTTTAATTTCTTTGCTCCTCAACATCCGTCTCATTATTTGTTAACCTATAGACTATATTGAGAAGTGCAATTGCACCATTTTTGTTCCTTAGCTCCAGCCAAATAAATTCCCTCCATCATCCCTCTGGGACATCCTCTTTCTTCAGCACTGCAATGTCCTCCTTTATCCCTGACACTCCTCATCCTTTTCTTCCGTTCCTATTTGTCCTGAACACCTTGGCCTGAGATTTTGGGATGGCAGGGGAACACAAGAGTTGGTGGGGAACACATTGTCATCCACTCCAACAGCCCCACTGCCATCTTATGTTCTAATAACTTTTGATTGGCATGAGGCGGGACCTTCTCTCCACCCCCAACCCCCTCACTCAGGAGGAAATCCCTCCTTGGATTGGCCAGCCTCCAGTCTCTCCAAGGGCTGTTTAGCGCAGGGCTAAATCGCTGGCTTTGAAATCAGACCAAGGCAGGCCAGCAGCACGGTCCAATTCCCGTAACAGCCTCCCCGAACAGGCGCCGGAATGTGGCGACTAGGGGCTTTTCACAGTAACTTCATTGAAGCCTACTTGTGACAATAAGCGATTTTCATTTCATTTCATTTTTCAACAGCGTTGTAGTGGCTGGAAGAGGGAACTAAAAAGTGCTGTCTAAGACTAAGTCCCGGGAACCGGAGACCCAGGTAAATATAAAGGGGCCCAGGGTGGAGAGGGTAGGGAAGGCCTGGGAGGTTTTCAGGGGATAGGCAGGGAGAGGAGTGGAGGTCCAGAGGCCACAGGCTTTTTGGGGAGGATATCCCCTGTCAGATGGCAGATAACACCCGTTCCTGCCCTTTGAGGCAGGTCCCTGCTATAAACGCAAGATTTCCACATGCCTCTAATTCCCAATCTTATTTGCCACACTCTGCATTCACATACATGCAGCGAAATCCTGATTAGATTCTGTAAATTTCTCCTTTACTCAGATCCCGCTTATTAAGTTACTGTCCTTAATCTGCTATCTCTCCCAGTATTCTGTGCACCATGATGTTCCTCCCACATCCTGCTGAGTTAGCAGTTCAAACCCTCCCGAGTAGCATTAGCAAAATGCCCGACGAGGAACTCAATGATGGCCCCGTTAGGTGCAGCCAGCCTGGCCCCAGCTGCAGGTTGTGTTTGCTGCTTGCTCCTGCTTGTTGCTGCAGATGCCTGGAGGCTACTGCTGCTGCTGTTTCCTTCTTTCTCTGCCGCCTGGAAGCTTACCTGGAACACCGGACTCAGAGGCAATCCGGTTTGAAGCAAGAAGCCGCTGCAGAACCTGGTGCCGACACTCTGGGAGTCAAGTCGACGGCACCTTGAGTGTCAGTGGAATATGTGGATACCGGGATTTGGTTCCGGTCAGATTGGGACGTGAGGGAGGGACCTGCACAGCTGTGGCTCCTGGATGGAGAATGGTGCTAATACGTGGAACAAACAAGTCACACATTGATGGACCGATCATTGCTACGACAAGGTTCTGGACATGACACATTCTCAGGCTTATCCTCCGTTTCTGTTGAGGAACCTGCGAGGCATGATACCCTGCCTTTGTTTTTTTGTGTGAAAATGAGCTGATGTAGCTGGTACCAATATGGAACGATGACGTTTCCTTGTTGTTTAATGGTTAGTGTGATCATAGTATCATAGACGTTACAGTGCAGAAGGAGGCCATTTGGCCCATCGAGTCTGCACCAGCTCTTGGAAAGAGCACCCTATCCAAGCCCACAACTCCGCCCTAACCCCGTAACCCCACCCAACCCAACACTAAGGACAATTTTGGACACTAAAGGCAATTTATCATGGCCAATCCACCTAACCTGCACATCTTTGGACTGTGGGAGGAAACCGGAGCACCCGGACGAAACACACGCAGACACGGGGAGAACGTGCAGACTCCGCACAGACAGTGACCCAAGCCAGGAATTGAACCTGGGACCCTGGAGCTGTGAAGCAATTGTGCTAACCACTGATATATGTAATATATGTGATATATGTAATGCTATGTAGTTAATGTTCAAATCTTTGTTACTCTTGACCGTTTAATAAACAAAATATTCCAATCCCATCCCTGAGCCCATCCCACGAATCTAAAGCCCTCCCTCCTGAACCATTTCTCCATTCATCGGCCTTTTGCTCCTATTTCTGTACTGGGGCAATCCCCAGAGGTTACTCTCACCCTGAATGATTACTGGCGGGAAGAGGGGAGGTTCCTCTCATTACTCCCCACCCGAGGGACACCCTTTTCCTGGGGAAGGGGGGGGGGGGGGAATTTACTCTACCCTCTTCCCTCCTGGGTTATCACTCAATCCTGGGAGGGTCACTCTCCCCTTAGGGGTTATTGCTGTCAATCTCCAGTCAGTACTCTCATACAGTTCATTACTCCTGGTTGGGGTGGGGTTTGGGGGTTTACTCATTCCATGAGGGGGGGGGGGGGTTGATCCATGTTGGTCGAAACTCTCTCTCCCCTATCCCCTCCCTTTCTCCCCTATCCCCCCTCCCTCCCTCTCTCCCCATCCCCTCCCTCCCACTCCCCCGCCCGCGGTGGTTACATTGCTGCTCCAGTTGTTACTCTGCTCCGTTGCCGGGTTACGGAGTAAACAGGAAGTGGGGACAGGCGGCTGTGAGAAAATGGACGGATACCTGAGCCTGGAGCAGGTGGGAACTGAGAGGGAGGCGGAGGGGAAGGAAGGGAAGGGGAGGCGGAGCTGGAGGGAGGGGAGGCGGAGCTGGAGGGAGGGGAGGGGAAGGGAGACTCCGAGCTCTCGGTGGGGAGACTCCGGGATTTCCGCTCTGACAGGGTCACTCCTGGGCTTTACTGACCCGGCAACTGAATGAAAAAGAGCGGGGTTTAAACCCTAACCCGGAATCCTAACCCTAACCCTAACCATTAGCTCCACTCGCCCCATATAACCCTAACCCTAACCCTAACCATTAGCTCCACTCGCTCCATGTAACCCTAACCCTAACCATTAGCTCCACTCGCCCCATTTAACCCTAACCCTAACCATTAGCTCCACTCGCTCCATGTAACCCTAACCCTAACACTAACATCTAAACCTAACCCTAACCCTAACCTTAACCCTAACCCTTCTTTACTACACGTTCGGACATTGAATCTGTTAAAAAAATCATATAACTTAATAGATTTTAATTGGATGGATGACCTACTTACGTTTCTTCACTTAAGATATTAGACAAAACCTTAATCCATAACCCCAACACAACAACATTTACAATTTTTAAATACATTATTCTTCCAACCTTCTTCTTATACAACTATAATCTAATCTTTGCTTCTCACTTACTATTTTCCAACTGTTATTTATCTTAAATTTCTAAATACGTGCTCAGTTCCGTGAAACAAGATGATGTTAAATCCTATGCGGAAAAGAATGTTGAACGTGCGCCAGTAAAGTGGCAGACGCTTCGGCGCTGTATCCCTTATTGGGTGCAGAAAAAAGGGAAACCTCCCATCTGTCTGTAACCTGGAATCCTAACCTTGACGAGTGCCACGTACAACATTAACTTGGTCCAAGTAGTGTCATAATACACGTGTCTTTTTCTCTGGTTCTTATATCTATCCTACAATTCTTCATATCTCCACCCTATCCATAATCTTCCCTCGTATTATCCTCCCTTTTATAATGTCCCCCTATATCTCTTTAGAACCCTGACTCTAGATCTAATAAGCCTTCTTAGTTACACGTTCGGACATTGAATCTGTTCAAAAAACGATATAACTTAATAGATATTTTAATTCAATGACCTACATATGTTCCTTCATTTGCGATATTAGTCAAAACCTTAATCCATAACCCTTACATAACACATTTACAATTTTTAAATAAACTTTTCTTCCAAACTTCTTATATAACTACAATCTAATCTTTGCTTCTCACGTACTATTTTCCATCTTGCAATTATCTCAAATTTCTAAATACGTGCTCAGTTCCGTGAAGCAAGATGACGTAAAATCCTATGCGGAAAAGAATGTTGAACGTGCACCAGTAAAGTGGCAGACGCTTCGGCGCTGTATCCCTTATTGGGTGCAGAAAAAAAGGGAAATCACCCATCTGTCCGTAACCCGGAATCCTAACCCTAACCATGGAACCCTAACCCTAACCATTAGCACCACTCGCTCCATTTAACCCTAACCCTAACCATTAGCTCCACTCGCTCCATTTTACCCTAACCCTAACCCTAACACGCGCTCCATGTAACCCTAACCCTAACCCTAACCATTAGCTCCACTCGCTCCATGTAACCCTAACCCTAACCATTAGCTCCACTCACTGCATGTAACCCGAACCCTAACCCTAACCATTAGCTCCACTCGCTCCATTTAACCCCAACCCTAACCCTAACACTCGCTCCATGTAACACTAACCCTAACCATTAGCTCCACTCGCTCCATGTAACCCTAACCCTAACCCTAACCATTAACTCCACTCGCTCCATGTAACCCTAACCCTAACCATTAGCTCCACTCGCTCCATGTAACCCTAACCATTAGCTCCACTCGCTCCATGTAACCCTAACCCTAACCCTATAACTTCAAATCCAATCCCTAACCCTAACCCTGACCCTGATCCTAAATTGGTTTAAATCCTAACCATTAGCTCCACTCGCTCCATGTAACCCTAACCGTAACCCTAACCACTCACTCCATGTAACCCTGACCCTAACCCTAACCCTATAACTTCAAATCCAATCCCTAACCCTAACCCTGACCCTGACCCAGACCCTAACCCTAAAACTTCAAATCCAATCCCTAACACTAACCCTAACCCTAATACTAACCCTAACCCTGACCCTAACCCTAAAACTTCAAATCCAATCCCTAACACTAACCCTAACCCTAATCCCGAACCCTAACCCTAACCCTGTCCCTGTCCCTAACCCTAACTCTAAAACTTCAAATCCAACCCCAACCCTAACCCTAAAACTTGAACCCAATCACAAACCTTAATCCTATTCCCTTACACTAACATTTTACCTTAACCTTAAAACTGAACCCTAAACGGTAATTCAAACCATTAACCCCGATATAACGGTGGGGAGTCACGGTGACACATTGGTGGGCACTGCTGCCTCACAGCGCTAGAGACCCGGCCGGGTTCAATTCTGGCTGTGGGTGGCTGTGTGGAGTTTGTACATTTTCCCTGTGTCCTCATGGCATTCCTCCGGTTTCCTCCCACAGTCCACTGGGTGTGCAGCTGGATTGGCCATGCTAAATTCTCCCTCAGTGTCCAAAGATGTGCAGGTTAGGTGGGGTTATGGGGATAGAGTGGGGGAGTAAGCCTAGGTTGGGTGCACTTTCAGAGGGTTGATGCAGACCCGATGGGCCGAATGGCCTCCTTCTGCACTGTAAAACCTCCATGGTTCCATAACCACTTAACAAACCAGTAACTTTTTTTAGAAAATATTTTATTGAGGCACTTATAATTTTAACATTTTAACATTTTAAACAACAGAGGTCCAGCATGCGCAAAACCCCCACAATAACATATCCCACTCCCCCCAGCCCTAAACCCTAACTACCCATACATTAGATTCCCTACCCTTATTCGGCACTTCCATGCAATAAACCAGTAACTGTAAGCTCTATGTTCTGTTTGTGTTGTAAGAAATGTCACAGGCAGTACACACACAGCAAATCCTCATAAACAACAGTGTGACAATGCCCAGATCATCACCTTTCAGTGATGGCGATCAGGGGTCAAATAAAAACAGAAGGTGCCTTTTGATGATAAACCACAGTACTGTAGATACAAACAATCTACCATTAAAACAGGTGAACAACAGAGACTGTGGGTGTTCCAGTGCATCCGTCTCTAGACGTTGTTTCTGATGCTGTGAAATTACGCCTATAGCAAATGGGATGTTGGGATGCATTCAGCAGGCAATTGATTATAAAACAAGGCATCCTATTTTCTCCTTGCACAAGGCTATGGTGAGATGTCACTTGGAATAGTTTATTAATTTCCCATCCCCAATTGTGCTTGCGAATCACAGAATTTACAGTGCAGAAGGAGGCCATTCGGCCCATCGAGTCTGCAAGGACCCATTGACAGAGCACCCTACTTAAGCCTGGGCTTCCATCCTGTTCCCGTAACCCCACCTAACCTTTTGGACACTAAGGGGCAATTTAGCGTGTCCAATCCACCTAACCTGCACATCTTTAGACTGTGGGAGGAAACCGGAGGAAACCCACGCAGTCCATACTTCGCTCCCAGCTCCTTCAATCTTGCAAACCGACCCCCAAGAAACAAATCTTTTAGTGTCCTAATTCCTTTCTCCTCCCATCTCCGAAAATTTCCCACCTCCCTGGCTCAAATCTGTGGTTCCCCCGAATCGGCATTTCCTTTGACCCTGCCCCCAACCCAAAGTGTTGGCGAAACTGCCTCCAAATTCTCAGCGAAGCTATTACTACCGGACTCCCTGAGTATCTCCCCGGGGCCGTTGGGAGCGGCGCTGTTGCTAGCACTTCAATCCCGACCCCCTGCACAAACTCTCCTCCATTCTGACCCATTGGGAGTCACCCCTCTGACCCAGCTCCGCACCTTCTCCACATTCGCCGCTCAGTAAGAATACATCAGGTTCGGAAGACCCAACCCCCCTGCCTGCCTTCCCCTCTGTAGCAGCACCTTTCTAACTCTGGCCACCTTCCCTCCCCATATGAACGAAGTAATCATTCCTTCAATCTCTCCAAAAAATGCCATCGGCAGGAAAATCGGCAGGCATTGAAAAATAAACAGAAATCGCGGCAACACGTTCATTTTAACCGCCTGTACCCGACCCGCCAGTGACAGAGGGAGACCATCCCACCTTGCCAGATTGGCTTTCACTCTCCCCACCAAACTAGAAATGTTGTATCTATGGAGCCCCCCCCAATCCCGAGCAACCTGCACCCCCAGGTATCTAAAGTGAGTCTCTGCCCTACAGACTGGCAGCCCCCTCACCCCTGCCCCCACCTCTGGCCGAGACACCACAAAATATTCTCTCTTGTCTAGATTTAACTTGTACCCTGAGAAAGACCCAAACACCCAAAGCATCTCCAATATTCCCCCTATTGACACACTCGGTTCCGACAGGTATAATAACAAGTCATCAGCCTATAAGGACACCCTTTGCTCTATCACAGCCCCCCTCTCCCCCCCCCCCCCCCGCACTATTACTCTCCATACCCCCAAACATCTTAACGCAATGGCCAACGGCTCAATCGCATGTGCAAACAGCAGGGAGGTCATAGGACATCCCTGTCTAGTCCCACGGCGGAGAGAAAGGTATTCTGAGCTGATGTTGTTTGTGCGGACACTCGCCCTCGGCTCCTTATACAGTAACTTTACCCAGTCCACAAATCATGATCCAATCCCAAACCGCTCTAGAACTGCCATTAAGTACCCCCATTCTACCCGGTCAAACGCTTTCTTGGCGTTCAATGCCTTTCCCTCCACCTTTACCATAACCACGTTTAATACTCTCCTAATGTTCGAAAAGAGCTGCCTCCCTCTCACAAACCCCGACTGCATCCTCTCAATAGCTGCGGTGATGTCAGAGTGTGGGTGGAGCTGGGTTGTCTGTCATTTTCTTTTGTTTTTGAGCTGGCAGCTACAGTGTGTGTTTCGTTTAGTTTTCAGAGTTGGAGCTGCATCCAGCCAAACAAGGTGTAATTTTCATATCTCTCTGTATGAAAAGAATGTCTTCAGATCACTTGCTAATTTAAAAGTGATAACTGCTCTCAGTAGAGAATTTAAACCTGATGTCTTTGTTAAAGAGGGTATTTGTCTTATGGATGTTGCTAGGAAAGATTAAGGGTTACTTGTAGAGTACTGTATTCTTTGGGAGGAGTATTTGAGTTTATAGTTGCTAAAATGTTTACTGTGCGTTTATAAAATGTTAACTGGATTCATAGAATAAACATTGTTTTGTTTTAAAAGTACTTTAGATCTCTGTTGCATCACACCTGTAGAGTGGGCTCTTGTGCTCCCCATAACCAAAATCTATTAAAAGTTGTGGGTCAGGTGAACTCCATGATACACTTTGGGGTTCTCTAAACTCTGGCCCGTAATACTCATAATAAGTTATAGCATCTGTGTCACATTGCAATGTCTGAAGCTGGCATCAACAGTGCTTTCAAGCGGCACTTACTCAGCAATAACCTGCTCACGGACACTCAGTTTGGGTTCCGCCAAGGTCACTCAGCTCCTGACCTCATTACAGCCTTGGTTCAAACATGGACAAAAGAGCTGAACTCCGGAGGCGAGGTGAGAGTGACTGCCCTCGACATCAAGGCCGCATTTGACTGAATGTAGCCCTGGGAAAATTGAAGTGAATGGGAATCGGGGAAAACCTGTCCACAGGCTGGAGTCCACATACCTGGCACGAAGAAAGATAGATGGTTGTGGTTATAAGAGGCCAATTACCTGAATCTCAGGACATCACTGCAGGGGTTCTTAAGGGTAATCTCCGAGGCCAAACCGTCTTCAGCTGCTTAAGTGACCTTCTCTCGACAAGGTCAGAAGTGGGGATGTTTGCTGACAACTGCACATTTGCAGCTCCTCTCGGATGCTGCACATGGCAAAACCTGGGCAACATTCAGGCTTGGGGTGAAAAGTGGCAAGTAATATTTGTGCCACAGAAGCCCCTGGCCATGACCATCACCAACAAAAGATAATCCAATCATCTCCCCTTCAACATTCAGCATTACCATCACTGAATCCCCAAACATCAACGTTGGAGTTACCCTTGACCAGAAACTGAATTGGACGAACCATTTGAATACTGTGGCTACAAGAGCAGGCCAGAGGCTGGAAATCTGTGGAGAGTAACTCACCTCCTGACCACCCCCCTCAAAGTCTGTCCACCATCGACAGGAGTGTGATGGAATACTCCCCACTTGCCTGGGTGAGTGCAGCTCCGACAACTCTCAAGAGGTTCAAAACCATCCAGGACAAAGCAGCCCCACTTGATTGCTTCCCCTTCCACAAACATTCACTCCCTCCAGCACCAATACACTGTAGCAACCATGTGTACCATCCACAAGATGTCCTGCAGGAACTCCCCAAGGCTCCTTCGACAGTACCTCCCCAACCTGCCACTGCAAGGGCAGCAAATACCCGGGAACCCCACCACCTGGAGGTTCCCCTCCAAGTCACTCACCACCCTGACTTGGAAATATATCGGCCGTTCCTTCACTGTGACTGGGTCAACATCCTGGAACTCCCTCCCTACCAGCACAGTGGGTGTATCTACCCGTCCCTGTCATACACCCTGAGGCCGTCTGTTATACACTGACTTGTAATGCACCCCACACCTGGGGACGTCAATCATCCATTATACACCCTGGGACCAAACCTGCCCCCATTGTATCCCCCCGGGCTGACCCTCCCTCTCTCATTACACACCCTGGGGAGGAATGACTTGGATAGAGGTGATATTGGATGTTTGTACGTGGAGATGCCAATCGTAGGTTTCACCTCCGACCTCGAATTGCCTGTCCTGGCTCGGCTACCTTTGGTCCATCCTCCAGTGACACTGCCTTTTCATAGCCAATGGAAATGGAACTGACTCTTTGTTACCCAATGGATTCATCTTGGGCGGGATTCTCCGTTGCCTGACGCCGATATCGTAATCAGCAAAGAATCCTCTCCAATGCCGAAACCGGGGCCGCCGCCGGTTTGAGGCCGGTCAGCCATGGTCCGCACCCTCAGAAGTGGCATAATCATGTCACACGCCGCACGCCACTGCAATGTCATTGGGCGTCATCGGCAGGCCCTCCCGTGATGCTCCGTCCCCGATGGGCCGAGGTCCCGACCGCGTGGGACACGTGTGGTCTCAGCGCTCGGGAACCCGGCGTGGCCGCTTCACACATAGCCGGGATCCGTGCCGCTGGCCGGGGGCGTTTCCACCAGGGCTGGTGGGGGGCGGCCTGTGGGGTGGTGGACGGCGGGTCGGGTCCGTACACGGCCAGCGCCATGCTGTACGCCGCGACTCCTGCAGCTCGTCACCGTGCATGTGCACGGCCAGGGACCCGGCCATTCTCTGGCCATTTTCGGGGCAGGAGCTGGGAGTTACCCCCGGCTCTGCTGCTAACTCCTCGCCGGTCCTGGAATCGGTGCGGGTTTGGCGCCAATTTCTGGGTGGTAAAACGGCTGGGAATTCTCCGTTTGAGCTGGCACTTAGCCGCTGAAAAGGAAAACCCAGCCCCTTACCTGTCAAACACCGACTTTAGCCATGTCCAATATTTTACAACTAAAAGACAAAAGGGTTGAAAACGAATGAAAGGAATACAATTTTGTTGAAAATCCCAATGATTTTTCTCTGGGGTTTTGCTCCGAGCGATTTCCAGCAGATTAATCTTCAATCCCTGGGGACCGCAAGTCTATCCTGGTGGGTTGACAAGCTGAGGGTGCACTGTGGATATCTTGACCCTTTGCTCCTGCTGGGAATATCATGCATTAATTTTCCTAATTGTGCTCTTTGTTTTCCAGTTGATTGAAGCTCTGCCTGCTCATTGGGTTTGGAAAGATGACACCAAAACACTTGAGTTGGTCAGGTATGTGACTTAATCACAGAGCAAAATGCGGCTTGCAAGTTACAGGATTGTTCAGTCAATCGTTTTGGGAAAAGACTGACGGAGATTCCGCCCGTGTCCCTGTGCAGAGTCTGGTTGGGTCAGAATGAATTTTCATTTCCCTGTCAACGCATCAATGTTAAAATTCTCATTTCTGACCCCTCCCTATCTCTGCAATCTCCTCCAGACCCACAACCGAGACACACAATTTGAGTACAGGAGCTGGGATGTGTTGCTGCGATTATACAGGGCCTTGGTGAGGCCACACTCGGAGTATTGTGGGCAGTTTGGGTCTCCTTCTCTGAGGAAGGATGTTCTTGCTCTCGAGGGAGAGCAGCGAAGGTTTACCAGACTGATTCCAGGGATGGCGGGACTGTCGTGTGAGGAGAGATTGACTAGGTCGGGATTGTTCTCGCTGGAGTTCAGACGAATGAGGGGGGATCTCAGAGAGACTTATAACATTTTAACAGGACTAAACAGGGTAGATGCAGGGAAGATGTTCCCGATGATGGGTGTGTCCAGAACCAGGGGTCACAGCCTGAGGAATCAGGGTTAACCATTTCGGACAGTAAGAAGTCTTACAACACCAGGTTAAAGTCCAACAGGTTTGTTTCGATATCACGAGTGACATCGAAACAAACCTGTTGGACTTTAATCTGGTGTTGTAATACTTCTTACTGTGCTCACCCCAGTCCAACGCCGGCAACACGTCCGAAGCGGCCACGCCGGGTTCCTGAGCGCTGAGACCACACGTGTCCCGCGCGGTCGGGACCTCGGCCCATCGGGGACGGACCAAAGGTAGCCGAGCCAGGACATAAGGAGACATTTCTTCACCCAAAGAGTGGTGAGCCTGTGGAATTCATTACCACAGGAAGTAGTTGATGCTAAAACATTGAATATATTCAAGAGGCGACTGGATATCGCACTTGGGGAGAATGGGATCAAAGGCTACGGGGAGAAAGCAGGATTAGGCTATTGAGTTGGATGATCAGCCATGATGGTGATGAATGGCGGAGCAGGCTCGAAGGGCCAAAAGGCCTCCTGCTGCTCTGATCTTCTTTGTATCTAACCCTCTGAGATCTCTGCACCTCACTAATTCTGCTCTTGGTGCATCCTCAATTATAATCGCTCCAATCTTGGTGACTGTGCACTCAGCGGCCTGGGCCTCAAGCTCCAGAATTTCCTCCCTAACCCTCTCCACCGCACTCCCCTCCTTTCAGACACTTCTTGAAGCCAAGCTTTTGGTCACAGGTCCCAATATCTGTTTTGTACTCACGGCTCACTGTGTCCGAGTATGTACGGGCTGCCCAAGGCACCCTTTACATCCTGCCTGTGACTGGCACGACATGAATGGTTGAGCGAATTGCTGGAACCGTTTTTGAACAGGTTTTCCACACACACGGTGAAGCATTCCTCACACTTGCGAAGACCATACCGGGCATGTATATCGATAGCAACGCTGTGCCCCTGTGCTCACATTGCCAGCCCATTTACCAGTGTTATACTTCAGGAAGGCACAGACATTTGCATTGCAACACTATTTGAAAGGCAGGTGCTCCTGTATCCTGGCACTTTGGTTATTTCCCCTGTACGCCAACAAGATAAGAATCAAGGGAACTAATGCTCATTGATTTAAGCATGCCGATGAGGTGGTTTCAGTGGAATTATTTTTAAAAGATAAAATGTCAACTGAAGAAAATTACTTTGAACATGTTGCCACTCTTTAGAAATGGTGTCAATTGAGTGCTCTGCAGGTCAATGTAGATACATCCAAAGAGCTACTTTTACCATGATCTACACACGTGCGCATCTCTGTATCTTAATGGTCAACCGGCCGAGGTTGTGGAGTGTTTCAAGTATCTGTGAATATATAAAGACCAGAAACTAAGCTTCACACAGAATACAAGCTGTGTCTTTATAAAGACCAGTCTGCGTGTGTTTCTAATTAGAAAATGGAAAGGGTTTGGAGAGAGAGAAGGTGAAGAAAAGCCTGGCACACAGGGTTTTAACATGACAATGACAAACATGACTGTCTGGTTTGGTAACCTGAGCATGAAATGCAAACGGAAACTGGTCAGGATTGTCAACACTGCAGGTAAAGTCACTGGTAGTCACAGCTCGATAATTTATTTAACGACGCAGTAGAGAAGAAAGCTCAGATCATCATCGGTGATCCCTCTCACTCTTTGTACCATCGCTTTGAAAGGTTCCCTTCGGGCCGGTGCTTCAGAATGTTGACTGCCAGGAATAGTCTGTTCAAGAGGTCCCAGAGCCCAGGTTGGGGCTCCCAGTGTCATAAGCTTATTAAATGTAATAAATTTACATTTGAATAGTATGGATGTATGTTATGTACAATCATAGAATTCCTACAGTGCAGAGGGAGGCCATTCGGCCCATCAACCCTCAGAAAGAGCACCCTGTCTAGACCCGCTCCCCCACCCTATCCCCATAACCCCACCTAACCTGCACAACTATGGACTGTGGGAGGAAACCGGAGCACCCGGAGGAAACCCACGCACACACGGGGAGAACGTGCAGACAGTCACCCGAGGCCGGAATCGAACCTGGGACCATGGAGCTGTGAAGCAACAGTGCTAACCACTGTGCTGCCCATTTATATACAAATGTACCAACCCAACCTCCGTGCACCCCCTCCCCCACATGACCAACACCCACCACTCCCGCCTCCCTTTTCCACTTTTTCACCCCACCCATCCAAACAAAAAATAAAACAACAATGTCGCCCCCCCCCCCCCCCCCCCCCCCCCCTGCTGACGACTCAATCCTCCTCAAAGAGGTCGATAAACAGGTTCCACCTCAAGATGAACCCTCCCTCCCCCCACCGCCGAGCTTAATCTTTTCCAAATGCAGGCACTCTGCCAAATCGCTCACCCAGACCCCTGCACTCGGCGGCTCCGAGTCCTGCCAACATGACAAAATCCGTCTCCGGGCTGTCAGGGAGGCAAAGGCCAAGACGTCGGCCTCTCTCCCCCACCCCCTGTACTCCCGGATCCTCCAACATCCCGAATATCGCCCCTATCCCAAATGTCTTTGACACTACGTCCGCAAATCCCTTCCAAAACTCCCTCAGACACCCCCAAAACATATGTACATGGTTCGCCAACACCCACACACACACCGCCCCCCACACATACCCACACACACCTATCCTCAACCCGCCCCCCTCAGAAAAAACCAACTCATCCTGGACACCGTCATGTAGGCTCTATGTACCACCTTAAACTGGATAAAACTTAGTCCAGCACCCAATGAGGACACATTCCGGCCCACAATGCTCCCCCGAACCCCTCTTCCCACTTCAGCCTGGCCTGACCGCCTCCATGGGAGCCCTCTCCCTCTCCACCAGCACCCCTTACATGTCCGCCACTCTGCCCCCCCCCCCCCCCCCCCCCCCCCAAATCCCGTCCCCGGACAGCAGCTTATCCTGCAGCAACGGGCCGGGAGCATCGGAAACAACAGCACCTCCTTCCGAAGCAAGGCCCTGACCTGCAGATACCCAAATCCATTCCCCTGAGGTCACTGGCACGTCCCCTCCAGCTCCTCCGTGGCTGCAAACTTCCCTCCCATGAACAAATCCCTGAAATATTCTATCCCCACTGCCGCCACCCCCAGGATCCTGCCTCCAACCCTGGAGAAAACCTGTGATTGTCACAAATCCACAGCGACCCGCTTTCCAGTCCGAAATGCTGCCAACATTGGTTCCACACCCTCAATGCTGATACCACCACCGGACCCGTGCAGTACCTGACCAGTGAGAATGGAAGGGGCGCCAACAACAGCCCACCAGAGACAATGGCAGCACATCCCACCTCTTACAGTCCGCCTTTATCCCCTCCACCAGCCGCACCAAGTCAGCTCGTGCAGCTGGCCCCAACTCCCCGCCACCTGTATCCCAAGGTAGCAGAAACCTGCCACGCCAACCAAAGCAGCAATTCCGCCAACCTCCTCTCCTGTCCCCGGGCATTAAGTGGGAAAACCTCGCTTTCCCCCATATTCTGCTTGTAGCCTGAAAAACAGCCAGACTTCCCCAGAATCCCCATGATCCGATCGAAGCTGCTGACTGGGTCCAACATATACAACAGAAGGTCATCTGCATACAAAGAAACTGGGGTCTTGACCACCTCCCCACTCCCACCACACAATCCCCATTATCCTCGACCGCCTCAGCGCTATTGCCAGAGTTATGGGCCAGGGTTTAGAGAACCCCAAAGTGTAGCATGGAGTTTACCTGACCCACAACTTTTACTAGATTGTGGTATGGGGAGCACACGGCCCACTCTACAGGTGTGGGACAGCAGAAATGGAAAAGTATTTTTTAAAGTAAAACAATGTTTATTCTATAAACTCAAGTTAACCTTTTTAAAACATACAGTGAACATCTTAGCTACCATCAATTCAAATACAACCCCCAAAGAATACAACACTAAGTAATTCTTTGCAGGGGCAGGCCACTCGATTTCGGCGGCGTGAGAGCAGCTGGTTAGTCAATTTCAGCGGGAGCATTGCGGAAGGAGGTTGCTGGGAGGTAAGTCAACCTTTAAAAGCACTTCTCTTTGCAGGGGCAGGCCAGTCGATTTCGGCGGCGTGAGAGCAGCTGGTTAGTCAATTTCAGCGGGAGCATTGCGGAAGGAGGTTGCTGGGAGGTAAGTCAACCTTTAAAAGCACTTCTCTTTGCAGGGGCAGGCCAGTCGATTTCGGCGGCGTGAGAGCAGCTGGTTAGTCAATTTCAGCGGGAGCATTGCGGAAGGAGGTTGCTGGGAGGTAAGTCAACCTTTAAAAGCACTTCTCTTTGCAGGGGCAGGCCAGTCGATTTCGGCGGCGTGAGAGCAGCTGGTTAGTCAATTTCAGCGGGAGCATTGCGGAAGGAGGTTGCTGGGAGGTAAGTCAACCTTTAAAAGCACTTCTCTTTGCAGGGGCAGGCCAGTCGATTTCGGCGGCGTGAGAGCAGCTGGTTAGTCAATTTCAGCGGGAGCATTGCGGAAGGAGGTTGCTGGGAGGTAAGTCAACCTTTAAAAGCACTTCTCTTTGCAGGGGCAGGCCAGTCGATTTCGGCGGCGTGAGAGCAGCTTAGTCAATTTCAGCGGGAGCATTGCGGAAGGAGGTTGCTGGGAGGTAAGTCAACCTTTAAAAGCACTTCTCTTTGCAGGGGCAGGCCAGTCGATTTCGGCGGCGTGAGAGCAGCTGGTTAGTCAATTTCAGCGGGAGCATTGCGGAAGGAGGTTGCTGGGAGGTAAGTCAACCTTTAAAAGCACTTCTCTTTGCAGGGGCAGGCCAGTCGATTTCGGCGGGAGTGGAGCTGGCTGGTTAGTCAATTTCAGCAGGAGCTGAGAATTTTTCTTTTTTTTTAAATTAGTTTTTTAGGCGGGATCAGGAAGTCGACCCGCGGACGTCTGGGAAGACCCTCACCAATAAATTCTGGTGGAGAGGAAACCCGAGACACTACACGTGTAGTGTCTCCCACCCACCCTCCTCCTCTAACCTAATAATAAAACTCATTGGTCTGAGGTAAGTACCATATTTTTATTATATTATTATTATTTTTTATAAAAATTTAATTTAGTTGTTAGCCAGATCTTGGTAGAAAGTTAGAGGAATGGCAGGGAAGGGAGTGCAATGTTCCTCCTGCAGGATGTTTGAGGTGAGGGATGCAGTTAGTGTCCCTGCTGATTTTACCTGCAGGAAGTGCTGCCATCTCCAGCTCCTCCAAGACCGAGTTAGGGAACTGGAGCTGGAGTTGGAAGAACTTCGGATCATTCGGGAGGCAGAAGGGGTCATAGATAGCAGCTTCAGGGAATTAGTTACACCAAAGATTGGAGATAGGTGGGTAACTGTAAGAGGGACTGGGAAAAAACAGTCAGTGCAGGGATCCCCTGCGGTCGTTCCCCTGAGAAACAAGTATACCGCTTTGGATACTTGTGGGGGGGACGACTTACCAGGGGTAAGCCATGGGGTACGGGCCTCTGGCACGGAGTCTGTCCCTGTTGCTCAGAAGGGAAGGGGGGAGAGGAGCAGAGCATTAGTAATTGGGGACTCTATAGTCAGGGGCACAGATAGGAGATTTTGTGGGAGCGTGAGAGACTCACGTTTGGTATGTTGCCTCCCAGGTGCAAGGGTACATGATGTCTCGGATCGTGTTTTCCGGGTCCTTAGGGGGGAGGGGGAGCAGCCCCAAGTCGTGGTCCACATTGGCACCAACGACATAGGTAGGAAAGGGGACAAGGATGTCAGGCAGGCTTTCAGGGAGCTAGGATGGAAGCTCAGAACTAGAACAAACAGAGTTGTTATCTCTGGGTTGTTGCCCGTGCCACGTGATAGTGAGATGAGGAATAGGGAGAGAGAGCATTTAAACACGTGGCTACAGGGATGGTGCAGGCGGGAGGGTTTCAGATTTTTGGATAACTGGGGCTCTTTCTGGGGAAGGTGGGACCTCTACAGACAGGATGGTCTACATCTGAACCTGAGGGACACAAATATCCTGGGGGGGAGATTTGTTAGTGCTCTTTGGGGGGGTTTAAACTAATGCAGCAGGGGCATGGGAACCTGGATTGTAGTTTTAGGGTAAGGGAGAATGAGAGTATAGAGGTCAGGAGCACAGATTTGACGTCGCAGGAGGGGGCCAGCGTTCAGGTAGGTGGTTTGAAGTGTGTCTACTTCAATGCCAGGAGTATACGAAACAAGGTAGGGAACTGGCAGCGTGGGTTGGTACCTGGGACTTCGATGTTGTGGCCATTTCGGAGACATGGATAGAGCAGGGACAGGAATGGATGTTGCAGGTCCCGGGGTTTAGGTGTTTTAGTAAGCTCAGAGAAGGAGGCAAAAGAGGGGGAGGTGTGGCGCTGCTAGTCAAGAGCAGTATTACGGTGGCGGAGAGGATGCTAGATGGGGACTCTTCTTCCGAGGTAGTATTGGCTGAAGTTAGAAACAGGAAAGGAGAGGTCACCCTGTTGGGAGTTTTTTATAGGCCTCCTAATAGTTCTAGGGATGTAGAGGAAAGGATGGCGAAGATGATTCTGGATATGAGCGAAAGTAACAGGGTAGTTATTATGGGAGACTTTAACTTTCCAAATATTGACTGGAAAATATATAGTTCGAGTACAATAGATGGGTCGTTTTTTGTACAGTGTGTGCAGGAGGGTTTCCTGAAACAATATGTTGACAGGCCAACAAGAGGCGAGGCCACGTTGGATTTGGTTTTGGGTAATGAACCAGGCCAGGTGTTGGATTTGGAGGTAGGAGAGCACTTTGGGGACAGTGACCACAATTCGGTGACGTTTACGTTAATGATGGAAAGGGATAAGTATACACCGCAGGGCAAGAGTTATAGCTGGGGGAAGGGCAATTATGATGCCATTAGACGTGACTTGGGGGGGATAAGGTGGAGAAGTAGGCTGCAAGTGTTGGGCACACTGGATAAGTGGGGCTTGTTCAAGGATCAGCTACTGCGTGTTCTTGATAAGTATGTACCGGTCAGACAGGGAGGAAGGCGTCGAGCGAGGGAACCGTGGTTTACCAAGGAAGTGGAATCTCTTGTTAAGAGGAAGAAGAAGGCCTATGTGAAGATGAAGTGTGAAGTTTCGGTTGGGGCGATGGATAGTTACAAGGTAGCGAGGAAGGATCTAAAGAGAGAGCTAAGACGAGCAAGGGGGGGACATGAGAAGTATTTGGCAGGAAGGATCAAGGAAAACCCAAAAGCTTTCTATAGGTATGTCAGGAATAAGCGAATGACTAGGGAAAGAGTAGGACCAGTCAAGGACAGGGATGGGAAATTGTGTGTGGAGTCTGAAGAGATAGGCGAGATACTAAATGAATATTTTTCGTCAGTATTCACTCAGGAAAAAGATAATGTTGTGGAGGAGAATGCTGAGCCCCAGGCTAATAGAATAGATGGCATTGAGGTACGTAGGGAAGAGGTGTTGGCAATTCTGGACAGGCTGAAAATAGATAAGTCCCTGGGACCTGATGGGATTTATCCTAGGATTCTATGGGAGGCCAGGGAAGAGATTGCTGGACCTTTGGCTTTGATTTTTATGTCATCATTGGCTACAGGAATAGTGCCAGAGGACTGGAGGACAGCAAATGTGGTCCCTTTGTTCAAAAAGGGGAGCAGAGACAACCCCGGCAACTATAGACCGGTGAGCCTCACGTCTGTAGTGGGTAAAGTCTTGGAGGGGATTATAAGGGACAAGATTTATAATCATCTAGATAGGAATAATATGATCAGGGATAGTCAGCATGGCTTTGTGAAGGGTAGGTCATGCCTCACAAACCTTATTGAGTTCTTTGAGAAGGTGACTGAACAGGTAGACGAGGGTAGAGCAGTTGATGTGGTGTATATGGATTTCAGCAAAGCGTTTGATAAGGTTCCCCACGGTAGGCTATTGCAAAAAATACGGAGGCTGGGGATTGAGGGTGATTTAGAGATGTGGATCAGAAATTGGCTAGCTGAAAGAAGACAGAGGGTGGTGGTTGATGGGAAATGTTCAGAATGGAGTACAGTCACAAGTGGAGTACCACAAGGATCTGTTCTGGGGCCGTTGCTGTTTGTCATTTTTATCAATGACCTAGAGGAAGGCGCAGAAGGGTGGGTGAGTAAATTTGCAGACGATACTAAAGTCGGTGGTGTTGTCGATAGTGTGGAAGGATGTAGCAGGTTGCAGAGGGATATAGATAAGCTGCAGAGCTGGGCTGAGAGGTGGCAAATGGAGTTTAATGTAGAGAAGTGTGAGGTGATTCACTTTGGAAGGAATAACAGGAATGCGGAATATTTGGCTAATGGTAAAGTTCTTGAAAGTGTGGATGAGCAGAGGGATCTAGGTGTCCATGTACATAGATCCCTGAAAGTTGCCACCCAGGTTGATAGGGTTGTGAAGAAGGCCTATGGAATGTTGGCCTTTATTGGTAGAGGGATTGAGTTCCGGAGTCGGGAGGTCATGTTGCAGCTGTACAAAACTCTGGTCCGGCCGCATTCGGAGTATTGCGTACAGTTCTGGTCACCGCATTATAGGAAGGATGTGGAGGCTTTGGAGCGGGTGCAGAGGAGATTTACCAGGATGTTGCCTGGTATGGAGGGAAAATCTTATGAGGAAAGGCTGACGGACTTGAGGTTGTTTTCGTTGGAGAGAAGAAGGTTAAGAGGAGACTTAATAGAGGCATACAAAATGATCAGGGGGTTGGATAGGGTGGACAGTGAGAGCCTTCTCCCGCGGATGGATATGGCTGGCACGAGGGGACATAACTTTAAACTGAGGGGTAATAGATATAGGACAGAGGTCAGAGGTAGGTTCTTTACGCAAAGAGTAGTGAGGCCGTGGAATGCCCTACCTGCTACAGTAGTGAACTCGCCAACATTGAGGGCATTTAAAAGTTTATTGGATAAACATATGGATGATAATGGCATAGTGTAGGTTAGATGGCTTTTGTTTCGGTGCAACATCGTGGGCCGAAGGGTCTGTACTGCGCTGTATTGTTCTATGTTCTATGTTCTAATTCTTAAGCTTTCCTTTCAACAACCATAAGACTTAAAACACCTTTTACCAGAAGCACATCAGGTTAAAGTCACTACTGTTATTAGTTTTAAATCACCCGGATCGATTTACAGTCTTTAGATTAGAGAGAGAGACCCTAATACACCTTCAGGCTGTGACTGCAGCTATCCAGCTCTGAAAATGAAACTAAAACACACCCTGCAACAAACAGCCTAAAACGAAAGTAAAAAGCTGACAGACAGCCCAGCTCCACCCATTCTGACATCACTGCAGTAAAAAACACCCATTTCTTACAGGTGCTCTCACTACAGATATTTATATACACACCCATTTATAAACACCAATTTCTTAAAGGTACTCTCACTACAGATATTTATATACACACCCATTTATAAACACCAATTTCTTAAAGGTACTCTCACTACAGATATTTATATACACACCCATTTATAAACACCAATTTCTTAAAGGTGCTCTCACTACAGATATTTATATACACACCCATTTATAAACACCAATTTCTTAAAGGTACTCTCACTACAGATATTTATATACACACCCATTTATAAACACCAATTTCTTAAAGGTACTCTCACTACAGATATTTATATACACACCCATTTATAAACACCCATTTCTTAAAGGTGCTCTCACTACAGATATTTATATACACACCCATTTATAAACACCAATTTCTTAAAGGTGCTCTCACTACAGATATTTATATACACACCCATTTATAAACACCAATTTCTTAAAGGTACTCTCACTACAGATATTTATATACACACCCATTTATAAACACCAATTTCTTAAAGGTACTCTCACTACAGATATTTATATACACACCCATTTATAAACACCCATTTCTTAAAGGTGCTCTCACTACAGATATTTATATACACACCCATTTATAAACACCAATTTCTTCAAGGTGCTCTCACTACAGATATTTATATACACACCCATTTATAAACACTCATTTCTTAAAGGTACTCTCACTACAGATATTTACATACACACCCATTTATAAACACCCATTTCTTAAAGGTGCTCTCACTACAGATATTTACATACACACCCATTTATAAACACCAATTTCTTAAAGGTGCTCTCACTACACATATTTATATACACACCCATTTATAAACACCCATTTCTTAAAGGTGCTCTCACTACAGATATTTATATACACACCCATTTATAAACACCCATTTCTTAAAGGTCTCTCACCTGACACCTGCGGCTCAATTTGTTTTTCCAATTAAGGGGCAATTTAGCGTGGCCAGTCCACCACCCTGCACATCTTTTGGGTTGTGGGGATGAAACCCACACAGACACGGGGAGAATGTGCAAACTCCACACGGACAGTGACCCAGAGCCGGGATCGAACCTGGGACCTCAGCGCTGTGAGGCAGCAGTGCTAACCCAGCGGCTCCAGGGCAAAGAGCAGCGGAGAGAGCGTTGTCTCCTGGTGTAACCGAAAATGATCCGAGCTGACCTTGTTCGTCCGAACACTCGCCTCAGGTCCCTCATAGAGCAGCTGAACGCAATCGACAAACCCCTGCTTCAACCCGTCCAACAGAAGCGGCAATTCGACCCGGTTGAACGCCTTCCCCGCCTCCATTGCCACCACTACTTCCACTTCACAGCCCTCCAACAGCATCATAATAGCGCAGAGCAGGGTCAGTACATTCGCAGACAGCTGCTATCCCTTCACAAACCCCGTCTGGTCCTCTCCGATCACCCCCGGCACACAATCCTCTATCCGCTTTGCCAGCACCTTCGCCAACACGTTCACATCTACGTTCAACAGCGAGATCAGCTGGTACGATCCACAGTGTTCCGGGTCTGCCTCCTTCTCGACTCATTCTACATCTCAACTAGCAACGGCCCCAGCTCCAACCTGAACTTCTTATAAAACACGATGGGGACCCATTCAGCCCCGGGGCCTTCCCCATCTACATCGCCCCTACGCAATCCATCACCTCCCTTAGCCCAATCAGGGCCCCCAGTCCCTCAACCCTCGGGACCTCCACCCCGTCCAAAAACCGCCTCATCCCTTCATCCCCCAGCAGATGCTCTGAGTTACACAACTCCGATAAAAGGCCTCAAAAACCCCACTCACCTCCTCCGACTCCGAAACCACCGTGCCCATCTCGTCCGTCACCCAATCCCTCAACGCCGGCTGTGTCCTAAACCTGATGCGCAAGCATCCTGCTGGCTTTCTCCCCGTACTCATAATCCGCCCTCTGGCTCTATGCAATTGCCCCGTTGGAGATCAGCCCAAACTCCATCTGGAGCCTCTCCTTCACCTTTAGTAACGTCTCCTCTGGTAACGCCGAATATCTCCGCTCCACCCTCATAATGTCCTCCCCCAAACTCAGCCTCTCTGCCCGCTCCACCCTCTCCCTGTGCGCCCAAATAGATATAAATTGCCCCCTACCCACTGCTGGCAGCGCCTCCCACAGCGTGGAAGCGGAAACCTCCTCCCTGTACAATTCACTCCACATAATTCCGTGTGGCCGCTCTCACCCTCACACAGACCTCCTTGTCCGCCAGCAACCCCACATCCAGCCGCCCCACACCCAGCAACCCCACACCCAGCAACCCCACACCCAGCAACCCCACACCCAGCAACCCCACACCCAGCAACCCCACACCCAGCAACCCCACACCCAGCCGCCCCACACCCAGCAACCCCACACCCAGCAACCCCACACCCAGCAACCCCACACCCAGCAACTCCACATCCAGCCACCCCACACCCAGCAACTCCACATCCAGCCACCCCACACCCAGCAACCCCACATCCAGCCGCCCCACACCCAGCAACCCCACACCCAGCAACCCCACACCCAGCAACCCCACACCCAGCAACTCCACATCCAGCCACCCCACACCCAGCAACCCCACACCCAGCCGCCCCACACCCAGCAACCCCACACCCAGCCGCCCCACACCCAGCAACCCCACACCCAGCAACCCCACACCCAGCCGCCCCACACCCAGCAACCCCACACCCAGCCGCCCCACACCCAGCAACCCCACACCCAGCCGCCCCACACCCAGCAACCCCACACCCAGCAACCCCACACCCAGCCGCCCCACACCCAGCAACCCCACACCCAGCAACCCCACACCCAGCCGCCCCACACCCAGCAACCCCACACCCAGCCGCCCCACATCCAGCAACCCCACACCCAGCAACCCCACACCCAGCAACCCCACACCCAGCAACCCCACACCCAGCAACCCCACATCCAGCCGCCTCACATCCAGCCACCCCACACCCAGCCACCCCACATCCAGCAACCCCACACCCAGCAACCCCAAACCCAGCAACCCCACACCCAGCAACCCCACACCCAGCCACCCCACATCCAGCAACCCCACATCCAGCAACCCCACACCCAGCAACCCCACATCCAGCCACCCCACACCCAGCAACCCCACACCCAGCAACCCCACACCCAGCCACCCCACATCCAGCAACCCCACACCCAGCAACCCCACACCCAGCAACCCCACACCCAGCCACCCCACATCCAGCAACCCCACATCCAGCAACCCCACACCCAGCAACCCCACACCCAGCAACCCCACACCCAGCCACCCCACATCCAGCAACCCCACATCCAGCAACCCCACACCCAGCAACCCCACACCCAGCAACCCCACACCCAGCCACCCCACACCCAGCAACCCCACACCCAGCAACCCCACATCCAGCAACCTCACATCCAGCAACCCCACACCCAGCAACCCCACACCCAGCAACCCCACATCCAGCAACCCCACACCCAGCAACCCCACATCCAGCAACCCCACACCCAGCAACCCCACATCCAGCCACCCCACACCCAGCAACCCCACACCCAGCAACCCCACATCCAGCAACCCCACACCCAGGAACCCCACACCCAGCAACCCCACACCCAGCAACCCCACACCCAGCAACCCCACACCCAGCAACCCCACACCCAGCAACCCCACATCCAGCAACCCCACACCCAGGAACCCCACACCCAGCAACCCCACACCCGGCAACCCCACACCCAGCAACCCCACACCCAGCAACCCCACACCCAGCAACCCCACATCCAGCAACCCCACACCCAGCAACCCCACACCCAGCAACCCCACACCCAGCCACCCCACACCCAGCAACCCCACACCCAGCAACCCCACACCCAGCAACCCCACACCCAGCAACCCCACACCCAGCAACCTCACATCCAGCAACCCCACACCCAGCAACCCCACACCCAGCAACCCCACACCCAGCAACCCCACACCCAGCCGCCCCACACCCAGCAACCCCACATCCAGCAAACCCACACCCAGCAACCCCACACCCAGCAACCCCACACCCAGCAACCCCACATCCAGCAACCCCACACCCAGGAACCCCACACCCAGCAACCCCACACCCAGCAACCCCACACCCAGCAACCCCACACCCAGCAACCCCACACCCAGCAACCCCACATCCAGCAACCCCACACCCAGGAACCCCACACCCAGCAACCCCACACCCAGCAACCCCACACCCAGCAACCCCACACCCAGCAACCCCACACCCAGCAACCCCACATCCAGCAACCCCACACCCAGCAACCCCACACCCAGCAACCCCACACCCAGCCACCCCACACCCAGCAACCCCACACCCAGCAACCCCACACCCAGCAACCCCACACCCAGCAACCCCACACCCAGCAACCCCACACCCAGCAACCTCACATCCAGCAACCCCACACCCAGCAACCCCACACCCAGCAACCCCACACCCAGCAACCCCACACCCAGCCGCCCCACACCCAGCAACCCCACATCCAGCAAACCCACACCCAGCAACCCCACATCCAGCAAACCCACACCCAGCCACCCCACACCCAGCAACCCCACACCCAGCAACCCCACATCCAGCAACCCCACACCCAGAAACCCCACACCCAGCAACCCCACATCCAGCAACC
The DNA here is from genome assembly GCF_047496885.1 of Scyliorhinus torazame. NCBI lineage: Eukaryota > Metazoa > Chordata > Chondrichthyes > Carcharhiniformes > Scyliorhinidae > Scyliorhinus > Scyliorhinus torazame. The sequence continues at coordinate 395,911,196 of NC_092708.1, read as the reverse complement.
CCACATCCAGCAACCCCACACCCAGAAACCCCACACCCAGCAACCCCACATCCAGCAACCCCACATCCAGCAACCCCACACCCAGAAACCCCACATCCAGCAAACCCACACCCAGCAACCCCACATCCAGCAAACCCACACCCAGCCACCCCACACCCAGCAACCCCACACCCAGCAACCCCACATCCAGCAACCCCACACCCAGAAACCCCACACCCAGCAACCCCACATCCAGCAACCCCACATCCAGCAACCCCACATCCAGCAACCCCACACCCAGCAACCCCACATCCAGCAACCCCACACCCAGCAACCCCACATCCAGCAACCCCACACCCAGCAACCCCACACCCAGCCGCCCCACACCCAGCAACCCCACATCCAGCAACCCCACACCCAGCAACCCCACACCCAGCAACCCCACATCCAGCAACCCCACATCCAGCAACCCCACACCCAGCAACCCCACACCCAGCAACCCGACACCCAGCCACCCCACACCCAGCCACCCCACACCCAGCAACCCCACATCCAGCAACCCCACACCCAGCAACCCCACATCCAGCAACCCCACACCCAGCAACCCCACACCCAGCAACCCCACACCCAGCAACCCCACACCCAGCAACCCCACACCCAGCAACCCCACACCCAGCATCCCCACACCCAGCAACCCCACACCCAGCAACCCCACACCCAGCAACCCCACACCCAGCAACTCCACACCCAGCAACCCCACATCCAGCAACCCCACACCCAGCAACCCCACACCCAGCCACCCCACACCCAGCCGCCCCACACCCAGCAACCCCACACCCAGCAACCCCACATCCAGCCACCCCACACCCAGCAACCCCACACCCAGCAACCCCACACCCAGCAACCCCACATCCAGCCGCCCCACACCCAGCAACCCCACATCCAGTCACCCCACACCCAGCAACCCCACACCCAGCCACCCCACATCCAGCAACCCCACACCCAGCAACCCCACATCCAGCAACCCCACACCCAGCAACCCCACACCCAGCAACCCCACACCCAGCAACCCCACACCCAGCAACCCCACACCCAGCAACCCCACACCCAGCAACCCCACACCCAGCCACCCCACATCCAGCAACCCCACACCCAGCAACCCCACACCCAGCAACCCCACATCCAGCAACCCCACATCCAGCAACCCCACACCCAGCAACCCCACATCCAGTCACCCCACACCCAGCAACCCCACACCCAGCAACCCCACACCCAGCAATCCCACACCCAGCAACCCCACACCCAGCAACCCCACACCCAGCAACCCCACACCCAGCAACCCCACACCCAGCAACCCCACACCCAGCAACCCCACACCCAGCAACCCCACATCCAGCAACCCCACACCCAGCAACCCCACATCCAGTCACCCCACACCCAGCAACCCCACACCCAGCCACCCCACATCCAGCAACCCCACATCCAGCAACCCCACATCCAGCAACCCCACACCCAGCAACCCCACATCCAGTCACCCCACACCCAGCAACCCCACACCCAGCAACCCCACACCCAGCAATCCCACACCCAGCAACCCCACACCCAGCAACCCCACACCCAGCAACCCCACATCCAGCAACCCCACACCCAGCAACCCCACATCCAGCAACCCCACACCCAGCAACCCCACACCCAGCAACCCCACACCCAGCAACCCCACACCCAGCAACCCCACACCCAGCAACCCCACATCCAGCAACCCCACACCCAGCAACCCCACACCCAGCCGCCCCACATCCAGCAACCCCACACCCAGCAACCCCACACCCAGCAACCCCACATCCAGCCACCCCACACCCAGCAACCCCACAACCAGCAACCCCACACCCAGCAACCCCACATCCAGCAACCCCACACCCAGCAACCCCACACCCAGCAACCCCACACCCAGCAACCCCACACCCAGCAACCCCACACCCAGCAACCCCACACCCAGCCACCCCACACCCAGCAACCCCACACCCAGCAACCCCACATCCAGCAACCTCACATCCAGCAACCCCACACCCAGCAACCCCACACCCAGCAACCCCACACCCAGCAACCCCACACCCAGCAACCCCACATCCAGCAACCCCACACCCAGGAACCCCACACCCAGCAACCCCACACCCAGCAACCCCACACCCAGCAACCCCACACCCAGCAACCCCACACCCAGCAACCCCACATCCAGCAACCCCACACCCAGGAACCCCACACCCAGCAACCCCACACCCAGCAACCCCACACCCAGCAACCCCACACCCAGCAACCCCACACCCAGCAACCCCACATCCAGCAACCTCACATCCAGCAACCCCACATCCAGCAACCCCACACCCAGCCACCCCACACCCAGCAACCCCACACCCAGCCGCCCCACACCCAGCAACCCCACACCCAGCCACCCCACACCCAGCAACCCCACACCCAGCCGCCCCACATCCAGCAACCCCACACCCAGCAACCCCACACCCAGCAACCCCACACCCAGCCGCCCCACACCCAGCAACCCCACATCCAGCAACCCCACACCCAGCAACCCCACATCCAGCAACCCCACACCCAGCAACCCCACACCCAGCAACCCCACACCCAGCAACCCCACACACAGCAACCCCACATCCAGCAACCCCACACCCAGCAACCCCACATCCAGCCGCCCCACATCCAGCCGCCCCACACCCAGCCACCCCACATCCAGCAACCCCACACCCAGCAACCCCACACCCAGCAACCCCACATCCAGCCACCCCACACCCAGCAACCCCACATCCAGTCACCCCACACCCAGCAACCCCACACCCAGCAATCCCACACCCAGCAACCCCACACCCAGCAACCCCACACCCAGCAACCCCACATCCAGCAACCCCACACCCAGCAACCCCACACCCAGCAACCCCACACCCAGCAACCCCACACCCAGCAACCCCACACCCAGCAACCCCACACCCAGCAACCCCACATCCAGCAACCCCACACCCAGCAACCCCACACCCAGCAACCCCACACCCAGCAACACCACATCCAGCAACCCCACATCCAGCCACCCCACACCCAGCAACCCCACACCCAGCAACCCCACACCCAGCAACACCACATCCAGCAACCCCACATCCAGCCACCCCACACCCAGCCGCCCCACACCCAGCAACCCCACACCCAGCAACCCCACATCCAGCAACCCCACATCCAGCCACCCCACACCCAGCAACCCCACATCCAGCAACCCCACACCCAGCAACCCCACACCCAGCAACCCCACACCCAGCAACCCCACATCCAGCCACCCCACACTCAGCCACCCCACACCCAGCAACCTCACATCCAGCAACCCCACACCCAGCAACCCCACACCCAGCAACCCCACACCCAGCAACTCCACACCCAGCAACCCCACATCCAGCCACCCCACACCCAGCAACCCCACACCCAGCAACCCCACACCCAGCAACTCCACACCCAGCAACCTCACATCCAGCAACCCCACATCCAGCAACCCCACATCCAGCCACCCCACACCCAGCAACCCCACACCCAGCAACCCCACACCCAGCAACTCCACACCCAGCAACCTCACATCCAGCAACCCCACACCCAGCAACCCCACACCCAGCAACTCCACACCCAGCAACCCCACACCCAGCAACCCCACATCCAGCAACCTCACATCCAGCCACCCCACACCCAGCAACCTCACATCCAGCAACCCCACACCCAGCAACCCCACACCCAGCAACCCCACACCCAGCAACCCCACATCCAGCAACCCCACATCCAGCAACCCCACATCCAGCAACCCCACATCCAGCAACCCCACATCCAGCAACCCCACATCCAGCCACCCCACACCCAGCCACCCCACACCCAGCAACCCCACACCCAGCAACCCCACACCCAGCAACCCCACACCCAGCAACCCCACACCCAGCAACCTCACATCCAGCCACCCCACACCCAGCAACCTCACATCCAGCAACCCCACACCCAGCAACCCCACACCCAGCAACCCCACACCCAGCAACCCCACATCCAGCAACCCCACATCCAGCAACCCCACACCCAGCCACCCCACACTCAGCAACCCCACACCCAGCAACCCCACACCCAGCCACCCCACACCCAGCAACCCCACACCCAGCAACCCCACACCCAGCAACCCCACATCCAGCAACCCCACATCCAGCAACCCCACACTCAGCAACCCCACACCCAGCAACCCCACACCCAGCAACCCCACACCCAACCACCCCACACTCAGCCACCCCACACCCAGCAACCTCACATCCAGCAACCCCACACCCAGCAACCCCACATCCAGCCACCCCACACCCAGCAACCCCACACCCAGCCACCCCACACCCAGCCACCCCACATCCAGCAACCCCACACCCATCCACCCCACACCCAGCCACCCCACACCCAGCAACCCCACATCCAGCCACCCCACACCCAGCCACCCCACACCCAGCCACCCCACACCCAGCAACCCCACATCCAGCAACCCCACACCCAGCAACCCCACACCCAGCCACCCCACACTCAGCCACCCCACACCCAGCAACCTCACATCCAGCAACCCCACACCCAGCAACCCCACATCCAGCCACCCCACACCCAGCAACCCCACACCCAGCCACCCCACACCCAGCCACCCCACATCCAGCAACCCCACACCCATCCACCCCACACCCAGCCACCCCACACCCAGCAACCCCACATCCAGCCACCCCACACCCAGCCACCCCACACCCAGCAACCCCACACCCAGCAACCCCACACCCAGCAACCTCACATCCAGCAACCCCACACCCAGCAACCCCACACCCAGCAACCCCACACCCAGCAACCCCACATCCAGCAACCCCACACCCAGCAACCTCACATCCAGCAACCCCACACCCAGCAACCCCACACCCAGCAACCCCACATCCAGCAACCCCACACCCAGCAACCTCACATCCAGCAACCCCACACCCAGCAACCCCACACCCAGCAACCCCACATCCAGCAACCCCACACCCAGCAACCCCACATCCAGCAACCCCACACCCAGCCACCCCACACCCAGCAACCCCACAACCAGCAACCCCACACCCAGCAACCCCACATCCAGCAACCCCACACCCAGCAACCCCACACCCAGCAACCCCACACCCAGCCACCCCACCTCCAGCAACCCCACACCCAGCAACCCCACACCCAGCAACCCCACACCCAGCAACCCCACATCCAGCAACCCCACACCCAGCAACCCCACACCCAGCAACCCCACACCCAGCCACCCCACATCCAGCGACCCCACACCCAGCCACCCCACACCCAGCAACCCCACACCCAGCAACCCCACACCCAGCCACCCCACACCCAGCAACCCCACACCCAGCAACCCCACACCCAGCCGCCCCACATCCAGCAACCCCACACCCAGCAACCCCACACCCAGCAACCCCACACCCAGCAACCCCACACCCAGCCGCCCCACATCCAGCAACCCCACACCCAGCCGCCCCACATCCAGCAACCCCACACCCAGCCGCCTCACATCCAGCAACCCCACACCCAGCAACCCCACACCCAGCAACCCCACACCCAGCAACCCCACACCCAGCCACCCCACACCCAGCAACCCCACACCCAGCAACCCCACACCCAGCAACCCCACACCCAGCAACCCCACACCCAGCAACCCCACACCCAGCCACCCCACACCCAGCAACCCCACACCCAGCAACCCCACACCCAGCAACCCCACACCCAGCAACCCCACACCCAGCCACCCCACACCCAGCAACCCCACACCCAGCAACCCCACACCCAGCAACCCCACACCCAGCAACCCCACACCCAGCCACCCCACACCCAGCAACCCCACACCCAGCAACCCCACATCCAGCAACCCCACACCCAGCCACCCCACACCCAGCAATCCCACATCCAGCAACCCCACATCCAGCAACCCCACACCCAGCAACCCCACACCCAGCAACCCCATACCCAGCAACCCCACATCCAGCAACCCCACACCCAGCAACCCCACACCCACAAACCCCACACCCACAAACCCCACACCCAGCAACCCCACATCCAGCAACCCCACACCCAGCAACCCCACACCCAGCCACCCCACACCCAGCAACCCCACATCCAGCAACCCCACACCCAGCAACCCCACATCCAGCAACCCCACACCCAGCCACCCCTCACCCAGCCACCCCACACCCAGCAACCCCACACCCAGCAACCCCACACCCAGCAACCCCACACCCAGCCGCCCCACACCCAGCAACCCCACACCCAGCAACCCCACATCCAGCAACCCCACACCCAGCCACCCCACACCCAGCCGCCCCACATCCAGCAACCCCACACCCAGCAACCCCACACCCAGCCACCCCACACCCAGCCACCCCACACCCAGCCGCCCCACATCCAGCAACCCCACATCCAGCAACCCCACATCCAGCCACCCCACATCCACCAACCCCACACCCAGCCACCCCACATCCAGCAACCCCACACCCAGCCACCCCACACCCAGCAACCCCACACCCAGCAACCCCACACCCAGCAACCCCACACCCAGCAACCCCACACCCAGCAACCCCACATCCAGCCGCCCCACATCCAGCAACCCCACACCCAGCAACCCCACACCCAGCAACCCCACACCCAGCAACCCCACACCCAGCAACCCCACACCCAGCAACCCCACACCCAGCCACCCCACACCCAGCAACCCCACACCCAGCAACCCCACATCCAGCAACCCCACATCCAGCCGCCCCACATCCAGCAACCCCACACCCAGCAACCCCACACCCAGCAACCCCACACCCAGCAACCCCACATCCAGCAACCCCACATCCAGCCGCCCCACACCCAGCAACCCCACACCCAGCAACCCCACATCCAGCAACCCCACATCCAGCCGCCCCACATCCTGCAACCCCACACCCAGCAACCCCACACCCAGCAACCCCACACCCAGCCACCCCACATCCACCAACCCCACACCCAGCCACCCCACATCCAGCAACCCCACACCCAGCCACCCCACACCCAGCAACCCCACACCCAGCAACCCCACACCCAGCAACCCCACACCCAGCAACCCCACACCCAGCAACCCCACATCCAGCCGCCCCACATCCAGCAACCCCACACCCAGCAACCCCACATCCAGCAACCCCACACCCTGCAACGCCACACCCAGCAACCCCACACCCAGCAACCCCACACCAAGCAACCCCACATCCAGCCGCCGCACACCCAGCAACCCCACACCCAGCAACCCCACATCCAGCCACCCCACACCCAGCAACCCCACATCCAGCCACCCCACACCCAGCAACCCCACAGTCAGCAACCCCACACCCAGCAACCCCACACCCAGCAACCTCACATCCAGCAACCCCACACCCAGCAACCCCACATCCAGCAACCCCACACCCAGCAACCCCACACCCAGCAATACCACACCCAGCAACCCCACATCCAGCAACCCCACACCCAGCAACCCCACACCCAGCAACCCCACACCCAGCCGCCCCACACCCAGCAACCCCACATCCAGCAACCCCACACCCAGCAACCCCACACCCAGCCACCCCACATCCAGCAACCCCACATCCAGCAACCCCACACCCAGCAACCCCACACCCAGCCACCCCACACCCAGCCACCCCACACCCAGCCGCCCCACACCCAGCCATCCCAAACCCAGCAACCCCACACCCAGCCACCCCACACCCAGCCACCCCACACCCAGCCAGCCCACACCCAGCAACCCCACACCCAGCCACCCCAAACCCAGCCACCCCACACCCAACCACCCCACACCCAGCAACCCCACACCCAGCCGCCCCACACCCAGCAACCCCACACCCAGCAACCCCACATCCAGCCACCCCACATCCAGCCGCCCCACATCCAGCAACCCCACACCCAGCAACCCCACACCCAGCCACCCCACACCCAGCAACCCCACATCCAGCAACCCCACACCCAGCAACCACACACCCAGCCGTCCCACATCCAGCAACCCCACACCCAGCCACCCCACACCCAGCAACCCCACACCCAGCAACCCCACACCCAGCAACCCCACATCCAGCCGTCCCACACCCAGCAACCCCACACCCAGCAACCCCACATCCAGCAACCCCACACCCAGCAACCCCACACCCAGCCACCCCACACCCAGCAACCCCACATCCAGCAACCCCACACCCAGCAACCACACACCCAGCCGTCCCACATCCAGCAACCCCACACCCAGCCACCCCACACCCAGCAACCCCACACCCAGCAACCCCACACCCAGCAACCCCACACCCAGCCGTCCCACACCCAGCAACCCCACACCCAGCAACCCCACATCCAGCAACCCCACACCCAGAAACCCCACATCCAGCAACCCCACATCCAGCAACCCCCACCCAGCAACCCCACATCCAGCAACCCCACACCCAGCAACCCCACACCCAGCCACCCCACATCCAGCAACCCCACATCCAGCAACCCCACACCCAGCAACCCCACACCCAGCAACCCCACACCCAGCAACCCCAAATCCAGCCGCCCCACACCCAGCAACCCCACACCCAGCAACCCCACACCCAGCAACCCCACACCCAGCCGCCCCACACCCAGCAACCCCACACCCAGCAACCCCACACCCAGCCGCCCCACACCCAGCAACCCCACATCCAGCAACCCCACACCCAGCAACCCCACACCCAGCAACCCCACACCCAGCAACCCCACACCCAGCAACCCCACATCCAGCCGCCTCACATCCAGCCACCCCACACCCAGCCACCCCACATCCAGCAACCCCACACCCAGCAACCCCACACCCAGCAACCCCACACCCAGCAACCCCACACCCAGCCACCCCACATCCAGCCACCCCACATCCAGCAACCCCACATCCAGCAACCCCACACCCAGCAACCCCACACCCAGCCACCCCACATCCAGCAACCCCACATCCAGCAACCCCACACCCAGCAACCCCACACCCAGCAACCCCACATCCAGCAACCCCACACCCAGCAACCCCACACCCAGCAACCCCACACCCAGCCACCCCACACCCAGCAACCCCACACCCAGCAACCCCACATCCAGCAACCTCACATCCAGCAACCCCACACCCAGCAACCCCACACCCAGCAACCCCACACCCAGCAACCCCACACCCAGCAACCCCACATCCAGCAACCCCACACCCAGGAACCCCACACCCAGCAACCCCACACCCAGCAACCCCACACCCAGCAACCCCACACCCAGCAACCCCACACCCAGCAACCCCACATCCAGCAACCCCACACCCAGGAACCCCACACCCAGCAACCCCACACCCAGCAACCCCACACCCAGCAACCCCACACCCAGCAACCCCACACCCAGCAACCCCACATCCAGCAACCCCACACCCAGCAACCCCACACCCAGCAACCCCACACCCAGCCACCCCACACCCAGCAACCCCACACCCAGCAACCCCACACCCAGCAACCCCACACCCAGCAACCCCACACCCAGCAACCCCACACCCAGCAACCTCACATCCAGCAACCCCACACCCAGCAACCCCACACCCAGCAACCCCACACCCAGCAACCCCACACCCAGCCGCCCCACACCCAGCAACCCCACATCCAGCAAACCCACACCCAGCAACCCCACATCCAGCAAACCCACACCCAGCCACCCCACACCCAGCAACCCCACACCCAGCAACCCCACATCCAGCAACCCCACACCCAGAAACCCCACACCCAGCAACCCCACATCCAGCAACCCCACATCCAGCAACCCCACACCCAGCAACCCCACACCCAGCAACCCCACACCCAGCAACCCCACACCCAGCAACCCCACACCCAGCCACCCCACACCCAGCCACCCCACATCCAGCAAACCCACACCCAGCAACCCCACACCCAGCAACCCCACATCCAGCAACCCCACACCCAGCAACCCCACACCCAGCAACCCCACACCCAGCAACCCCACACCCAGCAACCCCACACCCAGCAACCCCACACCCAGCCACCCCACACCCAGCCACCCCACACCCAGCCACCCCACACCCAGCCACCCCACATCCAGCAACCCCACACCCAGCAACCCCACACCCAGCCACCCCACACCCAGCCGCCCCACACCCAGCAACCCCACACCCAGCAACCCCACACCCAGCAACCCCACACCCAGCAACCCCACACCCAGCAACCCCACACCCAGCAACCCCACATCCAGCAACCCCACACCCAGCAACCCCACACCCAGCAACCCCACACCCAGCAACCCCACATCCAGCAACCCCACACCCAGCAACCCCACACCCAGCAACCCCACATCCAGCCGCCCCACACCCAGCAACCCCACATCCAGTCACCCCACACCCAGCAACCCCACACCCAGCCACCCCACATCCAGTCACCCCACACCCAGCAACCCCACACCCAGCAACCCCACACCCAGCCACCCCACACCCAGCAACCCCACACCCAGCAACCCCACACCCAGCAACCCCACATCCAGCAACCCCACACCCAGCAACCCCACACCCAGCAACCCCACACCCAGCAACCCCACACCCAGCAACCCCACACCCAGCAACCCCACACCCAGCAACCCCACATCCAGCAACCCCACATCCAGCAACCCCACACCCAGCCACCCCACACCCAGCCACCCCACATCCAGCAACCCCACATCCAGCAACCCCACATCCAGCAACCCCACACCCAGCAACCCCACATCCAGTCACCCCACACCCAGCAACCCCACACCCAGCAACCCCACACCCAGCAATCCCACACCCAGCAACCCCACACCCAGCAACCCCACACCCAGCAACCCCACATCCAGCAACCCCACACCCAGCAACCCCACATCCAGCAACCCCACACCCAGCAACCCCACACCCAGCAACCCCACACCCAGCAACCCCACACCCAGCAACCCCACACCCAGCAACCCCACATCCAGCAACCCCACACCCAGCAACCCCACATCCAGTCACCCCACACCCAGCAACCCCACACCCAGCCACCCCACATCCAGCAACCCCACATCCAGCAACCCCACATCCAGCAACCCCACACCCAGCAACCCCACATCCAGTCACCCCACACCCAGCAACCCCACACCCAGCAACCCCACACCCAGCAATCCCACACCCAGCAACCCCACACCCAGCAACCCCACACCCAGCAACCCCACATCCAGCAACCCCACACCCAGCAACCCCACATCCAGCAACCCCACACCCAGCAACCCCACACCCAGCAACCCCACACCCAGCAACCCCACACCCAGCAACCCCACATCCAGCAACCCCACACCCAGCAACCCCACACCCAGCCGCCCCACATCCAGCAACCCCACACCCAGCAACCCCACACCCAGCAACCCCACATCCAGCCACCCCACACCCAGCAACCCCACAACCAGCAACCCCACACCCAGCAACCCCACATCCAGCAACCCCACACCCAGCAACCCCACACCCAGCAACCCCACACCCAGCAACCCCACACCCAGCAACCCCACACCCAGCAACCCCACACCCAGCCACCCCACACCCAGCAACCCCACACCCAGCAACCCCACATCCAGCAACCTCACATCCAGCAACCCCACACCCAGCAACCCCACACCCAGCAACCCCACACCCAGCAACCCCACACCCAGCAACCCCACATCCAGCAACCCCACACCCAGGAACCCCACACCCAGCAACCCCACACCCAGCAACCCCACACCCAGCAACCCCACACCCAGCAACCCCACACCCAGCAACCCCACATCCAGCAACCCCACACCCAGGAACCCCACACCCAGCAACCCCACACCCAGCAACCCCACACCCAGCAACCCCACACCCAGCAACCCCACACCCAGCAACCCCACATCCAGCAACCTCACATCCAGCAACCCCACATCCAGCAACCCCACACCCAGCCACCCCACACCCAGCAACCCCACACCCAGCCGCCCCACACCCAGCAACCCCACACCCAGCCACCCCACACCCAGCAACCCCACACCCAGCCGCCCCACATCCAGCAACCCCACACCCAGCAACCCCACACCCAGCAACCCCACACCCAGCCGCCCCACACCCAGCAACCCCACATCCAGCAACCCCACACCCAGCAACCCCACATCCAGCAACCCCACACCCAGGAACCCCACACCCAGCAACCCCACACCCAGCAACCCCACACACAGCAACCCCACATCCAGCAACCCCACACCCAGCAACCCCACATCCAGCCGCCCCACATCCAGCCGCCCCACACCCAGCCACCCCACATCCAGCAACCCCACACCCAGCAACCCCACACCCAGCAACCCCACATCCAGCCACCCCACACCCAGCAACCCCACATCCAGTCACCCCACACCCAGCAACCCCACACCCAGCAACCCCACACCCAGCAATCCCACACCCAGCAACCCCACACCCAGCAACCCCACACCCAGCAACCCCACATCCAGCAACCCCACACCCAGCAACCCCACACCCAGCAACCCCACACCCAGCAACCCCACACCCAGCAACCCCACACCCAGCAACCCCACACCCAGCAACCCCACATCCAGCAACCCCACACCCAGCAACCCCACACCCAGCAACCCCACACCCAGCAACACCACATCCAGCAACCCCACATCCAGCCACCCCACACCCAGCAACCCCACACCCAGCAACCCCACACCCAGCAACACCACATCCAGCAACCCCACATCCAGCCACCCCACACCCAGCCGCCCCACACCCAGCAACCCCACACCCAGCAACCCCACATCCAGCAACCCCACATCCAGCCACCCCACACCCAGCAACCCCACATCCAGCAACCCCACACCCAGCAACCCCACACCCAGCAACCCCACACCCAGCAACCCCACATCCAGCCACCCCACACTCAGCCACCCCACACCCAGCAACCTCACATCCAGCAACCCCACACCCAGCAACCCCACACCCAGCAACCCCACACCCAGCAACTCCACACCCAGCAACCCCACATCCAGCCACCCCACACCCAGCAACCCCACACCCAGCAACCCCACACCCAGCAACTCCACACCCAGCAACCTCACATCCAGCAACCCCACATCCAGCAACCCCACATCCAGCCACCCCACACCCAGCAACCCCACACCCAGCAACCCCACACCCAGCAACTCCACACCCAGCAACCTCACATCCAGCAACCCCACACCCAGCAACCCCACACCCAGCAACTCCACACCCAGCAACCCCACACCCAGCAACCCCACATCCAGCAACCTCACATCCAGCCACCCCACACCCAGCAACCTCACATCCAGCAACCCCACACCCAGCAACCCCACACCCAGCAACCCCACACCCAGCAACCCCACATCCAGCAACCCCACATCCAGCAACCCCACATCCAGCAACCCCACATCCAGCAACCCCACATCCAGCAACCCCACATCCAGCCACCCCACACCCAGCCACCCCACACCCAGCAACCCCACACCCAGCAACCCCACACCCAGCAACCCCACACCCAGCAACCCCACACCCAGCAACCTCACATCCAGCCACCCCACACCCAGCAACCTCACATCCAGCAACCCCACACCCAGCAACCCCACACCCAGCAACCCCACACCCAGCAACCCCACATCCAGCAGCCCCACATCCAGCAACCCCACACCCAGCCACCCCACACTCAGCAACCCCACACCCAGCAACCCCACACCCAGCCACCCCACACCCAGCAACCCCACACCCAGCAACCCCACACCCAGCAACCCCACATCCAGCAACCCCACATCCAGCAACCCCACACTCAGCAACCCCACACCCAGCAACCCCACACCCAGCAACCCCACACCCAGCCACCCCACACTCAGCCACCCCACACCCAGCAACCTCACATCCAGCAACCCCACACCCAGCAACCCCACATCCAGCCACCCCACACCCAGCAACCCCACACCCAGCCACCCCACACCCAGCCACCCCACATCCAGCAACCCCACACCCATCCACCCCACACCCAGCCACCCCACACCCAGCAACCCCACATCCAGCCACCCCACACCCAGCCACCCCACACCCAGCCACCCCACACCCAGCAACCCCACATCCAGCAACCCCACACCCAGCAACCCCACACCCAGCCACCCCACACTCAGCCACCCCACACCCAGCAACCTCACATCCAGCAACCCCACACCCAGCAACCCCACATCCAGCCACCCCACACCCAGCAACCCCACACCCAGCCACCCCACACCCAGCCACCCCACATCCAGCAACCCCACACCCATCCACCCCACACCCAGCCACCCCACACCCAGCAACCCCACATCCAGCCACCCCACACCCAGCCACCCCACACCCAGCAACCCCACACCCAGCAACCCCACACCCAGCAACCTCACATCCAGCAACCCCACACCCAGCAACCCCACACCCAGCAACCCCACACCCAGCAACCCCACATCCAGCAACCCCACACCCAGCAACCTCACATCCAGCAACCCCACACCCAGCAACCCCACACCCAGCAACCCCACATCCAGCAACCCCACACCCAGCAACCTCACATCCAGCAACCCCACACCCAGCAACCCCACACCCAGCAACCCCACATCCAGCAACCCCACACCCAGCAACCCCACATCCAGCAACCCCACACCCAGCCACCCCACACCCAGCAACCCCACAACCAGCAACCCCACACCCAGCAACCCCACATCCAGCAACCCCACACCCAGCAACCCCACACCCAGCAACCCCACACCCAGCCACCCCACCTCCAGCAACCCCACACCCAGCAACCCCACACCCAGCAACCCCACACCCAGCAACCCCACATCCAGCAACCCCACACCCAGCAACCCCACACCCAGCAACCCCACACCCAGCCACCCCACATCCAGCGACCCCACACCCAGCCACCCCACACCCAGCAACCCCACACCCAGCAACCCCACACCCAGCCACCCCACACCCAGCAACCCCACACCCAGCAACCCCACACCCAGCCGCCCCACATCCAGCAACCCCACACCCAGCAACCCCACACCCAGCAACCCCACACCCAGCAACCCCACACCCAGCCGCCCCACATCCAGCAACCCCACACCCAGCCGCCCCACATCCAGCAACCCCACACCCAGCCGCCCCACATCCAGCAACCCCACACCCAGCAACCCCACACCCAGCAACCCCACACCCAGCAACCCCACACCCAGCCACCCCACAGCCAGCAACCCCACACCCAGCAACCCCACACCCAGCAACCCCACACCCAGCAACCCCACACCCAGCAACCCCACACCCAGCAACCCCACACCCAGCAACCCCACATCCAGCAACCCCACACCCAGCAACCCCACACCCAGCCACCCCACACCCAGCAACCCCACACCCAGCAACCCCACACCCAGCAACCCCACACCCAGCAACCCCACACCCAGCCACCCCACACCCAGCAACCCCACACCCAGCAACCCCACATCCAGCAACCCCACACCCAGCCACCCCACACCCAGCAATCCCACATCCAGCAACCCCACATCCAGCAACCCCACACCCAGCAACCCCACACCCAGCAACCCCATACCCAGCAACCCCACATCCAGCAACCCCACACCCAGCAACCCCACACCCACAAACCCCACACCCACAAACCCCACACCCAGCAACCCCACATCCAGCAACCCCACACCCAGCAACCCCACACCCAGCCACCCCACACCCAGCAACCCCACATCCAGCAACCCCACACCCAGCAACCCCACATCCAGCAACCCCACACCCAGCCACCCCTCACCCAGCCACCCCACACCCAGCAACCCCACACCCAGCAACCCCACACCCAGCAACCCCACACCCAGCCGCCCCACACCCAGCAACCCCACACCCAGCAACCCCACATCCAGCAACCCCACACCCAGCCACCCCACACCCAGCCGCCCCACATCCAGCAACCCCACACCCAGCAACCCCACACCCAGCCACCCCACACCCAGCCACCCCACACCCAGCCGCCCCACATCCAGCAACCCCACATCCAGCAACCCCACATCCAGCCACCCCACATCCACCAACCCCACACCCAGCCACCCCACATCCAGCAACCCCACACCCAGCCACCCCACACCCAGCAACCCCACACCCAGCAACCCCACACCCAGCAACCCCACACCCAGCAACCCCACACCCAGCAACCCCACATCCAGCCGCCCCACATCCAGCAACCCCACACCCAGCAACCCCACACCCAGCAACCCCACACCCAGCAACCCCACACCCAGCAACCCCACACCCAGCAACCCCACACCCAGCCACCCCACACCCAGCAACCCCACACCCAGCAACCCCACATCCAGCAACCCCACATCCAGCCGCCCCACATCCAGCAACCCCACACCCAGCAACCCCACACCCAGCAACCCCACACCCAGCAACCCCACATCCAGCAACCCCACATCCAGCCGCCCCACACCCAGCAACCCCACACCCAGCAACCCCACATCCAGCAACCCCACATCCAGCCGCCCCACATCCTGCAACCCCACACCCAGCAACCCCACACCCAGCAACCCCACACCCAGCCACCCCACATCCACCAACCCCACACCCAGCCACCCCACATCCAGCAACCCCACACCCAGCCACCCCACACCCAGCAACCCCACACCCAGCAACCCCACACCCAGCAACCCCACACCCAGCAACCCCACACCCAGCAACCCCACATCCAGCCGCCCCACATCCAGCAACCCCACACCCAGCAACCCCACATCCAGCAACCCCACACTCTGCAACGCCACACCCAGCAACCCCACACCCAGCAACCCCACACCAAGCAACCCCACATCCAGCCGCCGCACACCCAGCAACCCCACACCCAGCAACCCCACATCCAGCCACCCCACACCCAGCAACCCCACATCCAGCCACCCCACACCCAGCAACCCCACAGTCAGCAACCCCACACCCAGCAACCCCACACCCAGCAACCTCACATCCAGCAACCCCACACCCAGCAACCCCACATCCAGCAACCCCACACCCAGCAACCCCACACCCAGCAATACCACACCCAGCAACCCCACATCCAGCAACCCCACACCCAGCAACCCCACACCCAGCAACCCCACACCCAGCCGCCCCACACCCAGCAACCCCACATCCAGCAACCCCACACCCAGCAACCCCACACCCAGCCACCCCACATCCAGCAACCCCACATCCAGCAACCCCACACCCAGCAACCCCACACCCAGCCACCCCACACCCAGCCACCCCACACCCAGCCGCCCCACACCCAGCCATCCCAAACCCAGCAACCCCACACCCAGCCACCCCACACCCAGCCACCCCACACCCAGCCAGCCCACACCCAGCAACCCCACACCCAGCCACCCCACACCCAGCCACCCCACACCCAACCACCCCACACCCAGCAACCCCACACCCAGCCGCCCCACACCCAGCAACCCCACACCCAGCAACCCCACATCCAGCCACCCCACATCCAGCCGCCCCACATCCAGCAACCCCACACCCAGCAACCCCACACCCAGCCACCCCACACCCAGCAACCCCACATCCAGCAACCCCACACCCAGCAACCACACACCCAGCCGTCCCACATCCAGCAACCCCACACCCAGCCACCCCACACCCAGCAACCCCACACCCAGCAACCCCACACCCAGCAACCCCACATCCAGCCGTCCCACACCCAGCAACCCCACACCCAGCAACCCCACATCCAGCAACCCCACACCCAGCAACCCCACACCCAGCCACCCCACACCCAGCAACCCCACATCCAGCAACCCCACACCCAGCAACCACACACCCAGCCGTCCCACATCCAGCAACCCCACACCCAGCCACCCCACACCCAGCAACCCCACACCCAGCAACCCCACACCCAGCAACCCCACACCCAGCCGTCCCACACCCAGCAACCCCACACCCAGCAACCCCACATCCAGCAACCCCACACCCAGAAACCCCACATCCAGCAACCCCACATCCAGCAACCCCCACCCAGCAACCCCACATCCAGCAACCCCACACCCAGCAACCCCACACCCAGCCACCCCACATCCAGCAACCCCACATCCAGCAACCCCACACCCAGCAACCCCACACCCAGCAACCCCACACCCAGCAACCCCACACCCAGCAACCCCACACCCAGCAACCCCACACCCAGCAACCCCACATCCAGCAACCCCACACCCAGCAATCCCACACCCAGCAACCCCACACCCAGCAACCCCACATCCAGCAACCCCACATCCAGCCACCCCACACCCAGCAACCCCACACCCAGCAACCCCACACCCAGCAACCCCACACCCAGCAACCCCACACCCAGCAATCCCACACCCAGCAACCCCACACCCAGCAACCCCACACCCAGCAACCCCACACCCAGCAACCCCACACCCAGCAACCCCACATCCAGCAATCCCACACCCAGCCGCCCCACACCCAGCCGCCCCACATCCAGCAACCCCACACCCAGCAACCCCACACCCAGCAACCCCACATCCAGCAACCCCACACCCAGCAACCCCACATCCAGCAACCCCACACCCAGCAACCCCACATCCAGCAATCCCACACCCAGCCGCCCCACACCCAGCCGCCCCACATCCAGCAACCCCACACCCAGCAACCCCACACCCAGCAACCCCACATCCAGCAACCCCACACCCAGCAACCCCACACCCAGCAACCCCACACCCAGCAACCCCACACCCAGCAACCCCACACCCAGCAACCCCACATCCAGCAACCCCACCTCCAGCCACCCCACACCCAGCACCCCCACACCCAGCAACCCCACACCCAGCAACCTCACACCCAGCAACCCCACATCCAGCAACCCCACACCCAGCAACCCCACACCCAGCAACCCCACGCCCAGCAACCCCACAGCCAGCCGCCCCACATCCAGCAACCCCACACCCAGCAACCCCACACCCAGCCACCCCACACCCAGCCACCCCACACCCAGCCGCCCCACATCCAGCAACCCCACACCCAGCTACCCCACACCCAGCAAACCCACACCCAGCAACCCCACACCCAGCAACCCCACACCCAGCCACCCCACACCCAGCCGTCCCACACCCAGCAACCCCACACCCAGCAACCCCACATCCAGCAACCCCACATCCAGCAACCCCACACCCAGCCACCCCACACCCAGCCACCCCACACCCAGCCGCCCCACACCCAGCCATCCCAAACCCAGCAACCCCACACCCAGCCACCCCACACCCAGCCACCCCACACCCAGCCAGCCCACACCCAGCAACCCCACACCCAGCCACCCCACACCCAGCCACCCCACACCCAACCACCCCACACCCAGCAACCCCACACCCAGCCGCCCCACACCCAGCAACCCCACACCCAGCAACCCCACATCCAGCCACCCCACATCCAGCCGCCCCACATCCAGCAACCCCACACCCAGCAACCCCACACCCAGCCACCCCACACCCAGCAACCCCACATCCAGCAACCCCACACCCAGCAACCACACACCCAGCCGTCCCACATCCAGCAACCCCACACCCAGCCACCCCACACCCAGCAACCCCACACCCAGCAACCCCACACCCAGCAACCCCACATCCAGCCGTCCCACACCCAGCAACCCCACACCCAGCAACCCCACATCCAGCAACCCCACACCCAGCAACCCCACACCCAGCCACCCCACACCCAGCAACCCCACATCCAGCAACCCCACACCCAGCAACCACACACCCAGCCGTCCCACATCCAGCAACCCCACACCCAGCCACCCCACACCCAGCAACCCCACACCCAGCAACCCCACACCCAGCAACCCCACACCCAGCCGTCCCACACCCAGCAACCCCACACCCAGCAACCCCACATCCAGCAACCCCACACCCAGAAACCCCACATCCAGCAACCCCACATCCAGCAACCCCCACCCAGCAACCCCACATCCAGCAACCCCACACCCAGCAACCCCACACCCAGCCACCCCACATCCAGCAACCCCACATCCAGCAACCCCACACCCAGCAACCCCACACCCAGCAACCCCACACCCAGCAACCCCACACCCAGCAACCCCACACCCAGCAACCCCACACCCAGCAACCCCACATCCAGCAACCCCACACCCAGCAATCCCACACCCAGCAACCCCACACCCAGCAACCCCACATCCAGCAACCCCACATCCAGCCACCCCACACCCAGCAACCCCACACCCAGCAACCCCACACCCAGCAACCCCACACCCAGCAACCCCACACCCAGCAATCCCACACCCAGCAACCCCACACCCAGCAACCCCACACCCAGCAACCCCACACCCAGCAACCCCACACCCAGCAACCCCACATCCAGCAATCCCACACCCAGCCGCCCCACACCCAGCCGCCCCACATCCAGCAACCCCACACCCAGCAACCCCACACCCAGCAACCCCACATCCAGCAACCCCACACCCAGCAACCCCACATCCAGCAACCCCACACCCAGCAACCCCACATCCAGCAATCCCACACCCAGCCGCCCCACACCCAGCCGCCCCACATCCAGCAACCCCACACCCAGCAACCCCACACCCAGCAACCCCACATCCAGCAACCCCACACCCAGCAACCCCACACCCAGCAACCCCACACCCAGCAACCCCACACCCAGCAACCCCACACCCAGCAACCCCACATCCAGCAACCCCACCTCCAGCCACCCCACACCCAGCACCCCCACACCCAGCAACCCCACACCCAGCAACCTCACACCCAGCAACCCCACATCCAGCAACCCCACACCCAGCAACCCCACACCCAGCAACCCCACGCCCAGCAACCCCACAGCCAGCCGCCCCACATCCAGCAACCCCACACCCAGCAACCCCACACCCAGCCACCCCACACCCAGCCACCCCACACCCAGCCGCCCCACATCCAGCAACCCCACACCCAGCTACCCCACACCCAGCAAACCCACACCCAGCAACCCCACACCCAGCAACCCCACACCCAGCCACCCCACACCCAGCCGTCCCACACCCAGCAACCCCACACCCAGCAACCCCACATCCAGCAACCCCACATCCAGCAACCCCACACACAGCAACCCCACATCCAGCAACCCCACACCCAGCAACCCCACATCCAGCAACCCCACACCCAGCAACCCCACATCCAGCAACCCCACACCCAGCCGCCCCACATCCAGCAACCCCACACCCAGCAACCCCACACCCAGCCACCCCACACCCAGCCACCCCACACCCAGCCGCCCCACATCCAGCAACCCCACACCCAGCTACCCCACACCCAGCAAACCCACACCCAGCAACCCCACACCCAGCAACCCCACACCCAGCCACCCCACACCCAGCCGTCCCACACCCAGCCACCCCACACCCAGCAACCCCACACCCAGCAACCCCACACCCAGCAACCCCACACCCAGCAACCCCACACCCAGCAACCCCACACCCAGCAACCCCACACCCAGCCACCCCACATCCAGCAACCCCACACCCAGCAACCCCACACCCAGCAACCCCACACCCAGCAACCCCACACCCAGCAACCCCACACCCAGCAACCCCACATCCAGCAACCCCACACCCAGCAACCCCACATCCAGCAACCCCACATCCAGCCACCCCACACCCAGCAACCCCACATCCAGCAACCCCACACCCAGCAACCCCACACCCAGCCACCCCACATCCAGCAACCCCACATCCAGCAACCCCACACCCAGCAACCCCACACCCAGCCACCCCACACCCAGCCACCCCACACCCAGCCGCCCCACACCCAGCCATCCCAAACCCAGCAACCCCACACCCAGCCACCCCACACCCAGCCACCCCACACCCAGCCAGCCCACACCCAGCAACCCCACACCCAGCCACCCCACACCCAGCCACCCCACACCCAACCACCCCACACCCAGCAACCCCACACCCAGCCGCCCCACACCCAGCAACCCCACACCCAGCAACCCCACATCCAGCCACCCCACATCCAGCCGCCCCACATCCAGCAACCCCACACCCAGCAACCCCACACCCAGCCACCCCACACCCAGCAACCCCACATCCAGCAACCCCACACCCAGCAACCACACACCCAGCCGTCCCACATCCAGCAACCCCACACCCAGCCACCCCACACCCAGCAACCCCACACCCAGCAACCCCACACCCAGCAACCCCACATCCAGCCGTCCCACACCCAGCAACCCCACACCCAGCAACCCCACATCCAGCAACCCCACACCCAGCAACCCCACACCCAGCCACCCCACACCCAGCAACCCCACATCCAGCAACCCCACACCCAGCAACCACACACCCAGCCGTCCCACATCCAGCAACCCCACACCCAGCCACCCCACACCCAGCAACCCCACACCCAGCAACCCCACACCCAGCAACCCCACACCCAGCCGTCCCACACCCAGCAACCCCACACCCAGCAACCCCACATCCAGCAACCCCACACCCAGAAACCCCACATCCAGCAACCCCACATCCAGCAACCCCCACCCAGCAACCCCACATCCAGCAACCCCACACCCAGCAACCCCACACCCAGCCACCCCACATCCAGCAACCCCACATCCAGCAACCCCACACCCAGCAACCCCACACCCAGCAACCCCACACCCAGCAACCCCACACCCAGCAACCCCACACCCAGCAACCCCACACCCAGCAACCCCACATCCAGCAACCCCACACCCAGCAATCCCACACCCAGCAACCCCACACCCAGCAACCCCACATCCAGCAACCCCACATCCAGCCACCCCACACCCAGCAACCCCACACCCAGCAACCCCACACCCAGCAACCCCACACCCAGCAACCCCACACCCAGCAATCCCACACCCAGCAACCCCACACCCAGCAACCCCACACCCAGCAACCCCACACCCAGCAACCCCACACCCAGCAACCCCACATCCAGCAATCCCACACCCAGCCGCCCCACACCCAGCCGCCCCACATCCAGCAACCCCACACCCAGCAACCCCACACCCAGCAACCCCACATCCAGCAACCCCACACCCAGCAACCCCACATCCAGCAACCCCACACCCAGCAACCCCACATCCAGCAATCCCACACCCAGCCGCTCCACACCCAGCCGCCCCACATCCAGCAACCCCACACCCAGCAACCCCACACCCAGCAACCCCACATCCAGCAACCCCACACCCAGCAACCCCACACCCAGCAACCCCACACCCAGCAACCCCACACCCAGCAACCCCACACCCAGCAACCCCACACCCAGCAACCCCACATCCAGCAACCCCACCTCCAGCCACCCCACACCCAGCACCCCCACACCCAGCAACCCCACACCCAGCAACCTCACACCCAGCAACCCCACATCCAGCAACCCCACACCCAGCAACCCCACACCCAGCAACCCCACGCCCAGCAACCCCACACCCAGCCGCCCCACATCCAGCAACCCCACACCCAGCAACCCCACACCCAGCCACCCCACACCCAGCCACCCCACACCCAGCCGCCCCACATCCAGCAACCCCACACCCAGCTACCCCACACCCAGCAAACCCACACCCAGCAACCCCACACCCAGCAACCCCACACCCAGCCACCCCACACCCAGCCGTCCCACACCCAGCAACCCCACACCCAGCAACCCCACATCCAGCAACCCCACATCCAGCAACCCCACACCCAGCAACCCCACATCCAGCAACCCCACACCCAGCAACCCCACATCCAGCAACCCCACACCCAGCAACCCCACATCCAGCAACCCCACACCCAGCCGCCCCACATCCAGCAAACCCACACCCAGCAACCCCACACCCAGCCACCCCACACCCAGCCACCCCACACCCAGCCGCCCCACATCCAGCAACCCCACACCCAGCTACCCCACACCCAGCAAACCCACACCCAGCAACCCCACACCCAGCAACCCCACACCCAGCCACCCCACACCCAGCCGTCCCACACCCAGCAACCCCACACCCAGCAACCCCACACCCAGCAACCCCACACCCAGCAACCCCACACCCAGCAACCCCACACCCAGCAACCCCACACCCAGCCACCCCACATCCAGCAACCCCACACCCAGCAACCCCACACCCAGCAACCCCACACCCAGCAACCCCACACCCAGCAACCCCACACCCAGCAACCCCACATCCAGCAACCCCACACCCAGCAACCCCACACCCAGCAACCCCACACCCAGCAACCCCACACCCAGCAACCCCACACCCAGCAACCCCACACCCAGCAACCCCACACCCAGCAACCCCACACCCAGCAACCCCACATCCAGCAACCCCACATCCAGTCACCCCACATCCAGCAACCCCACATCCAGCAACCCCACATCCAGCCACCCCACACCCAGCCACCCCTCACCCAGCCACCCCACACCCAGCAACCCCACACCCAGCCACCCCACATCCAGCCACCCCACCTCCAGCCACCCCACACCCAGCCACCCCACACCCAGCCACCCCACACCCAACCACCCCACACCCAGCAACCCCACACCCAGCCGCCCCACACCCAGCAACCCCACACCCAGCAACCCCACACCCAGCAACCCCACACCCAGCAACCCCACACCCAGCAACCCACACCCAGCAACCCCACATCCAGCAACCCCACACCCAGCAACCCCACATCCAGCCACCCCACCTCCAGCCACCCCACATCCAGCAACCCCACACCCAGCAACCCCACACCCAGCAACCCCACACCCAGCAACCCCACATCCAGCAACCCCACACCCAGCAACCCCACATCCAGCAACCCCACACCCAGCCACCCCACACCCAGCAACCCCACACCCAGCCACCCCACATCCAGCAACCCCACACCCAGCCACCCCACACCCAGCAACCCCACACCCAGCAACCCCACATCCAGCCACCCCACCTCCAGCCACCCCACATCCAGCAACCCCACACCCAGCAACCCCACACCCAGCAACCCCACACCCAGCAACCCCACACCCAGCAACCCCACATCCAGCAACCCCACACCCAGCAACCCCACATCCAGCAACCCCACACCCAGCAACCCCACACCCAGCCACCCCACATCCAGCAACCCCACACCCAGCAACCCCACACCCAGCAACCCCACACCCAGCCACCCCACCTCCAGCCACCCCACATCCAGCAACCCCACACCCAGCAACCCCACACCCAGCAACCCCACACCCAGCCACCCCACATCCAGCCACCCCACACCCAGCAACCCCACACCCAGCAACCCCACACCCAGCCACCCCACACCCAGCAACCCCACACCCAGCCACCCCACATCCAGCCACCCCACCTCCAGCCACCCTACACCCAGCCACCCCACACCCAGCCACCCCACACCCAACCACCCCACACCCAGCAACCCCACACCCAGCCGCCCCACACCCAGCAACCCCACACCCAGCAACCCCACACCCAGCAACCCCACACCCAGCAACCCCACACCCAGCAACCCACACCCAGCAACCCCACACCCAGCCACCCCACATCCAGCCACCCCACCTCCAGCCACCCCACACCCAGCCACCCCACACCCAGCCACCCCACACCCAACCACCCCACACCCAGCAACCCCACACCCAGCCGCCCCACACCCAGCAACCCCACACCCAGCAACCCCACACCCAGCAACCCCACACCCAGCAACCCCACACCCAGCAACCCCACACCCAGCCACCCCACATCCAGCAACCCCACACCCAGCAACCCACATCCAGCAACCCCACATCCAGCAACCCCACATCCAGCAACCCCACATCCAGCAACCCCACACCCAGCAACCCCACACCCAGCAACACCACACCCAGCAACCCCACATCCAGCAACCCCACATCCAGCCACCCCACACCCAGCAACCCCACACCCAGCAACCCCACACCCAGCCACCCCACATCCAGCAACCCCACACCCAGCAACCCCACACCCAGCAACCCCACACCCAGCAACCCCACACCCAGCAACCCCACACCCAGCCACCCCACACCCAGCAACCCCACATCCAGCAACCCCACACCCAGCAACCCCACATCCAGCAACCCCACATCCAGCATCCCCACACCCAGCAACCCCACACCCAGCTACCCCACACCCAGCAACCCCACACCCAGCAACCCCACACCCAGCAACCCCACACCCAGCAACCCCACACCCAGCAACCCCACACCCAGCAACCCCACACCCAGCTACCCCACATCCAGCAACCCCACACCCAGCAACCCCACACCCAGCATCCCCACACCCAGCAACCCCACTTCCAGCAACCCCACATCCAGCCACCCCACACCCAGCAACCCCACACCCAGCAACCCCACACCCAGCAACCCCACATCCAGCCACCCCACACCCAGCAACCCCACACCCAGCAACCCCACACCCAGCATCCCCACACCCAGCAACCCCACTTCCAGCAACCCCACACCCAGCCACCCCACACCCAGCATCCCCACACCCAGCAACCCCACTTCCAGCAACCCCACATCCAGCCACCCCACACCCAGCAACCCCACACCCAGCCACCCCACATCCAGCAACCCCACACCCAGCAACCCCACACCCAGCCACCCCACACCCAGCAACCCCACACCCAGCAACCCCACATCAGCAACCCCACATCCAGCATCCCCACACCCAGCAACCCCACACCCAGCAACCCCACACCCAGCAACCCCACACCCAGCTACCCCACACCCAGCAACCCCACACCCAGCAACCCCACACCCAGCAACCCCACACCCAGCAACCCCACACCCAGCTACCCCACATCCAGCAACCCCACACCCAGCAACCCCACACCCAGCAACCCCACACCCAGCAACCCCACACCCAGCAATCCCACACCTAGCAACCCCACACCCACCCGCCCCACATCCTGCAACCCCACACCCAGCAACCCCAAACCCAGCAACCCCACACCCAGCAACCCCACACCCAGCAACCCCACGCCCAGCAACCCCACACCCAGCAACCCCACACCCAGCAACCCCACACCCAACAACCCCACATCCAGCAACCCCACACCCAGCAACCCCACATCCAGCAACCCCACATCCAGCAACCCCACACCCAGCAACCCCACACCCAGCAACCCCACACCCAGCAACCCCACATCCAGCAACCCCACATCCAGCAACCCCACACCCAACAACCCCACATCCAGCAACTCCACACCCAGCAACCCCACACCCAGCAACCCCACCTCCAGCCACCCCACACCCAGCCGCCCCACATCCAGCAACCCCACACCCAGCAACCCCACACCCAGCCACCCCACACCCAGCCGTCCCACACCCAGCAACCCCACACCCAGCAACCCCACATCCAGAAACCCCACATCCAGCAACCCCACATCCAGCAACCCCACACCCAGCCACCCCACATCCAGCAACCCCACATCCAGCCGCCCCACACCCAGCAACCCCACATCCAGCAACCCCACATCCAGCAACCCCACACCCAGCAACCCCACACCCAGCAACCCCACATCCAGCCACCCCACATCCAGCAACCCCACACCCAGCAACCCCACACCCAGCAACCCCACACCCAGCAACCCCACACCCGGCCGCCCCACACCCAGCCACCCCACACCCAGCAACCCCACACCCAGCAACCCCACACCCACCAACCCCACACCCAGCCGCCCCACACCCAGCCACCCCACACCCAGCAACCCCACACCCAGCAACCCCACACCCAGCCACCCCACATCCAGCAACCCCACATCCAGCCGCCCCACACCCAGCAACCCCACATCCAGCAACCCCACATCCAGCAACCCCACACCCAGCAACCCCACACCCAGCAACCCCACACCCAGCCGCCCCACACCCAGCAACCCCACACCCAGCAACCCCACACCCAGCAACCCCACATCCAGCAACCCCACATCCAGCAACCCCACACCCAGCAACCCCACACCCAGCAACCCCACATCCAGCAACCCCACATCCAGCAACCCCACACCCAGCCACCCCACACACAGCCACCCCACACCCAGCAACCCAACACCCAGCAACCCCACATCCAGCCGCCCCACATCCAGCAACTCCACACCCAGCCGCCCCACACCCAGCAACGCCACATCCAGCAACCCCACACCCAGCAACCCCACATCCAGCAACCCCACACCCAGCCACCCCACATCCAGCAACCCCACATCCAGCCGCCCCACACCCAGCAACCCCACATCCAGCAACCCCACATCCAGCAACCCCACACCCAGCAACCCCACACCCAGCAACCCCACACCCAGCCGCCCCACACCCAGCAACCCCACACCCAGCAACCCCACACCCAGCAACCCCACATCCAGCAACCCCACATCCAGCAACCCCACACCCAGCAACCCCACACCCAGCAACCCCACATCCAGCAACCCCACATCCAGCAACCCCACACCCAGCCACCCCACACCCAGCCACCCCACACCCAGCAACCCAACACCCAGCAACCCCACATCCAGCAACCCCACATCCAGCAACCCCACACCCAGCCGCCCCACATCCAGCAACTCCACACCCAGCCGCCCCACACCCAGCAACCCCACACCCAGCAACCCCACACCCAGCAACCCCACACCCAGCAACCCCACACCCAGCAACCCCACACCCAGCCGCCCCACACCCAGCAACCCCACACCCAGCAACGCCACACCCAGCCGCCCCACACCCAGCAACCCCACACCCAGCAACCCCACACCCAGCAACCCCACACCCAGCAACCCCACACCCAGCAACTCCACACCCAGCCGCCCCACACCCAGCAACCCCACACCCAGCAACGCCACATCCAGCCGCCCCACATCCAGCAACCCCACATCCAGCAACCCCACACCCAGCCGCCCCACACCCAGCAACGCCACATCCAGCCGCCCCACATCCAGCAACCCCACATCCAGCAACCCCACACCCAGCAACCCCACATCCAGCAACCCCACATCCAGCAACCCCACACCCAGCCACCCCACACCCAGCAACCCCACACCCAGCAACCCCACACCCAGCAACCCCACATCCAGCAACCCCACACCCAGCAACCCCACATCCAGCAACCCCACATCCAGCCGCCCCACACCCAGCAACCCCACATCCAGCAACCCCACACCCTGCAACGCCACACCCAGCAACCCCACACCCACCAACCCCACACCCAGCAACCCCACATCCAACAACCCCACATCCAGCAACCCCACACCCAGCAACCCCACACCCACCAACCCCACACCCAGCAACCCCACATCCAACAACCCCACATCCAGCAACCCCACACCCAGCAACCCCACACCCACCAACCCCACACCCAGCAACCCCACATCCAGCAACCCCACACCCAGCAACCCCACACCCAGCAACCCCACACCCACCAACCCCACACCCAGCAACCCCACACCCAGCAACCCCACATCCAGCAACCCCACACCCAGCAACCCCACACCCAGCAACCCCACACCCAGCAACCCCACACCCAGCCACCCCACACCCAGCCACCCCACACCCAGCAACCCCACATCCAGCAACCCCACACCCAGCAACCCCACACCCAGCAACCCCACACCCAGCAACCCCACACCCAGCCACCCCACACCCAGCCACCCCACACCCAGCAACCCCACACCCAGCAACCCCACACCCAACAACCCCACACCCAGCCACCCCACACCCAGCCACCCCACACCCAGCAACCCCACACCCAGCCGCCCCACACCCAGCAACCCCACATCCAACAACCCCACACCCAGCAACCCCACACCCAGCCACCCCACACCCAGCAACCCCACACCCAGCCGCCCCACACCCAGCAACCCCACATCCAACAACCCCACACCCACCAACCCCACACCCAGCCGCCCCACACCCAGCAACCCCACACCCAGCCGCCCCACACCCAGCAACGCCACACCCAGCAACCCCACACCCAGCAACCCCACATCCAACAACCCCACATCCAGCAACCCCACACCCAGCAACCCCACACCCAGCAACCCCACACCCAGCAACCCCACATCCAGCCACCCCACACCCAGCAACCCCACACCCAGCCACCCCACACCCAGCCGCCCCACACCCAGCAACCCCACACCCAGCAACCCCACACCCAGCAACCCCACACCCAGCAACCCCACACCCAGCAACCCCACACCCAGCAACCCCACACCCAGCAACCCCACACCCAGCAACCCCACACCCAGCAACCCCACATCCAGCAACCCCACACCCACCAACCCCACACCCAGCAACCCCACATCCAACAACCCCACATCCAGCAACCCCACACCCAGCAACCCCACATCCAGCAACCCCACACCCAGCAACCCCACACCCAGCCACCCCACACCCAGCCGCCCCACACCCAGCAACCCCACATCCAGCAACCCCACATCCAGCAACCCCACACCCAGCAACTGCACACCAGCAACCCCACACCCAGCCACCCCACACCCAGCAACCCCACATCCAGCCACCCCACACCCAGCCGCCCCACACCCAGCAACCCCACACCCAGCCACCCCACACCCAGCCACCCCACACCCAGCAACCCCCACCCAGCAACCGCACACCCAGCAACCCCACACCCAGCCACCCCACACCCAGCCACCCCACACCCAGCAACCCCCACCCAGCAACCGCACACCCAGCAACCCCACACCCAGCCACCCCACACCCAGCAACCCCACATCCAGCCACCCCACACCCAGCCGCCCCACACCCAGCAACCCCACATCCAGCCACCCCACACCCAGCCGCCCCACACCCAGCAACCCCACACCCAGCAACCCCACACCCAGCCACCCCACACCCAGCAACCCCACACCCAGCAACCCCACACCCAGCAACCCCACATCCAGCCACCCCACATCCAGCAACCCCACACCCAGCAACCCCACATCCAGCAACCCCACACCCAGCAACCCCACACCCAGCAACCCCACATCCAGCAACCCCACACCCAGCAACCCCACACCCAGCAACCCCACACCAAGCAACCCCACATCCAACCGCCGCACACCCAGCAACCCCACACCCAGCAACCCCACATCCAGCCACCCCACACCCAGCAACCCCACATCCAGCAACCCCACATCCAGCAACCCCACAGTCAGCAACCCCACACCCAGCAACCCCACACCCAGCAACCTCACATCCAGCAACCCCACACCCAGCAACCCCACACCCAGCTACCCCACACCCAGCCACCCCACACCCAGCAACCCCACACCCAGCAACCCCACACCCAGCAACCGCACACCCAGCAACCCCACACCCAGCAACCCCACATCCAGCCACCCCACACCCAGCCGCCCCACATCCAGCAACCCCACACCCAGCAACCCCACACCCAGCAACCCCACACCCAGCAACCGCACACCCAGCAACCGCACACCCAGCAACCCCACACCCAGCAACCCCACATCCAGCCACCCCACACCCAGCCGCCCCACATCCAGCAACCCCACACCCAGCAACCCCACATCCAGCAACCCCACACCCAGCCGCCCCACACCCAGCAACCCCACACCCAGCAACCCCACACCCAGCAACCCCACACCCAGCAACCACACACCCTGCAACCCCACACCCAGCAACCCCACACCCACCAACCCCACACCCAGCAACCCCACACCCAGCAACCCCACACCCAGCAACCCCACATCCAGCCGCCCCACATCCTGCAACCCCACACCCAGCAACCCCACACCCAGCAACCCCACACCCAGCAACCCCACACCCAGCAACCCCACACCCAGCAACCCCACACCCAGCAACCCCACATCCAGCAAACCCACACCTAGCAACCCCACATCCAGCAACCCCACATCCAGCAACCCCACACCCAGCAACCCCACATCCAGCAACCCCACACCCAGCAACCCCACACCCAGCCACCCCACATCCAGCCGCCCCACATCCAGCAACCCCACACCCAGCAACCCCACACCCAGCCACCCCACACCCAGCAAACCCACACCCAGCCGTCCCACACCCAGCAACCCCACACCCAGCCACCCCACACCCAGCAAACCCACACCCAGCCGTCCCACACCCAGCAACCCCACATCCAGCAACCCCACACCCAGCAACCCCACACCCAGCCACCCCACACCCAGCAACCCCACATCCAGCAACCCCACACCCAGCCACCCCACACCCAGCAACCCCACACCCAGCAACCGCACACCCAGCAACCCCACACCCAGCAACCCCACACCCAGCCACCCTACACCCAGCAACCCCACACCCAGCAACCCCACACCCAGCCACCCCACACCCAGCCGCCCCACATCCAGCCGCCCCACACCCAGCCACCCCACACCCAGCAACCCCACACCCAGCCGCCCCACATCCAGCCGCCCCACACCCAGCCGCCCCACATCCAGCAACCCCACACCCAGCAACCCCACATCCAGCAACCCCACACCCAGCCACCCCACACCCAGCAACCCCACACCCAGCCACCCCACACCCAGCCGCCCCACATCCAGCCGCCCCACACCCAGCCGCCCCACATCCAGCAACCCCACACCCAGCAACCCCACATCCAGCAACCCCACACCCAGCCACCCCACACCCAGCAACCCCACACCCAGCAACCCCACACCCAGCAACCCCACACCCAGCAACCCCACACCCAGCCACCCCACACCCAGCAACCCCACATCCAGCAACCCCACACCCAGCCACCCCACACCCAGCAACCCCACACCCAGCAACCCCACACCCAGCAACCCCACACCCAGCCACCCTACACCCAGCAACCCCACACCCAGCAACCCCACACCCAGCAACCCCACACCCAGCAACCCCACATCCAGCAACCCCACATCCAGCAACCCCACATCCAGCAACCCCACATCCAGCCACCCCACCTCCAGCCACCCCACACCCAGCCACCCCACACCCAGCCACCCCACACCCAGCCACCCCACACCCAGCCACCCCAAACCCAGCAACCCCACACCCAGCCACCCCACACCCAGCCACCCCACACCCAGCCAGCCCACACCCAGCAACCCCACACCCAGCCACCCCACACCCATCCACCCCACACCCAACCACCCCACACCCAGCAACCCCACACCCAGCCGCCCCACACCCAGCAACCCCACACCCAGCCACCCCACATCCAGCCGCCCCACATCCAGCAACCCCACACCCAGCAACCCCACACCCAGCCACCCCACACCCAGCAACCCCACACCCAGCAACCCCACACCCAGCAACCCCACATCCAGCAACCCCACATCCAGCAACCCCACACCCAGCCACCCTACACCCAGCAACCCCACACCCAGCAACCCCACATCCAGCAACCCCACATCCAGCAACCCACACCCAGCAACCCCACATCCAGCAACCCCACACCCAGCAACCCCACACCCAGCAACCCCACACCCAGCAACCCCACACCCAGCAACCCCACACCCAGCAACCCCACACCCAGCAACCCCACATCCAGCAACCCCACACCCATCCACCCCACACCCAGCAACCCCACACCCAGCAACCCCACACGCAGCAACCCCACACCCAGCAACCCCACACCCCGCAACCCCACACCCAGCAACCCCACACCCAGCAACCCCACACCCAGCAACCCCACACCCAGCAACCCCACACCCAGCAACCCCACATCCAGCAACCCCACACCCCGCAACCCCACACCCAGCAACCCCACACCCAGCAACCCCACACCCAGCAACCCCACACCCAGCAACCCCACACCCAGCAACCCCACATCCAGCAACCCCACCTCCAGCCACCCCACACCCAGCACCCCCACACCCAGCAACCCCACACCCAGCAACCTCACACCCAGCAACCCCACATCCAGCAACCCCACACCCAGCAACCCCACACCCAGCAACCCCACGCCCAGCAACCCCACACCCAGCCGCCCCACATCCAGCAACCCCACACCCAGCCACCCCACACCCAGCCACCCCACACCCAGCCACCCCACACCCAGCCGCCCCACATCCAGCAACCCCACACCCAGCAACCCCACACCCAGCCACCCCACACCCAGCCGTCCCACACCCAGCAACCCCACACCCAGCAACCCCACATCCAGCAACCCCACATCCAGCAACCCCACACCCAGCCACCCCACACCCAGCAACCCCACACCCAGCAACCCCACACCCAGCAACCCCACACCCAGCAACCCCACACCCAGCAACCCCACACCCAGCCACCCCACATCCAGCAACCCCACACCCAGCAACCCCACACCCAGCAACCCCACACCCAGCAACCCCACACCCAGCAACCCCACACCCAGCAACCCCACACCCAGCAACCCCACATCCAGCAACCCCACATCCAGCCACCCCACATCCAGCAACCCCACATCCAGCAACCCCACACCCAGCAACCCCACACCCAGCAACCCCACATCCAGCAACCCCACACCCAGCAACTCCACATCCAG
The DNA here is from genome assembly GCF_047496885.1 of Scyliorhinus torazame. Taxonomy (NCBI): domain Eukaryota; kingdom Metazoa; phylum Chordata; class Chondrichthyes; order Carcharhiniformes; family Scyliorhinidae; genus Scyliorhinus; species Scyliorhinus torazame. The sequence goes on along the minus strand of NC_092708.1, from coordinate 395,876,623 downwards.
CAACCCCACACCCAGCAACCCCACACCCAGCAACCCCACATCCAGCAACCCCACATCCAGCAACCCCACACCCAGCAACCCCACACCCAGCAACCCCACACCCAGCCACCCCACACCCAGCCACCCCACACCCAGCAACCCCACACCCAGCCACCCCACACCCAGCAACCCCACACCTAGCAACCCCACACCCAGCAACCCCACACCCAGCAACCCCACATCCAGCAACCCCACACCCAGCAACCCCACACCCAGCAACCCCACACCCAGCCACCCCACACCCAGCAACCCCACACCCAGCAACCCCACATCCAGCAACCCCACATCCAGCAACCCCACATCCAGCAACCCCACATCCAGCCACCGCACACCGAGCCACCCCTCACCCAGCCACCCCACACCCAGCAACCCCACACCCAGCCACCCCACATCCAGCAACACCACACCCAGCCACCCCACACCCAGCCACCCCACACCCAGCCACCCCACACCCAGCCACCCCACATCCAGCAACCCCACATCCAGCAACCCCACATCCAGCCACCCCACACCCAGCCACCCCTCACCCAGCCACCCCACACCCAGCAACCCCACATCCAGCCACCCCACACCCAGCCACCCCACACCCAGCCACCCCACACCCAGCCACCCCTCACCCAGCCACCCCACACCCAGCAACCCCACATCCAGCAACCCCACACCCAGCCACCCCACACCCAGCCACCCCACATCCAGCAACCCCACATCCAGCAACCCCACATCCAGCCACCCCACACCCAGCCACCCCTCACCCAGCCACCCCACACCCAGCAACCCCACATCCAGCAACCCCACACCCAGCAACCCCACACCCAGCAACCCCACACCCAGCAACCCCACATCCAGCCACCCCTCACCCAGCCACCCCACACCCAGCCACCCCACACCCAGCCACCCCTCACCCAGCCACCCCACACCCAGCCACCCCACATCCAGCCACCCCACCTCCAGCCACCCCACACCCAGCCACCCCACACCCAGCCACCCCACACCCAACCACCCCACACCCAGCAACCCCACACCCAGCCGCCCCACACCCAGCAACCCCACACCCAGCAACCCCACAGCCAGCAACCCCACACCCAGCAACCCCACATCCAGCAACCCCACATCCAGCAACCCCACACCCAGCAACCCCACACCCAGCAACCCCACACCCAGCAACCCCACATCCAGCAACCCCACACCCAGCAACCCCACACCCAGCAACCCCACACCCAGCCGCCCCACACCCAGCAACCCCACACCCAGCAACACCACACCCAGCAACCCCACACCCAGCAACCCCACATCCAGCAACCCCACACCCAGCAACCCCACACCCAGCAACCCCACACCCAGCCGCCCCACATCCAGCCACCCCACACCCAGCCACCCCTCACCCAGCCACCCCACATCCAGCCACCCCACACCCAGCCACCCCACACCCAGCCACCCCACACCCAGCCACCCCTCACCCAGCCACCCCACACCCAGCAACCCCACATCCAGCAACCCCACACCCAGCCACCCCACACCCAGCCACCCCACATCCAGCAACCCCACATCCAGCAACCCCACATCCAGCCACCCAACACCCAGCCACCCCTCACCCAGCCACCCCACACCCAGCAACCCCACATCCAGCAACCCCACACCCAGCAACCCCACACCCAGCAACCCCACACCCAGCAACCCCACATCCAGCCACCCCTCACCCAGCCACCCCACACCCAGCCACCCCACACCCAGCCACCCCTCACCCAGCCACCCCACACCCAGCCACCCCACATCCAGCCACCCCACCTCCAGCCACCCCACACCCAGCCACCCCACACCCAGCCACCCCACACCCAACCACCCCACACCCAGCAACCCCACACCCAGCCGCCCCACACCCAGCAACCCCACACCCAGCAACCCCACATCCAGCAACCCCACATCCAGCAACCCCACATCCAGCAACCCCACATCCAGCCACCCCACACCCAGCCAACCCACACCCAGCAACCCCACACCCAGCAACCCCACACCCAGCAACCCCACATCCAGCAATCCCACATCCAGCAACCCCACATCCAGCAACCCCACACCCAGCAACCCCACACCCAGCAACCCCACACCCAGCAACCCCACATCCAGCAACCCCACACCCAGCAACCCCACACCCAGCAACCCCACACCCAGCCGCCCCACACCCAGCAACCCCACACCCAGCAACACCACACCCAGCAACCCCACACCCAGCAACCCCACATCCAGCAACCCCACACCCAGCAACCCCACACCCAGCAACCCCACACCCAGCCGCCCCACACCCAGCAACCCCACACCCAGCAACACCACACCCAGCAACCCCACACCCAGCAACCCCACACCCAGCAACCCCACATCCAGCAACCCCACACCCAGCAACCCCACACCCAGCCACCCCACACCCAGCAACCCCACACCCAGCAACCCCACATCCAGCAACCCCACATCCAGCAACCCCACACCCAGCAACCCCACACCCAGCAACCCCACACCCAGCCGCCCCACACCCAGCAACCCCACATCCAGCAACCCCACATCCAGCCACCCCACACCCAGCAACCCCACACCCAGCCACCCCACATCCAGCAACCCCACACCCAGCAACCCCACATCCAGCCGCCCCACATCCAGCAACCCCACATCCAGCAACCCCACACCCAGCAACCCCACACCCAGCAACCCCACACCCAGCAACCCCACACCCAGCAACCCCACACCCAGCAACCCCACACCCAGCAACCCCACATCCAGCAACCCCACATCCAGCAACCCCACATCCAGCCACCCCACACCCAGCAACCCCACACCCAGCAACCCCACACCCAGCAACCCCACACCCAGCAACCCCACATCCAGCAACCCCACATCCAGCAACCCCACATCCAGCAACCCCACATCCAGCAACCCCACATCCAGCCACTCCACATCCAGCCGCCCCACATCCAGCAACCCCACACCCAGCCACCCCACACCCAGCAACCCACACCCAGCCACCCCACACCCAGCAACCCCACATCCAGCAACCCCACACCCAGCCACCCCACACCCAGCAACCCACACCCAGCAACCCCACACCCAGCCGCCCCACACCCAGCAACCCCACACCCAGCAACCCCACACCCAGCAACCCCACATCCAGCAACCCCACACCCAGCAACCCCACACCCAGCAACCCCACATCCAGCAACCCCACACCCAGCAACCCCACACCCAGCAACCCCACACCCAGCAACCCCACACCCAGCAACCCCACACCCAGCAACCCCACATCCAGCAACCCCACACCCAGCAACCCCACACCCAGCAACCCCACACCCAGCAACCCCACACCCAGCAACCCCACACCCAGCAACCCCACATCCAGCATCCCCACACCCAGCAACCCCACACCCAGCAACCCCACACCCAGCATCCCCACACCCAGCAACCCCACACCCAGCAACCCCACACCCAGCAACCCCACATCCAGCATCCCCACACACAGCAACCCCACATCCAGCATCCCCACACACAGCAACCCCACACCCAGCATCCCCACACCCAGCAACCCCACATCCAGCCACCCCACACCCAGCAACCCCACACCCAGCAACCCGACATCCAGCAACCCCACACCCAGCAACCCCACACCCAGCAACCCCACATCCAGCAACCCCACACCCAGCAACCCCACATCCAGCATCCCCACACCCAGCAACCCCACACCCACCCGCCCCACATCCAGCAACCCCACACCCAGCAACCCCACACCCAGCAACCCCACACCCAGCAACCCCACACCCAGCAACCCCACATCCAGCATCCCCACACCCAGCAACCCCACACCCACCCGCCCCACATCCAGCAACCCCACATCCAGCAACCCCACATCCAGCAACCCCACACCCAGCAACCCCACACCCAGCAACCCCACACCCAGCAATCCCACACCCAGCAACCCCACACCCACCCGCCCCACATCCAGCAACCCCACACCCAGCAACCCCAAACCCAGCAACCCCACACCCAGCAACCCCACACCCAGCAACCCCACACCCAGCAACCCCACACCCAGCAACCCCACACCCAGCAACCCCACACCCAGCAACCCCACATCCAGCAACCCCACATCCAGCAACCCCACACCCAGCAACCCCACACCCAGCCACCCCACACCCAGCAACCCCACACCCAGAAACCCCACACCCAGCAACCCCACACCCACCCGCCCCACATCCAGCAACCCCACACCCAGCAACCCCACATCCAGCAACCCCACATCCAGCAACCCCACACCCAGCAACCCCAAACCCAGCAACCCCACACCCAGCAACCCCACACCCAGCAACCCCACACCCAGCCACCCCACATCCAGCAACCCCACACCCAGAAACCCCACACCCAGCAACCCCACATCCAGCAACCCCACACCCAGCAACCCCACACCCAGCAACCCCACATCCAGCAACCCCACACCCAGCAACCCCACACCCAGCAACCCCACACCCAGCAACCCCACATCCAGCAACCCCACACCCAGCAACCCCACATCCAGCAACCCCACACTCAGCAACCCCACACCCAGCAACCCCACACCCAGCAACCACACCTCCAGCCACCCCACACCCAGCCGCCCCACATCCAGCAACCCCACACCCAGCCACCCCACACCCAGCCACCCCACACCCAGCAACCCCACATCCAGCAACCCCACACCCAGCCACCCCACACCCAGCAACCCCACACCCAGCCGCCCCACATCCAACAACCCCACATCCAGCAACCCCACACCCAGCAACCCCACACCCAGCAACCCCACACCCAGCAACCCCACACCCAGAAACCCCACATCCAGCAACCCCACATCCAGCAACCCCACATCCAGCCGCCCCACACCCAGCCGCCCCACATACCGCAACCCCACATCCAGCAACCCCACACCCAGCAACCCCACACCCAGCAACCCCACACCCAGCAACCCCACACCCAGCAACCCCACACCCAGCAACCCCACACCCAGCAACCCCACACCCAGCAACCCCACATCCAGCAACCCCACATCCAGCAACCTCACATCCAGCAACCCCACACCCAGCAACCCCACACCCAGCACCCCCACACCCAGCAACCCCACACCCAGCAACCCCACATCCAGCAACCCCACACCCAGCCACCCCACACCCAGCAACCCCACATCCAGCATCCCCACACCCAGCAACCCCACACCCAGCAACCCCACACCCAGCAACCCCACATCCAGCAACCCCACACCCAGCAACCCCACATCCAGCAACCCCACACCCAGCAACCCCACACCCAGCAACCCCACACCCAGCAACCCCACACCCAGCCGCCCCACATCCAGCAACCCCACACCCAGCCGCCCCACATCCAGCAACCCCACACCCAGCCGCCCCACACCCAGCAACCCCACATCCAGCCACCCCACACCCAGCAACCCCACACCCAGCAACCCCACACCCAGCAACCCCACACCCAGCAACCCCACACCCAGCAACCCCACATCCAGCAACCCCACACCCAGCAACCCCACATCCAGCCACCCCACACCCAGCAACCCCACACCCAGCAACCCCACATCCAGCCACCCCACACCCAGCAACCCCACACCCAGCAACCCCACATCCAGCCACCCCACACCCAGCAACCCCACACCCAGCAACCCCACATCCAGCCACCCCACATCCAGCAACCCCACACCCAGCAACCCCACACCCAGCAACCCCACATCCAGCCACCCCACATCCAGCAAACCCACACCCAGCAACCCCACATCCAGCAACCCCACATCCAGCCGCCCCACATCCAGCAACCCCACACCCAGCAACCCCACACCCAGCAAACCCACACCCAGCAACCCCACATCCAGCAACCCCACACCCAGCAACCCCACACCCAGCAACCCCACATCCAGCCACCCCACATCCAGCAAACCCACACCCAGCAACCCCACACCCAGCCACCCCACACCCAGCCGCCCCACACCCAGCAACCCCACACCCAGCCACCCCACACCCAGCCACCCCACATCCAGCCGCCCCACACCCAGCAACCCCACACCCAGCCACCCCACACCCAGCAACCCCACACCCAGCAACCCCACACCCAGCAACCCCACACCCAGCAACCCCACACCCAGCAACCCCACACCCAGCAACCCCACACCCAGCAACCCCACATCCAGCAACCCCACATCCAGCAACCCCACACCCAGCAACCCCACACCCAGCAACCCCACATCCAGCAACCCCACATCCAACAACCCCACATCCAGCCGCCCCACACCCAGCAACCCCACACCCAGCAACCCCACACCCAGCCACCCCACATCCAGCAACCCCACACCCAGCAACCCCACACCCAGCAACCCCACACCCAGCAACCCCACACCCAGCCACCCCACACCCAGCAACCCCACATCCAGCAACCCCACACCCAGCAACCCCACACCCAGCAACCCCACATCCAGCAACCCCACATCCAGCAACCCCACACCCAGCAACCCCACACCCAGCAACCCCACATCCAGCAACCCCACATCCAGCAACCCCACACCCAGCAACCCCACATCCAGCAACCCCACATCCAACAACCCCACACCCAGCAACCCCACACCCAGCAACCCCACACCCAGCAACCCCACACCCAGCAACCCCACACCCAGCAACCCCACATCCAGCAACCCCACATCCAGCAACCCCACACCCAGCAACCCCACATCCAGCCACCCCACACCCAGCAACCCCACACCCAGCAACCCCACACCCAGCAACCCCACACCCAGCAACCCCACATCCAGCAACCCCACACCCAGCAACCCCACACCCAGCAACCCCACACCCAGCAACCCCACATCCAGCAACCCCACATCCAGCAACCCCACACCCAGCAACCCCACATCCAGCAACCCCACACCCAGCCACCCCACACCCAGCCACCCCACACCCAGCAACCCCACACCCAGCAACCCCACATCCAGGAACCCCACATCCAGCAACCCCACACCCAGCAACCCCACACCCAGCAACCCCACACCCAGCAACCCCACACCCAGCAACCCCACACCCAGCCACCCCACATCCAGCAACCCCACATCCAGCAACCCCACACCCAGCAACCCCACACCCAGCAACCCCACACCCAGCAACCCCACACCCAGCCACCCCACATCCAGCAACCCCACATCCAGCAACCCCACACCCAACAACCCCACACCCAGCCACCCCACACCCAGCAACCCCACATCCAGCAACCCTACATCCAGCAACCCCACACCCAGCCACCCCACACCCAGCAACCCCACATCCAGCAACCCCACACCCAGCAACCCCACACCCAGCAACCCCACACCCAGCAACCCCACACCCAGCAACCCCACACCCAGCAACCCCACACCCAGCAACCCCACATCCAGCAACCCCACACCCAGCAACCCCACATCCAGCAACCCCACATCCAGCCGCCCCACACCCAGCAACCCCACACCCAGCAACCCCACACCCAGCAACCCCACACCCAGCAACCCCACACCCAGCAACCCCACATCCAGCAACCCCACATCCAGCCACCCCACACCCAGCAACCCCACACCCAGCCACCCCACACCCAGCAACCCCACACCCAGCCACCCCACACCCAGCAACCCCACATCCAGCAACCCCACACCCAGCAACCCCACACCCAGCCACCCCACACCCAGCAACCCCACACCCAGCAACCCCACACCCAGCAACCCCACACCCAGCCACCCCACATCCAGCAACCCCACACCCAGCAACCCCACACCCAGCAACCCCACACCCAGCAACCCCACACCCAGCAACCCCACATCCAGCAACCCCACATCCAGCAACCCCACACCCAGCCACCCCACATCCAGCAACCCCACATCCAGCAACCCCACACCCAGCAACCCCACATCCAGCCGTCCCACACCCAGCAACCCCACACCCAGCAACCCCACACCCAGCAACCCCACATCCAGCCACCCCACATCCAGCCGTCCCACACCCAGCAACCCCACACCCAGCAACCCCACACCCAGCAACCCCACACCCAGCAACCCCACATCCAGCCACCCCACATCCAGCCGTCCCACACCCAGCAACCCCACACCCAGCAACCCCACACCCAGCAACCCCACACCCAGCAACCCCACACCCAGCCGTCCCACATCCAGCAACCCCACACCCAGCAACCCCACACCCAGCAACCCCACATCCAGCAACCCCACACCCAGCAACCCCACATCCAGCCACCCCACACCCAGCAACCCCACACCCAGCCACCCCACATCCAGCAACCCCACACCCAGCAACCCCACACCCAGCCACCCCACACCCAGCAACCCCACATCCAGCAACCCCACACCCAGCAACCCCACACCCAGCCACCCCACACCCAGCAACCCCACATCCAGCAACCCCACACCCAGCAACCCCACATCCAGCAACCCCACACCCAGCAACCCCACATCCAGCCACCCCACACCCAGCAACCTCACATCCAGCAACCCCACACCCAGCAACCCCACACCCAGCAACCCCACACCCAGCAACCCCACACCCAGCAACCCCACACCCAGCAACCCCACATCCAGCAACCCCACATCCAGCCGCCCCACATCCAGCAACCCCACACCCAGCAACCCCACACCCAGCAACCCCACACCCAGCAACCCCACACCCAGCAACCCCACACTCAGCAACCCCACATCCAGCCACCCCACACCCAGCAACCCCACACCCAGCAACCCCACATCCAGCCGCCCCACACCCAGCAACCCCACACCCAGCAACCCCACACCCAGCAACCCCACACCCAGCAACCCCACACCCAGCAACCCCACACCCAGCAACCCCACACCCAGCAACCCCACACCCAGCCGCCCCACATCCAGCAACCCCACATCCAGCAACCCCACATCCAGCAACCCCACATCCAGCAACCCCACACCCAGCAACCCCACATCCAGCAACCCCACATCCAGCAACCCCACACCCAGCAACCCCACACCCAGCAACCCCACACCCAGCAACCCCACACCCAGCAACCCCACACCCAGCCACCCCACACCCAGCAACCCCACACCCAGCAACCCCACACCCAGCAACCCCACACCCAGCAACCCCACACCCAGCAACCCCACACCCAGCAACCCCACATCCAGCCACCCCACATCCAGCAACCCCACATCCAGCCACCCCACACCCAGCAACCACACACCCAGCCGCCCCACATCCAGCAACCCCACATCCAGCAACCCCACACCCAGCAACCCCACACCCAGCAACCCCACACCCAGCAACCCCACACCCAGCAACCCCACATCCAGCCACCCCACACCCAGCAACCCCACACCCAGGAACCCCACACCCAGCAACCCCACACCCAGCAACCCCACACCCAGCAACCCCACATCCAGCAACCCCACACCCAGCCGCCCCACACCCAGCAACCCCACACCCAGCAACCCCACACCCAGCAACCCCACACCCAGCAACCCCACATCCAGCAACCCCACACCCAGCAACCCCACACCCAGCAACCCCACACCCAGCAACCCCACACCCAGCCACCCCACACCCAGCAACCCCACACCCAGCAACCCCACACCCAGCAACCCCACACCCAGCAACCCCACACCCAGCCGCCCCACATCCAGCAACCCCACATCCAGCAACCCCACACCCAGCAACCCCACACCCAGCCACCCCACACCCAGCAACCCCACACCCAGCAACCCCACACCCAGCCACCCCACACCCAGCAACCCCACACCCAGCAACCCCACATCCAGCAACCCCACACCCAGCAACCCCACACCCAGCAACCCCACACCCAGCAACCCCACACCCAGCAACCCCACATCCAGCCACCCCACATCCAGCAACCCCACCTCCAGCCACCCCACACCCAGCAACCTCACATCCAGCAACCCCACACCCAGCAACCCCACATCCAGCAACCCCACACCCAGCAACCCCACACCCAGCAACCCCACATCCAGCAACCCCACATCCAGCAACCCCACACCCAGCAACCCCACACCCAGCAACCCCACACCCAGCAACCCCACACCCAGCAACCCCACACCCAGCAACCCCACACCCAGCAACCCCACACCCAGCAACCCCACACCCAGCAACCCCACACCCAGCAACCTCACCTCCAGCAACCCCACACCCAGCAACCCCACATCCAGCAACCCCACACCCAGCAACCCCACACCCAGCAACCCCACACCCAGCAACCCCACACCCAGCAACCCCACATCCAGCAACCCCACATCCAGCAACCCCACACCCAGCAACCCCACATCCAGCCACCCCACACCCAGCAACCCCACACCCAGCAACCCCACACCCAGCAACCCCACACCCAGCAACCCCACATCCAGCAACCCCACACCCAGCAACCCCACACCCAGCAACCCCACACCCAGCAACCCCACATCCAGCAACCCCACATCCAGCAACCCCACACCCAGCAACCCCACATCCAGCCACCCCACACCCAGCCACCCCACACCCAGCCACCCCACACCCAGCAACCCCACACCCAGCAACCCCACATCCAGCAACCCCACATCCAGCAACCCCACACCCAGCAACCCCACACCCAGCAACCCCACACCCAGCAACCCCACACCCAGCAACCCCACACCCAGCCACCCCACATCCAGCAACCCCACATCCAGCAACCCCACACCCAGCAACCCCACACCCAGCAACCCCACACCCAGCAACCCCACACCCAGCAACCCCACATCCAGCAACCCCACACCCAGCAACCCCACATCCAGCAACCCCACATCCAGCCGCCCCACACCCAGCAACCCCACACCCAGCAACCCCACACCCAGCAACCCCACACCCAGCAACCCCACACCCAGCAACCCCACATCCAGCAACCCCACATCCAGCCACCCCACACCCAGCAACCCCACACCCAGCCACCCCACACCCAGCAACCCCACACCCAGCCACCCCACACCCAGCAACCCCACATCCAGCAACCCCACACCCAGCAACCCCACACCCAGCCACCCCACACCCAGCAACCCCACACCCAGCAACCCCACACCCAGCAACCCCACACCCAGCCACCCCACATCCAGCAACCCCACACCCAGCAACCCCACACCCAGCAACCCCACACCCAGCAACCCCACACCCAGCAACCCCACATCCAGCAACCCCACATCCAGCAACCCCACACCCAGCCACCCCACATCCAGCAACCCCACATCCAGCAACCCCACACCCAGCAACCCCACATCCAGCCGTCCCACACCCAGCAACCCCACACCCAGCAACCCCACACCCAGCAACCCCACATCCAGCCACCCCACATCCAGCCGTCCCACACCCAGCAACCCCACACCCAGCAACCCCACACCCAGCAACCCCACACCCAGCAACCCCACATCCAGCCACCCCACATCCAGCCGTCCCACACCCAGCAACCCCACACCCAGCAACCCCACACCCAGCAACCCCACACCCAGCAACCCCACACCCAGCCGTCCCACATCCAGCAACCCCACACCCAGCAACCCCACACCCAGCCACCCCACATCCAGCAACCCCACACCCAGCAACCCCACATCCAGCCACCCCACACCCAGCAACCCCACACCCAGCCACCCCACATCCAGCAACCCCACACCCAGCAACCCCACACCCAGCCACCCCACACCCAGCAACCCCACATCCAGCAACCCCACACCCAGCAACCCCACACCCAGCCACCCCACACCCAGCAACCCCACATCCAGCAACCCCACACCCAGCAACCCCACATCCAGCAACCCCACACCCAGCAACCCCACATCCAGCCACCCCACACCCAGCAACCTCACATCCAGCAACCCCACACCCAGCAACCCCACACCCAGCAACCCCACACCCAGCAACCCCACACCCAGCAACCCCACATCCAGCAACCCCACATCCAGCCGCCCCACATCCAGCAACCCCACACCCAGCAACCCCACACCCAGCAACCCCACACCCAGCAACCCCACACCCAGCAACCCCACACTCAGCAACCCCACATCCAGCCACCCCACACCCAGCAACCCCACACCCAGCAACCCCACATCCAGCCGCCCCACACCCAGCAACCCCACACCCAGCAACCCCACACCCAGCAACCCCACACCCAGCAACCCCACACCCAGCAACCCCACACCCAGCAACCCCACACCCAGCCGCCCCACATCCAGCAACCCCACATCCAGCAACCCCACATCCAGCAACCCCACATCCAGCAACCCCACACCCAGCAACCCCACATCCAGCAACCCCACATCCAGCAACCCCACACCCAGCAACCCCACACCCAGCAACCCCACACCCAGCAACCCCACACCCAGCAACCCCACACCCAGCCACCCCACACCCAGCAACCCCACACCCAGCAACCCCACACCCAGCAACCCCACACCCAGCAACCCCACACCCAGCAACCCCACACCCAGCAACCCCACACCCAGCAACCCCACATCCAGCCACCCCACATCCAGCAACCCCACATCCAGCCACCCCACACCCAGCAACCCCACACCCAGCCGCCCCACATCCAGCAACCCCACATCCAGCAACCCCACACCCAGCAACCCCACACCCAGCAACCCCACACCCAGCAACCCCACACCCAGCAACCCCACATCCAGCCACCCCACACCCAGCAACCCCACACCCAGGAACCCCACACCCAGCAACCCCACACCCAGCAACCCCACACCCAGCAACCCCACATCCAGCAACCCCACACCCAGCCGCCCCACACCCAGCAACCCCACACCCAGCAACCCCACACCCAGCAACCCCACACCCAGCAACCCCACATCCAGCAACCCCACACCCAGCAACCCCACACCCAGCAACCCCACACCCAGCAACCCCACACCCAGCCACCCCACACCCAGCAACCCCACACCCAGCAACCCCACACCCAGCAACCCCACACCCAGCAACCCCACACCCAGCCGCCCCACATCCAGCAACCCCACATCCAGCAACCCCACACCCAGCAACCCCACACCCAGCCACCCCACACCCAGCAACCCCACACCCAGCAACCCCACACCCAGCCACCCCACACCCAGCAACCCCACACCCAGCAACCCCACATCCAGCAACCCCACACCCAGCAACCCCACACCCAGCAACCCCACATCCAGCAACCCCACATCCAGCCACCCCACACCCAGCAACCCCACACCCAGCAACCCCACACCCAGCCACCCCACACCCAGCAACCCCACACCCAGCAACCCCACACCCAGCAACCCCACACCCAGCAACCCCACATCCAGCAACCCCACACCCAGCAACCCCACACCCAGCCACCCCACATCCAGCAACCCCACCTCCAGCCACCCCACACCCAGCAACCTCACATCCAGCAACCCCACACCCAGCAACCCCACATCCAGCAACCCCACACCCAGCAACCCCACACCCAGCAACCCCACATCCAGCAACCCCACATCCAGCAACCCCACACCCAGCAACCCCACACCCAGCAACCCCACACCCAGCAACCCCACACCCAGCAACCCCACACCCAGCAACCCCACACCCAGCAACCCCACACCCAGCAACCCCACACCCAGCAACCCCACACCCAGCAACCTCACCTCCAGCAACCCCACACCCAGCAACCCCACATCCAGCAACCCCACATCCAGCAACCCCACACCCAGCAACCTCACATCCAGCAACCCCACACCCAGCAACCCCACACCCAGCCGTCCCACACCCAGCAACCCCACACCCAGCAACCCCACACCCAGCAACCCCACATCCAGCAACCCCACATCCAGCAACCCCACACCCAGCCGCCCCACATCCAGCAACCCCACACCCAGCAACCCCACATCCAGCAACCCCACACCCAGCAACCCCACACCCAGCAACCCCACACCCAGCCACCCCACACCCAGCAACCCCACACCCAGCCACCCCACACCCAGCAACCCCACACCCAGCAACCCCACATCCAGCAACCCCACATCCAGCAACCCCACACCCAGCAACCCCACATCCAGCCACCCCACATCCAGCCACCCCACACCCAGCAACCCCACACCCAGCAACCCCACATCCAGCAACCCCACAACCAGCAACCCCACACCCAGCAACCCCACATCCAGCCACCCCACACCCAGCCACCCCACACCCAGCCACCCCACATCCAGCAACCCCACACCCAGCCACCCCACACCCAGCCACCCCACACCCAGCAACCCCACACCCAGCCACCCCACATCCAGCAACCCCACACCCAGCCACCCCACACCCAGCCACCCCACACCCAGCAACCCCACATCCAGCCACCCCACACCCAGCCACCCCACACCCAGCCACCCCACATCCAGCAACCCCACACCCAGCCACCCCACACCCAGCCACCCCACATCCAGCCACCCCACACCCAGCCACCCCACACCCAGCCACCCCACACCCAGCAACCCCACACCCAGCAACCCCACACCCAGCAACCCCACACCCAGCAACCCCACATCCAGCAACCCCACACCCAGCAACCCCACACCCAGCAACCCCACATCCAGCAACCCCACACCCAGCAACCCCACACCCAGCAACCCCACACCCAGCAACCCCACACCCAGCCACCCCACACCCAGCAACCCCACATCCAGCCACCCCACACCCAGCCACCCCACATCCAGCAACCCCACACCCAGCAACCTCACACCCAGCAACCCCACACCCTGCCGCCCCACACCCAGCAACCCCACACCCAGCAACCCCACACCCAGCAACCCCACACCCAGCAACCCCACATCCAGCAACCCCACACCCAGCAACCCCACACCCAGCAACCCCACATCCAGCAACCCCACACCCAGCAACCCCTCACCCAGCAACCCCACACCCAGCAACCCCACACCCAGCAACCCCACATCCAGCAACCCCACATCCAGCAACCCCACACCCAGCAACCCCACATCCAGCAACCCCACACCCAGCCACCCCACACCCAGCCACCCCACACCCAGCAACCCCACACCCAGCAACCCCACATCCAGCAACCCCACATCCAGCAACCCCACACCCAGCAACCCCACACCCAGCAACCCCACACCCAGCAACCCCACACCCAGCAACCCCACACCCAGCCACCCCACATCCAGCAACCCCACATCCAGCAACCCCACACCCAGCAACCCCACACCCAGCAACCCCACACCCAGCAACCCCACACCCAGCAACCCCACATCCAGCAACCCCACACCCAGCAACCCCACATCCAGCAACCCCACATCCAGCCGCCCCACACCCAGCAACCCCACACCCAGCAACCCCACACCCAGCAACCCCACACCCAGCAACCCCACACCCAGCAACCCCACATCCAGCAACCCCACATCCAGCCACCCCACACCCAGCAACCCCACACCCAGCCACCCCACACCCAGCAACCCCACACCCAGCCACCCCACACCCAGCAACCCCACATCCAGCAACCCCACACCCAGCAACCCCACACCCAGCCACCCCACACCCAGCAACCCCACACCCAGCAACCCCACACCCAGCAACCCCACACCCAGCCACCCCACATCCAGCAACCCCACACCCAGCAACCCCACACCCAGCAACCCCACACCCAGCAACCCCACACCCAGCAACCCCACATCCAGCAACCCCACATCCAGCAACCCCACACCCAGCCACCCCACATCCAGCAACCCCACATCCAGCAACCCCACACCCAGCAACCCCACATCCAGCCGTCCCACACCCAGCAACCCCACACCCAGCAACCCCACACCCAGCAACCCCACATCCAGCCACCCCACATCCAGCCGTCCCACACCCAGCAACCCCACACCCAGCAACCCCACACCCAGCAACCCCACACCCAGCAACCCCACATCCAGCCACCCCACATCCAGCCGTCCCACACCCAGCAACCCCACACCCAGCAACCCCACACCCAGCAACCCCACACCCAGCAACCCCACACCCAGCCGTCCCACATCCAGCAACCCCACACCCAGCAACCCCACACCCAGCAACCCCACATCCAGCAACCCCACACCCAGCAACCCCACATCCAGCCACCCCACACCCAGCAACCCCACACCCAGCCACCCCACATCCAGCAACCCCACACCCAGCAACCCCACACCCAGCCACCCCACACCCAGCAACCCCACATCCAGCAACCCCACACCCAGCAACCCCACACCCAGCCACCCCACACCCAGCAACCCCACATCCAGCAACCCCACACCCAGCAACCCCACATCCAGCAACCCCACACCCAGCAACCCCACATCCAGCCACCCCACACCCAGCAACCTCACATCCAGCAACCCCACACCCAGCAACCCCACACCCAGCAACCCCACACCCAGCAACCCCACACCCAGCAACCCCACACCCAGCAACCCCACATCCAGCAACCCCACATCCAGCCGCCCCACATCCAGCAACCCCACACCCAGCAACCCCACACCCAGCAACCCCACACCCAGCAACCCCACACCCAGCAACCCCACACTCAGCAACCCCACATCCAGCCACCCCACACCCAGCAACCCCACACCCAGCAACCCCACATCCAGCCGCCCCACACCCAGCAACCCCACACCCAGCAACCCCACACCCAGCAACCCCACACCCAGCAACCCCACACCCAGCAACCCCACACCCAGCAACCCCACACCCAGCCGCCCCACATCCAGCAACCCCACATCCAGCAACCCCACATCCAGCAACCCCACATCCAGCAACCCCACACCCAGCAACCCCACATCCAGCAACCCCACATCCAGCAACCCCACACCCAGCAACCCCACACCCAGCAACCCCACACCCAGCAACCCCACACCCAGCAACCCCACACCCAGCCACCCCACACCCAGCAACCCCACACCCAGCAACCCCACACCCAGCAACCCCACACCCAGCAACCCCACACCCAGCAACCCCACACCCAGCAACCCCACACCCAGCAACCCCACATCCAGCCACCCCACATCCAGCAACCCCACATCCAGCCACCCCACACCCAGCAACCCCACACCCAGCCGCCCCACATCCAGCAACCCCACATCCAGCAACCCCACACCCAGCAACCCCACACCCAGCAACCCCACACCCAGCAACCCCACACCCAGCAACCCCACATCCAGCCACCCCACACCCAGCAACCCCACACCCAGGAACCCCACACCCAGCAACCCCACACCCAGCAACCCCACACCCAGCAACCCCACATCCAGCAACCCCACACCCAGCCGCCCCACACCCAGCAACCCCACACCCAGCAACCCCACACCCAGCAACCCCACACCCAGCAACCCCACATCCAGCAACCCCACACCCAGCAACCCCACACCCAGCAACCCCACACCCAGCAACCCCACACCCAGCCACCCCACACCCAGCAACCCCACACCCAGCAACCCCACACCCAGCAACCCCACACCCAGCAACCCCACACCCAGCCGCCCCACATCCAGCAACCCCACATCCAGCAACCCCACACCCAGCAACCCCACACCCAGCCACCCCACACCCAGCAACCCCACACCCAGCAACCCCACACCCAGCCACCCCACACCCAGCAACCCCACACCCAGCAACCCCACATCCAGCAACCCCACACCCAGCAACCCCACACCCAGCAACCCCACATCCAGCAACCCCACATCCAGCCACCCCACACCCAGCAACCCCACACCCAGCAACCCCACACCCAGCCACCCCACACCCAGCAACCCCACACCCAGCAACCCCACACCCAGCAACCCCACACCCAGCAACCCCACATCCAGCAACCCCACACCCAGCAACCCCACACCCAGCCACCCCACATCCAGCAACCCCACCTCCAGCCACCCCACACCCAGCAACCTCACATCCAGCAACCCCACACCCAGCAACCCCACATCCAGCAACCCCACACCCAGCAACCCCACACCCAGCAACCCCACATCCAGCAACCCCACATCCAGCAACCCCACACCCAGCAACCCCACACCCAGCAACCCCACACCCAGCAACCCCACACCCAGCAACCCCACACCCAGCAACCCCACACCCAGCAACCCCACACCCAGCAACCCCACACCCAGCAACCTCACCTCCAGCAACCCCACACCCAGCAACCCCACATCCAGCAACCCCACATCCAGCAACCCCACACCCAGCAACCTCACATCCAGCAACCCCACACCCAGCAACCCCACACCCAGCCGTCCCACACCCAGCAACCCCACACCCAGCAACCCCACACCCAGCAACCCCACATCCAGCAACCCCACATCCAGCCGCCCCACATCCAGCAACCCCACACCCAGCAACCCCACATCCAGCAACCCCACACCCAGCAACCCCACACCCAGCAACCCCACACCCAGCCACCCCACACCCAGCAACCCCACACCCAGCCACCCCACACCCAGCAACCCCACACCCAGCAACCCCACATCCAGCAACCCCACATCCAGCAACCCCACACCCAGCAACCCCACATCCAGCCACCCCACATCCAGCCACCCCACACCCAGCAACCCCACACCCAGCAACCCCACATCCAGCAACCCCACAACCAGCAACCCCACACCCAGCAACCCCACATCCAGCCACCCCACACCCAGCCACCCCACACCCAGCCACCCCACATCCAGCAACCCCACACCCAGCCACCCCACACCCAGCCACCCCACACCCAGCAACCCCACACCCAGCCACCCCACATCCAGCAACCCCACACCCAGCCACCCCACACCCAGCCACCCCACACCCAGCAACCCCACATCCAGCCACCCCACACCCAGCCACCCCACACCCAGCCACCCCACATCCAGCAACCCCACACCCAGCCACCCCACACCCAGCCACCCCACATCCAGCCACCCCACACCCAGCCACCCCACACCCAGCCACCCCACACCCAGCAACCCCACACCCAGCAACCCCACACCCAGCAACCCCACACCCAGCAACCCCACATCCAGCAACCCCACACCCAGCAACCCCACACCCAGCAACCCCACATCCAGCAACCCCACACCCAGCAACCCCACACCCAGCAACCCCACACCCAGCAACCCCACACCCAGCCACCCCACACCCAGCAACCCCACATCCAGCAACCCCACACCCAGCCACCCCACATCCAGCAACCCCACACCCAGCAACCTTACACCCAGCAACCCCACACCCTGCCGCCCCACACCCAGCAACCCCACACCCAGCAACCCCACACCCAGCAACCCCACACCCAGCAACCCCACATCCAGCAACCCCACACCCAGCAACCCCACACCCAGCAACCCCACATCCAGCAACCCCACACCCAGCAACCCCTCACCCAGCAACCCCACACCCAGCAACCCCACACCCAGCCACCCCACACCCAGCAACCCCACATCCAGCAACCCCACACCCAGCAACCCCACACCCAGCAACCCCACACCCAGCCACCCCACATCCAGCAACCCCACACCCAGCAACCCCACACCCAGCAACCCCACACCCAGCAACCCCACACCCAGCAACCCCACACCCAGCAACCCCACACCCAGCAACCCCACACCCAGCCACCCCACACCCAGCAACCCCACATCCAGCAACCCCACACCCAGCAACCCCACACCCAGCAACCCCACACCCAGCCACCCCACATCCAGCAACCCCACATCCAGCAACCCCACACCCAGCAACCCCACATCCAGCAACCCCACATCCAGCAACCCCACACCCAGCAACCCCACACCCAGCAACCCCACATCCAGCAACCCCACACCCAGCAACCCCACACCCAGCCACCCCACACCCAGCAACCCCACACCCAGCCACCCCACACCCAGCCACCCCACACCCAGCAACCCCACACTCAGTTACCCCATATCCAGCCACCCCACACCCAGCAACCCCACACCAAGCCACCCCACACCCAGCAACCCCACACCCAGCCACCCCACACCCAGCAACCCCACATCCAGCCACCCCACACCCAGCCACCCCACACCCAGCAACCCCACATCCAGCAACCCCACACCCAGAAACCCCACATCCAGCAACCCCACACCCAGCAACCCCACACCCAGCAACCCCACATCCAGCAACCCCACACCCAGCAACCCCACACCCAGCAAACCCACACCCAGCAACCCCACACCCACTAACCCCACACCCAGCAACCCCACACTCAGCAACCCCACACCCAGCAACCCCACACCCACCCGCCCCACACCCAGCAACCCCACACCCAGCAACCCCACACCCAGCAACCTCACATCCAGCAACCCCACATCCAGCAACCCCTCACCCAGCAACCCCACACCCAGCAACCCCACACCCAGCAACCCCACACCCAGCAACCCCACATCCAGCAACCCCACACCCAGCAACCCCACATCCAGCCACCCCACATCCACCAACCCCACACCCAGCAACCCCACATCCAGCAACCCCACACCCAGCAACTCCACACCCAGCCACCCCACACCCAGCCACCCCACATCCAGCAACCCCACACCCAGCAACCCCACACCCAGCAACCCCACACCCAGCAACCCCACACCCAGCAACCCCACACCCAGCAACCCCACACCCAGCAACCTCACATCCAGCAACCCCACACCCAGCAACCCCACACCCAGCCGTCCCACACCCAGCAACCCCACATCCAGCAACCCCACACCCAGCCGTCCCACACCCAGCAACCCCACATCCAGCCACCCCACATCCAGCAACCCCACACCCAGCAACCCCACACCCAGCAACCCCACATCCAGCAACCCCACACCCAGCCACCCCACACCCAGCAACCCACATCCAGCAACCCCACATCCAGCAACCCCACACCCAGCAACCCCACACCCAGCAACCCCACACCCAGCAACCCCACACCCAGCAACCCCACACCCAGCCACCCCACACCCAGCCACCCCACACCCAGCAACCCCACACCCAGCCACCCCACACCCAGCAACCCCACATCCAGCAACCCCACACCCAGCAACCCCACATCCAGCAACCCCACATCCACCAACCCCACACCCAGCCACCCCACACCCAGCCACCCCACACCCAGCAACCCCACATCCAGCAACCCCACACCCAGCAACCCCACATCCAGCAACCCCACACCCAGCAACCCCACATCCAGCCACCCCACATCCAGCAACCCCACACCCAGCCACCCCACACCCAGCCACCCCACACCCAGCAACCCCACATCCAGCCACCCCACATCCAGCAACCCCACACCCAGCAACCCCACACCCAGCAACCCCACATCCAGCAACCCCACATCCACCAACCCCACACCCAGCAACCCCACACCCAGCAACCCCACACCCAGCAACCCCACACCCAGC
Organism: Scyliorhinus torazame; assembly: GCF_047496885.1. Taxonomy (NCBI): domain Eukaryota; kingdom Metazoa; phylum Chordata; class Chondrichthyes; order Carcharhiniformes; family Scyliorhinidae; genus Scyliorhinus; species Scyliorhinus torazame. Next base: position 395,855,190 of record NC_092708.1, on the reverse strand, counting down.
CACCCCACACCCAGCCACCCCACACCCAGCAACCCCACACCCAGCCACCCCACACCCAGCAACCCCACATCCAGCAACCCCACACCCAGCAACCCCACATCCAGCAACCCCACACCCAGCAACCCCACACCCAGCAACCCCACATCCACCAACCCCACACCCAGCAACCCCACACCCAGCAACCCCACACCCAGCAACCCCACACCCAGCAACCCCACATCCAGCCACCCCACACCCAGCAACCCCACACCCAGCAACCCCACACCCAGCAGCCCCGCACCCAGCCACCCCACACCCAGCCACCCCACACCGAGCAACCCCACATCCAGCAACCCCACACCCAGCAACCCCACACCCAGCCACCCCACATCCAGCAACCCCACACCCAGCCACCCCACACCCAGCCACCCCACACCCAGCAACCCCACACCCAGCAACCCCACACCCAGCAACCCCACATCCAGCAACCCCACACCCAGCAACCCCACATCCAGCAACCCCACACCCAGCAACCCCACACCCAGCAACCCCACACCCAGCAACCCCACACCCAGCAACCCCACACCCAGCAACCCCACACCCAGCAACCCCACATCCAGCAACCCCACACCCAGCCACCCCACACCCAGCAACCCCACACCCAGCAACCCCACATCCAGCAACCCCACACCCAGCAACCCCACATCCAGCAACCCCACATCCAGCAACCCCACACCCAGCCGCCCCACATCCAGCAACCCCACACCCAGCAACCCCACACCAAGCCACCCCACACCCAGCAACCCCACACCCAGCAACCCCACACCCAGCAACCCCACATCCAGCAACCCCACATCCAGCAACCCCACACCCAGCAACCCCACACCAAGCCACCCCACACCCAGCCACCCCACATCCAGCAACCCCGCACCCAGCCACCCCACACCCAGCCACCCCACATCCAGCCACCCCACATCCAGCCACCCCACACCCAGCCACCCCACACCCAGCCACCCCACATCCAGCCACCCCACACCCAGCCACCCCACATCCAGCCACCTCACACCCAGCAACCCCACACCCTGCCGCCCCACACCCAGCAACCCCACACCCAGCAACCCCACACCCAGCAACCCCACATCCAGCAACCCCACACCCAGCAACCCCACACCCAGCAACCCCACATCCAGCAACCCCACACCCAGCAACCCCACACCCAGCAACCGCACACCCAGCAACCCCACACCCAGCCACCCCACACCCAGCAACCCCACATCCAGCAACCCCACACCCAGCCACCCCACATCCAGCAACCCCACACCCAGCAACCTCACACCCAGCAACCCCACACCCTGCCGCCCCACACCCAGCAACCCCACACCCAGCAACCCCACACCCAGCAACCCCACACCCAGCAACCCCACATCCAGCAACCCCACACCCAGCAACCCCACACCCAGCAACCCCATATCCAGCAACCCCACACCCAGCAACCCCACACCCAGCAACCCCACACCCAGCAACCCCACACCCAGCCACCCCACACCCAGCAACCCCACATCCAGCAACCCCACACCCAGCAACCCCACACCCAGCAACCCCACACCCAGCCACCCCACATCCAGCAACCCCACACCCAGCAACCCCACACCCAGCAACCCCACACCCAGCAACCCCACATCCAGCAACCCCACACCCAGCCACCCCACACCCAGCCACCCCACACCCAGCAACCCCACACCCAGCAACCCCACACCCAGCAACCCCACATCCAGCAACCCCACACCCAGCAACCCCACACCCAGCAACCCCACATCCAGCAACCCCACACCCAGCCACCCCACACCCAGCCACCACACACCCAGCAACCCCACATCCAGCAACCCCACACCCAGCAACCCCACACCCAGCCACCCCACACCCAGCAACCCCACATCCAGCAACCCCACACCCAGCCACCACACACCCAGCCACCACACACCCAGCAACCCCACACCCAGCCACCCCACACCCAGCCACCACACACCCAGCAACCCCACATCCAGCAACCCCACACCCAGCAACCCCACACCCAGCCACCCCACACCCAGCAACCCCACATCCAGCAACCCCACACCCAGCCACCACACACCCAGCAACCCCACACCCAGCCACCCCACATCCAGCAACCCCACACCCAGCAACCCCACATCCAGCAACCCCACACCCAGCAACCCCACACCCAGCGGTCCCACACCCAGCAACCCCACATCCAGCAACCCCACACCCAGCAACCCCACACCCAGCAACCCCACACCCAGCAACCCCACACCCAGCAACCCCACACCCAGCAACCCCACATCCAGCAACCCCACACCCAGCAACCCCACACCCAGCAACCCCACACCCAGCAACCCCACACCCAGCAACCCCACACCCAGCAACCCCACATCCAGCAACCCCACATCCAGCCACCCCACACCCAGCCACCCCACACCCAGCCACCCCACACCCAGCAACCCCACATCCAGCCACCCCACATCCAGCAACCCCACACCCAGCAACCCCACACCCAGCAACCCCACACCCAGCAACCCCACACCCAGCAACCCCACATCCAGCAACCCCACACCCAGCAACCCCACACCCAGCAACCCCACACCCAGCAACCCCACACCCAGCAACCCCACATCCAGCCACCCCACATCCAGCAACCCCACACCCAGCAACCCCACATCCAGCAACCCCACACCCAGCAACCCCACATCCAGCCACCCCACATCCAGCAACCCCACACCCAGCCACCCCACACCCAGCCACCCCACACCCAGCAACCCCACATCCAGCCACCCCACATCCAGCAACCCCACACCCAGCAACCCCACACCCAGCAACCCCACACCCAGCAACCCCACACCCAGCAACCCCACATCCAGCAACCCCACACCCAGCAACCCCACACCCAGCAACCCCACACCCAGCAACCCCACACCCAGCAACCCCACACCCAGCAACCCCACACCCAGCCACCCCACACCCAGCAACCCCACACCCAGCCACCCCACACCCAGCAACCCCACATCCAGCAACCCCACACCCAGCAACCCCACATCCAGCAACCCCACACCCAGCAACCCCACACCCAGCAACTCCACATCCACCAACCCCACACCCAGCAACCCCACACCCAGCAACCCCACACCCAGCAACCCCACACCCAGCAACCCCACATCCAGCCACCCCACACCCAGCAACCCCACACCCAGCAACCCCACACCCAGCAACCCCGCACCCAGCCACCCCACACCCAGCCACCCCACACCGAGCAACCCCACATCCAGCAACCCCACACCCAGCAACCCCACACCCAGCCACCCCTCATCCAGCAACCCCACACCCAGCCACCCCACACCCAGCCACCCCACACCCAGCAACCCCACACCCAGCAACCCCACACCCAGCAACCCCACATCCAGCAACCCCACACCCAGCAACCCCACACCCAGCAACCCCACATCCAGCAACCCCACACCCAGCCACCCCACACCCAGCCACCACACACCCAGCAACCCCACATCCAGCAACCCCACACCCAGCAACCCCACACCCAGCCACCCCACACCCAGCAACCCCACATCCAGCAACCCCACACCCAGCCACCACACACCCAGCCACCACACACCCAGCAACCCCACACCCAGCCACCCCACACCCAGCCACCACACACCCAGCAACCCCACATCCAGCAACCCCACACCCAGCAACCCCACACCCAGCCACCCCACACCCAGCAACCCCACATCCAGCAACCCCACACCCAGCCACCACACACCCAGCAACCCCACACCCAGCCACCCCACATCCAGCAACCCCACACCCAGCAACCCCACATCCAGCAACCCCACACCCAGCAACCCCACACCCAGCCGTCCCACACCCAGCAACCCCACATCCAGCAACCCCACACCCAGCAACCCCACACCCAGCAACCCCACACCCAGCAACCCCACACCCAGCAACCCCACACCCAGCAACCCCACATCCAGCAACCCCACACCCAGCAACCCCACACCCAGCAACCCCACACCCAGCAACCCCACACCCAGCAACCCCACATCCAGCAACCCCACATCCAGCAACCCCACACCCAGCCGCCCCACACCCAGCAACCCCACATCCAGCAACCCCACACCCAGCAACCCCACACCCAGCAACCCCACATCCAGCAACCCCACACCCAGCAACCCCACATCCAGCAACCCCACATCCAGCAACCCCACACCCAACAACCCCACATCCAGCAACTCCACACCCAGCAACCCCACACCCAGCAACCCCACATCCAGCAACCCCACACCCAGCAACCCCACACCCAGGAACCCCACACCCAGCAACCCCACACCCAGCAACCCCACACCCAGCAACCCCACACCCAGCAACCCCACACCCAGCAACCCCACCTCCAGCCACCCCACACCCAGCCGCCCCACATCCAGCAACCCCACACCCAGCCACCCCACACCCAGCCACCCCACACCCAGCAACCCCACACCCAGCCGTCCCACACCCAGCCGCCCCACATCCAACAACCCCACATCCACCAACCCCACACCCAGCAACCCCACACCCAGCAACCCCACACCCAGCAACCCCACACCCAGCAACCCCACATCCAGCCACCCCACACCCAGCAACCCCACACCCAGCAACCCCACACCCAGCAGCCCCGCACCCAGCCACCCCACACCCAGCCACCCCACACCGAGCAACCCCACATCCAGCAACCCCACACCCAGCAACCCCACACCCAGCCACCCCACATCCAGCAACCCCACACCCAGCCACCCCACATCCAGCAACCCCACACCCAGCAACCCCACATCCAGCAACCCCACACCCAGCAACCCCACACCCAGCAACCCCACACCCAGCAACCCCACACCCAGCAACCCCACACCCAGCAACCCCACACCCAGCAACCCCACATCCAGCAACCCCACACCCAGCCACCCCACACCCAGCAACCCCACACCCAGCAACCCCACATCCAGCAACCCCACACCCAGCAACCCCACATCCAGCAACCCCACATCCAGCAACCCCACACCCAGCCGCCCCACATCCAGCAACCCCACACCCAGCAACCCCACACCAAGCCACCCCACACCCAGCAACCCCACACCCAGCAACCCCACACCCAGCAACCCCACATCCAGCAACCCCACATCCAGCAACCCCACACCCAGCAACCCCACACCAAGCCACCCCACACCCAGCCACCCCACATCCAGCAACCCCACACCCAGCCACCCCACACCCAGCCACCCCACATCCAGCCACCCCACATCCAGCCACCCCACACCCAGCCACCCCACACCCAGCCACCCCACATCCAGCCACCCCACACCCAGCCACCCCACATCCAGCCACCTCACACCCAGCAACCCCACACCCTGCCGCCCCACACCCAGCAACCCCACACCCAGCAACCCCACACCCAGCAACCCCACATCCAGCAACCCCACACCCAGCAACCCCACACCCAGCAACCCCACATCCAGCAACCCCACACCCAGCAACCCCACACCCAGCAACCGCACACCCAGCAACCCCACACCCAGCCACCCCACACCCAGCAACCCCACATCCAGCAACCCCACACCCAGCCACCCCACATCCAGCAACCCCACACCCAGCAACCTCACACCCAGCAACCCCACACCCTGCCGCCCCACACCCAGCAACCCCACACCCAGCAACCCCACACCCAGCAACCCCACACCCAGCAACCCCACATCCAGCAACCCCACACCCAGCAACCCCACACCCAGCAACCCCACATCCAGCAACCCCACACCCAGCAACCCCACACCCAGCAACCCCACACCCAGCAACCCCACACCCAGCCACCCCACACCCAGCAACCCCACATCCAGCAACCCCACACCCAGCAACCCCACACCCAGCAACCCCACACCCAGCCACCCCACATCCAGCAACCCCACACCCAGCAACCCCACACCCAGCAACCCCACACCCAGCAACCCCACACCCAGCAACCCCACACCCAGCAACCCCACACCCAGCAACCCCACACCCAGCCACCCCACACCCAGCAACCCCACATCCAGCAACCCCACACCCAGCAACCCCACACCCAGCAACCCCACACCCAGCCACCCCACATCCAGCAACCCCACATCCAGCAACCCCACACCCAGCAACCCCACATCCAGCAACCCCACACCCAGCAACCCCACACCCAGCAACCCCACATCCAGCAACCCCACACCCAGCAACCCTACACCCAGCAACCCCACATCCAGCCACCCCACACCCAGCAACCCCACACCCAGCCACCCCACACCCAGCAACCCCACACCCAGCCACCCCACACCCAGCAACCCCACACTCAGCAACCCCATATCCAGCCACCCCACACCCAGCAACCCCACACCAAGCCACCCCACACCCAGCAACCCCACACCCAGCCACCCCACACCCAGCAACCCCACATCCAGCCACCCCACACCCAGCCACCCCACACCCAGCAACCCCACATCCAGCAACCCCACACCCAGAAACCCCACCTCCAGCCACCCCACACCCAGGAACCCCACACCCAGCAACCCCACACCCAGCAACCCCACACCCAGCAACCCCACACTCAGCAACCCCACACCCAGCAACCCCACACCCAGCAACCCCACACTCAGCAACCCCACACCCAGCAACCCCACACCCACCCGCCCCACACCCAGCAACCCCACACCCAGCAACCCCACACCCAGCAACCTCACATCCAGCAACCCCACATCCAGCAACCCCACACCCAGCAACCCCACACCCAGCAACCCCACACCCAGCAACCCCACACCCAGCAACCCCACACCCAGCAACCCCACACCCAGCCACCCCACATCCACCAACCCCACACCCAGCAACCCCACATCCAGCAACCCCACATCCAGCAACCCCACACCCAGCCACCCCACACCCAGCCACCCCACATCCAGCAACCCCACATCCAGCAACCCCACACCCAGCAACCCCACACCCAGCAACCCCACACCCAGCAACCCCACACCCAGCAACCCCACACCCAGCAACCTCACATCCAGCAACATCACATCCAGCAACCCCACACCCAGCCGTCCCACACCCAGCAACCCCACATCCAGCAACCCCACACCCAGCCGTCCCACACCCAGCAACCCCACATCCAGCCACCCCACATCCAGCAACCCCACACCCAGCAACCCCACACCCAGCCACCCCACACCCAGCAACCCACATCCAGCAACCCCACATCCAACAACCCCACATCCAGCAACCCCACACCCAGCAACCCCACACCCAGCCACCCCACACCCAGCAACCCCACATCCAGCAACCCCACACCCAGCAACCCCACACCCAGCAACCCCACACCCAGCAACCCCACATCCAGCAACCCCACATCCAGCAACCCCACATCCAACAACCCCACATCCAGCAACCCCACACCCAGCAACCCCACACCCAGCAACCCCACACCCAGCCACCCCACACCCAGCAACCCCACACCCAGCAACCCCACATCCAGCAACCCCACATCCAACAACCCCACATCCAGCAACCCCACACCCAGCAACCCCACACCCAGCCACCCCACACCCAGCAACCCCACATCCAGCAACCCCGCATCCAGCAACCCCACACCCAGCCACCCCACACCCAGCAACCCACATCCAGCAACCCCACATCCAACAACCCCACATCCAGCAACCCCACACCCAGCAACGCCACATCCAGCAACCCCACACCCAGCAACCCCACACCCAGCAACCCCACACCCAGCCACCCCACACCCAGCCACCCCACACCCAGCAACCCCACACCCAGCCACCCCACACCCAGCAACCCCACATCCAGCAACCCCACACCCAGCAACCCCACATCCAGCAACCCCACATCCACCAACCCCACACCCAGCCACCCCACACCCAGCCACCCCACACCCAGCAACCCCACATCCAGCCACCCCACATCCAGCAACCCCACACCCAGCAACCCCACATCCAGCAACCCCACACTCAGCAACCCCACATCCAGCAACCCCACATCCAGCCACCCCACACCCAGCCACCCCACACCCAGCCACCCCACACCCATCAACCCCACATCCAGCCACCCCACATCCAGCAACCCCACACCCAGCAACCCCACACCCAGCAACCCCACACCCAGCAACCCCACACCCAGCAACCCCACATCCAGCAACCCCACACCCAGCAACCCCACACCCAGCAACCCCACACCCAGCAACCCCACACCCAGCAACCCCACATCCAGCCACCCCACATCCAGCAACCCCACACCCAGCAACCCCACATCCAGCAACCCCACACCCAGCAACCCCACATCCAGCCACCCCACATCCAGCAACCCCACACCCAGCCACCCCACACCCAGCCACCCCACACCCAGCCACCCCACATCCAGCCACCCCACATCCAGCAACCCCACACCCAGCAACCCCACACCCAGCAACCCCACACCCAGCAACCCCACACCCAGCAACCCCACATCCAGCAACCCCACACCCAGCAACCCCACACCCAGCAACCCCACACCCAGCAACCCCACACCCAGCAACCCCACACCCAGCAACCCCACACCCAGCAACCCCACACCCAGCCACCCCACACCCAGCCACCCCACACCCAGCAACCCCACACCCAGCCACCCCACACCCAGCAACCCCACACCCAGCAACCCCACACCCAGCAACTCCACATCCACCAACCCCACACCCAGCAACCCCACACCCAGCAACCCCACACCCAGCAACCCCACACCCAGCAACCCCACATCCAGCAACCCCACATCCAGCCACCCCACACCCAGCAACCCCACACCCAGCAACCCCACATCCAGCCACCCCACACCCAGCAACCCCACACCCAGCAACCCCACACCCAGCAACCCCGCACCCAGCCACCCCACACCCAGCCACCCCACACCGAGCAACCCCACATCCAGCAACCCCACACCCAGCAACCCCACACCCAGCCACCCCACATCCAGCAACCCCACACCCAGCCACCCCACACCCAGCAACCCCACACCCAGCAACCCCACATCCAGCCACCCCACATCCAGCAACCCCACACCCAGCAACCCCACACCCAGCAACCCCACACCCAGCAACCCCACACCCAGCAACCCCACATCCAGCAACCCCACACCCAGCAACCCCACACCCAGCAACCCCACACCCAGCAACCCCACACCCAGCAACCCCACACCCAGCAACCCCACACCCAGCAACCCCACACCCAGCCACCCCACACCCAGCCACCCCACACCCAGCAACCCCACACCCAGCCACCCCACACCCAGCAACCCCACACCCAGCAACCCCACACCCAGCAACTCCACATCCACCAACCCCACACCCAGCAACCCCACACCCAGCAACCCCACACCCAGCAACCCCACACCCAGCAACCCCACATCCAGCAACCCCACATCCAGCCACCCCACACCCAGCAACCCCACACCCAGCAACCCCACATCCAGCCACCCCACACCCAGCAACCCCACACCCAGCAACCCCACACCCAGCAACCCCGCACCCAGCCACCCCACACCCAGCCACCCCACACCGAGCAACCCCACATCCAGCAACCCCACACCCAGCAACCCCACACCCAGCCACCCCACATCCAGCAACCCCACACCCAGCCACCCCACACCCAGCCACCCCACACCCAGCAACCCCACACCCAGCAACCCCACACCCAGCAACCCCACATCCAGCAACCCCACACCCAGCAACCCCACACCCAGCAACCCCACATCCAGCAACCCCACACCCAGCCACCCCACACCCAGCCACCACACACCCAGCAACCCCACATCCAGCAACCCCACATCCAGCAACCCCACACCCAGCCACCCCACACCCAGCCACCACACACCCAGCAACCCCACATCCAGCAACCCCACACCCAGCAACCCCACACCCAGCCACCCCACACCCAGCAACCCCACATCCAGCAACCCCACACCCAGCCACCACACACCCAGCCACCACACACCCAGCAACCCCACACCCAGCCACCCCACACCCAGCCACCACACACCCAGCAACCCCACATCCAGCAACCCCACACCCAGCAACCCCACACCCAGCCACCCCACACCCAGCAACCCCACATCCAGCAACCCCACACCCAGCCACCACACACCCAGCAACCCCACACCCAGCCACCCCACATCCAGCAACCCCACACCCAGCAACCCCACATCCAGCAACCCCACACCCAGCAACCCCACACCCAGCCGTCCCACACCCAGCAACCCCACACCCAGCAACCCCACACCCAGCAACCCCACACCCAGCAACCCCACACCCAGCAACCCCACACCCAGCAACCCCACATCCAGCAACCCCACACCCAGCAACCCCACACCCAGCAACCCCACACCCAGCAACCCCACACCCAGCAACCCCACATCCAGCAACCCCACATCCAGCAACCCCACACCCAGCCGCCCCACACCCAGCAACCCCACATCCAGCAACCCCACACCCAGCAACCCCACACCCAGCAACCCCACATCCAGCAACCCCACACCCAGCAACCCCACATCCAGCCACCCCACATCCAGCAACCCCACACCCAACAACCCCACATCCAGCAACTCCACACCCAGCAACCCCACACCCAGCAACCCCACATCCAGCAACCCCACACCCAGCAACCCCACACCCAGGAACCCCACACCCAGCAACCCCACACCCAGCAACCCCACACCCAGCAACCCCACACCCAGCAACCCCACACCCAGCAACCCCACCTCCAGCCACCCCACACCCAGCCGCCCCACATCCAGCAACCCCACACCCAGCCACCCCACACCCAGCCACCCCACACCCAGCAACCCCACACCCAGCCGTCCCACACCCAGCCGCCCCACATCCAACAACCCCACATCCAGCAACCCCACATCCAACAACCCCACATCCAGCAACCCCACACCCAGCAACGCCACATCCAGCAACCCCACACCCAGCAACCCCACACCCAGCCACCCCACACCCAGCCACCCCACACCCAGCAACCCCACACCCAGCCGTCCCACACCCAGCAACCCCACACCCAGCAACCCCACACCCAGCCACCCCACACCCAGCAACCCCACACCCAGCAACCCCACACCCAGCCACCCCACACCCAGCAACCCCACACCCAGCAACCCCACACCCAGCAACCCCACATCCAGCAACCCCACATCCAGCCGCCCCACACCCAGCCGCCCCACACCCAGCAACCCCACATCCAGCAACCCCACATCCAGCAACCCCACACCCAGCCACCCCACACCCAGCAACGCCACACCCAGCAACCCCACACCCAGCAACCCCACACCCAGCCGCCCCACACCCACCAACCCCACACCCAGCAACCCCACATCCATCAACCCCACATCCAGCAACCCCACATCCATCAACCCCACATCCAGCAACCCCACACCCAGCAACCCCACACCCAGCAACCCCACACCCACCAACCCCACACCCAGCAACCCCACATCCAGCAACCCCACACCCAGCAACCCCACACCCAGCAACCCCACACCCAGCAACCCGACACCCAGCAACCCCACATCCAGCAACCCCACACCCAGCCACCCCACACCCAGCAACCCCACACCCAGCCACCCCACATCCAGCAACCCCACACCCAGCAACCTCACATACCGCAACCCCACACCCAGCCACCCCACACCCAGCAACCCCACATCCAGCAACCCCACACCCTCACATACCGCAACCCCACACCCAGCAACCCCACACCCAGCAACCCCACACCCAGCAACCCCACACCCAGCAACCCCACACCCAGCAACCCCACATCCAGCAACCCCACATCCAGCAACCTCACATCCAGCAACCCCACACCCAGCAACCCCACACCCAGCAACCCCACATCCAGCAACCCCACATCCAGCAACCCCACACCCAGCAACCCCACACCCAGCACCCCCACATCCAGCAACCCCACATCCAGCAACCCCACACCCAGCAACCCCACATCCAGCAACCCCACACCCAGCAACCCCACATCCAGCCACCCCACATCCAGCAACCCCACATCCAGCAACCCCACACCCAGCAACCCCACACCCAGCAACCCCACACCCAGCAAACCCACATCCAGCAACCCCACATCCAGCAACCCCACACCCAGCAACCCCACATCCAGCAACCCCACACCCAGCCGCCCCACATCCAGCAACCCCACACCCAGCAACCCCACATCCAGCAACCCCACACCCAGCAACCCCACACCCAGCCACCCCACATCCAGCAACCCCACACCCAGCCGCCCCACATCCAGCAACCCCACACCCAGCAACCCCACATCCAGCAACCCCACACCCAGCAACCCCACATCCAGCAACCCCACACCCAGCCGCCCCACATCCAGCAACCCCACACCCAGCAACCCCACACCCAGCAACCCCACACCCAGCCACCCCACACCCAGCAACCCCACATCCAGCAACCCCACATCCAGCAACCCCACACCCAGCAACCCCACACCCAGCAACCCCACACCCAGCAACCCCACATCCAGCAACCCCACACCCAGCAACCCCACACCCAGCAACCCCACACCCAGCAACCCCACACCCAGAAACCCCACACCCAGCAACCTCACATCCAGCAACCCCACACCCAGCAACCCCACACCCAGCAACCCCACATCCAGCAAACCCACACCCAGCAACCCCACACCCAGCAACCCCACACCCAGCAACCCCACATCCAGCAACCCCACATCCAGCAACCCCACACCCAGCAACCCCACATCCAGCCACCCCACATCCAGCAACCCCACATCCAGCAACCCCACACCCAGCAACCCCACACCCAGCAACCCCACATCCAGCAACCCCACACCCAGCAACCCCACACCCAGCAACCCCACACCCAGCAACCCCACACCCAGCAACCCCACACCCAGCAACCCCACACCCAGCAACCCCACACCCAGCAACCCCACATCCAGCAACCCCACACCCAGCAACCCCACATCCAGCAACCCCACACCCAGCAACCCCACACCCAGCAACCCCACACCCAGCAACCCCACATCCAGCAACCCCACACCCAGCAACCCCACACCCAGCAACCCCACACCCAGCAACCCCACACCCAGCAACCCCACACCCAGCAACCCCACACCCAGCAACCCCACACCCAGCAACCCCACACCCAGCAACCCCACACCCAGCAACCCCACATCCAGCAACCCCACATCCAGCAACCCCACACCCAGCAACCCCACACCCAGGAACCCCACACCCAGCAACCCCACACCCAGCAACCCCACACCCAGCAACCCCACACCCAGCAACCCCACACCCAGCAACCCCACCTCCAGCCACCCCACACCCAGCCGCCCCACATCCAGCAACCCCACACCCAGCCACCCCACACCCAGCCACCCCACACCCAGCAACCCCACACCCAGCCGTCCCACACCCAGCCGCCCCACATCCAACAACCCCACATCCAGCAACCCCACATCCAACAACCCCACATCCAGCAACCCCACACCCAGCAACGCCACATCCAGCAACCCCACACCCAGCAACCCCACACCCAGCCACCCCACACCCAGCCACCCCACACCGAGCAACCCCACACCCAGCCGTCCCACACCCAGCAACCCCACACCCAGCAACCCCACACCCAGCCACCCCACACCCAGCAACCCCACACCCAGCAACCCCACACCCAGCCACCCCACACCCAGCAACCCCACACCCAGCAACCCCACACCCAGCAACCCCACATCCAGCAACCCCACATCCAGCCGCCCCACACCCAGCCGCCCCACACCCAGCAACCCCACATCCAGCAACCCCACATCCAGCAACCCCACACCCAGCCACCCCACACCCAGCAACGCCACACCCAGCAACCCCACACCCAGCAACCCCACACCCAGCAACCCCACACCCACCAACCCCACACCCAGCAACCCCACATCCATCAACCCCACATCCAGCAACCCCACACCCAGCAACCCCACATCCAGCAACCCCACACCCAGCAACCCCACACCCAGCCACCCCACACCCAGCAACCCCACATCCAGCAACCCCACATCCAGCAACCCCACACCCAGCCACCCCACACCCAGCAACCCCACACCCAGCCACCCCACATCCAGCAACCCCACACCCAGCAACCTCACATACCGCAACCCCACACCCAGCAACCCCACACCCAGCCACCCCACACCCAGCAACCCCACATCCAGCAACCCCACACCCTCACATACCGCAACCCCACACCCAGCAACCCCACACCCAGCAACCCCACACCCAGCAACCCCACACCCAGCAACCCCACATCCAGCAACCCCACACCCAGCCACCCCACATCCAGCATCCCCACACCCAGCAACCCCACACCCAGCAACCCCACACCCAGCAACCCCACATCCAGCAACCCCACATCCAGCAACCCCACACCCAGCAACCCCACATCCAGCAACCCCACACCCAGCAACCCCACATCCAGCAACCCCACACCCAGCAACCCCACACCCAGCAACCCCACACCCAGCAACCCCACATCCAGCAACCCCACATCCAGCAACCCCACACCCAGCCGCCCCACATCCAGCAACCCCACACCCAGCCACCCCACACCCAGCAACCCCACACCCAGCAACCCCACATCCAGCAACCCCACATCCAGCAACCCCACACCCAGCCGCCCCACATCCAGCAACCCCACACCCAGCAACCCCACACCCAGCAACCCCACATCCAGCAACCCCACACCCAGCAACCCCACATCCAGCAACCCCACACCCAGCCGCCCCACATCCAGCAACCCCACACCCAGCCACCCCACACCCAGCAACCCCACACCCAGCAACCCCACACCCAGCCACCCCACACCCAGCAACCCCACATCCAGCAACCCCACATCCAGCAACCCCACACCCAGCAACCCCACACCCAGCAACCCCACACCCAGCAACCCCACATCCAGCAACCCCACACCCAGCAACCCCACATCCAGCAACCCCACACCCAGCAACCCCACACCCAGCAACCCCACACCCAGCAACCCCACATCCAGCAACCCCACACCCAGCCACCCCACATCCAGCAACCCCACACCCAGCAACCCCACACCCAGCAACCCCACACCCAGCAACCCCACACCCAGCAACCCCACACCCAGCAACCCCACATCCAGCAACCCCACACCCAGCAACCTCACATCCAGCAACCCCACACCCAGCAACCCCACATCCAGCCACCCCACATCCAGCAACCCCACATCCAGCAACCCCACACCCAGCAACCCCACACCCAGCAACCCCACATCCAGCAACCCCACACCCAGCAACCCCACATCCAGCAACCCCACACCCAGCAACCCCACACCCAGCAACCCCACATCCAGCAACCCCACATCCAGCAACCCCACACCCAGCAACCCCACACCCAGCAACCCCACACCCAGCAACCCCACACCCAGCAACCCCACACCCAGCCGCCCCACACCCAGCAACCCCACACCCAGCAACCCCACATCCAGCAACCCCACACCCAGCAACCCCACACCCAGCAACCCCACACCCAGCAACCCCACACCCAGCAACCCCACACCCAGCAACCCCACATCCAGCAACCCCACACCCAGCAACCCCACACCCAGCCACCCCACACCCAGCAACCCCACACCCAGCAACCCCACACCCAGCAACCCCACACCCAGCCACCCCACACCCAGCAACCCCACACCCAGCAACCCCACACCCAGCAACCCCACACCCAGCAACCCCACATCCAGCAACCCCACACCCAGCCACCCCACATCCAGCAAACCCACATCCAGCAACCCCACACCCAGCCGCCCCACATCCAGCAACCCCACACCCAGCAACCCCACACCCAGCAACCCCACACCCAGCCGCCCCACATCCAGCCGTCCCACACCCAGCAACCCCACACCCAGCAACCCCACATCCAGCCACCCCACATCCAGCCGTCCCACACCCAGCAACCCCACATCCAGCCGCCCCACACCCAGCAACCCCACACCCAGCAACCCCACACCCAGCAACCCCACACCCAGCCACCCCACACCCAGCCACCCCACACCCAGCAACCCCACACCCAGCAACCCCACACCCAGCCACCCCACACCCAGCCACCCCACATCCAGCAACCCCACACCCAGCCACCCCACATCCAGCAACCCCACACCCAGCAACCCCACACCCAGCCACCCCACACCCAGCAACCCCACATCCAGCAACCCCACACCCAGCAACCCCACATCCAGCAACCCCACACCCAGCAACCCCACATCCAGCAACCCCACACCCAGCAACCCCACATCCAGCCACCCCACACCCAGCAACCCCACACCCAGCAACCCCACACCCAGCAACCCCACACCCAGCCGCCCCACATCCAGCAACCCCACATCCAGCAACACCACGCCCAGCAACCCCACACCCAGCAACCCCACACCCAGCAACCCCACATCCAGCAACCCTACACCCAGCAACCCCACACCCAGCAACCCCACACCCAGCCGCCCCACATCCAGCAACCCCACATCCAGCAACCCCACATCCAGCCACCCCACATCCAGCAACCCCACACCCAGCAACCCCACACCCAGCCACCCCACACCCAGCAACCCCACACCCAGCCGCCCCACATCCAGCAACCCCACACCCAGCAACCCCACACCCAGCCGCCCCACACCCAGCAACCCCACACCCAGCCGCCCCACATCCAGCAACCCCACACCCAGCAACCCCACACCCAGCCGCCCCACACCCAGCAACCCCACACCCAGCAACCCCACATCCAGCCACCCCACACCCAGCAACCTCACATCCAGCAACCCCACACCCAGCAACCCCACACTCAGCAACCCCACACCCAGCCGCCCCACACCCAGCAACCCCACACCCAGCAACCCCACACCCAGCAACCCCACACCCAGCAACCTCACATCCAGCAACCCCACATCCAGCAACCCCACACCCAGCAACCCCACACCCAGCCGCCCCACACCCAGCAACCCCACACCCAGCAACCCCACACCCAGCAACC
Source organism: Scyliorhinus torazame (assembly GCF_047496885.1). Taxonomy (NCBI): domain Eukaryota; kingdom Metazoa; phylum Chordata; class Chondrichthyes; order Carcharhiniformes; family Scyliorhinidae; genus Scyliorhinus; species Scyliorhinus torazame. Next base: position 395,838,072 of record NC_092708.1, on the reverse strand, counting down.
TCACATCCAGCAACCCCACATCCAGCAACCCCACACCCAGCAACCCCACACCCAGCAACCCCACACCCAGCCGCCCCACACCCAGCCACCCCACACCCAGCAACCTCACATCCAGCAACCCCACACCCAGCAACCCCACACTCAGCAACCCCACACCCAGCAACCCCACACCCAGCCGCCCCACATCCAGCAACCCCACATCCAGCAACCCCACACCCAGCAACCCCACACCCAGCAACCCCACACCCAGCAACCCCACACCCAGCAACCCCACACCCAGCCGCCCCACATCCAGCAACCCCACATCCAGCAACCCCACACCCAGCAACCCCACACCCAGCAACCCCACACCCAGCAACCCCACACCCAGCAACCCCACATCCAGCCACCCCACACCCAGCAACCCCACACCCAGCAACCCCACACCCAGCAACCCCACACCCAGCAACCCCACACCCAGCAACCCCACACCCAGCAACCCCACATCCAGCAACCCCACACCCAGCCGCCCCACACCCAGCAACCCCACACCCAGCAACCCCACACCCAGCAACCCCACACCCAGCAACCCCACACCCAGCAACCCCACACCCAGCAACCCCACACCCAGCAACCCCACACCCAGCAACCCCACATCCAGCAACCCCACACCCAGCAACCTCACATCCAGCAACCCCACACCCAGCAACCCCACATCCAGCCACCCCACATCCAGCAACCCCACATCCAGCAACCCCACACCCAGCAACCCCACACCCAGCAACCCCACATCCAGCAACCCCACACCCAGCAACCCCACACCCAGCAACCCCACATCCAGCAACCCCACACCCAGCAACCCCACACCCAGCAACCCCACATCCAGCAACCCCACATCCAGCAACCCCACACCCAGCAACCCCACATCCAGCCACCCCACACCCAGCAACCCCACACCCAGCAACCCCACACCCAGCAACCCCACACCCAGCAACCCCACACCCAGCAACCCCACATCCAGCAACCCCACACCCAGCAACCCCACACCCAGCAACCCCACACCCAGCAACCCCACACCCAGCAACCCCACACCCAGCAACCCCACACTCAGCAACCCCACACCCAGCAACCCCACACCCACCCGCCCCACACCCAGCAACCCCACACCCAGCAACCCCACACCCAGCAACCCCACACCCAGCAACCCCACACCCAGCAACCTCACATCCAGCAACCCCACATCCAGCAACCCCACACCCAGCAACCCCACACCCAGCCGCCCCACACCCAGCAACCCCACACCCAGCAACCCCACACCCAGCAACCTCACATCCAGCAACCCCACATCCAGCAACCCCACACCCAGCAACCCCACACCCAGCAACCCCACACCCAGCCGCCCCACACCCAGCCACCCCACACCCAGCAACCCCACATCCAGCAACCCCACACCCAGAAACCCCACATCCAGCAACCCCACACCCAGCAACCCCACACCCAGCAACCCCACATCCAGCAACCCCACACCCAGCAACCCCACACCCAGCAACCCCACACCCAGCAACCCCACACCCAGCAACCCCACACCCAGCAACCCCACACTCAGCAACCCCACACCCAGCAACCCCACACCCACCCGCCCCACACCCAGCAACCCCACACCCAGCAACCCCACACCCAGCAACCCCACACCCAGCAACCCCACACCCAGCAACCTCACATCCAGCAACCCCACATCCAGCAACCCCACACCCAGCAACCCCACACCCAGCCGCCCCACACCCAGCAACCCCACACCCAGCAACCCCACACCCAGCAACCTCACATCCAGCAACCCCACATCCAGCAACCCCACACCCAGCAACCCCACACCCAGCAACCCCACACCCAGCCGCCCCACACCCAGCCACCCCACACCCAGCAACCTCACATCCAGCAACCCCACACCCAGCAACCCCACACTCAGCAACCCCACACCCAGCAACCCCACACCCAGCCGCCCCACATCCAGCAACCCCACATCCAGCAACCCCACACCCAGCAACCCCACACCCAGCAACCCCACACCCAGCAACCCCACACCCAGCCGCCCCACATCCAGCAACCCCACATCCAGCAACCCCACACCCAGCAACCCCACACCCAGCAACCCCACACCCAGCAACCCCACACCCAGCAACCCCACATCCAGCCACCCCACACCCAGCAACCCCACACCCAGCAACCCCACACCCAGCAACCCCACACCCAGCAACCCCACACCCAGCAACCCCACATCCAGCAACCCCACACCCAGCCGCCCCACACCCAGCCGCCCCACACCCAGCAACCCCACACCCAGCAACCCCACACCCAGCAACCCCACACCCAGCAACCCCACACCCAGCAACCCCACACCCAGCAACCCCACACCCAGCAACCCCACATCCAGCAACCCCACACCCAGCAACCTCACATCCAGCAACCCCACACCCAGCAACCCCACATCCAGCCACCCCACATCCAGCAACCCCACATCCAGCAACCCCACACCCAGCAACCCCACACCCAGCAACCCCACATCCAGCAACCCCACACCCAGCAACCCCACACCCAGCAACCCCACATCCAGCAACCCCACACCCAGCAACCCCACACCCAGCAACCCCACATCCAGCAACCCCACATCCAGCAACCCCACACCCAGCAACCCCACATCCAGCCACCCCACACCCAGCAACCCCACACCCAGCAACCCCACACCCAGCAACCCCACATCCAGCAACCCCACACCCAGCCACCCCACACCCAGCAACCCCACACCCAGCAACCCCACACCCAGCAACCCCACACCCAGCAACCCCACACCCAGCAACCCCACATCCAGCAACCCCACACCCAGCAACCCCACATCCAGCCACCCCACATCCAGCAACCCCACACCCAGCAACCCCACACCCAGCAACCCCACACCCAGCAACCCCACACCCAGCAACCCCACACCCAGCAACCCCACATCCAGCAACCCCACACCCAGCAACCCCACACCCAGCAACCCCACACCCAGCAACCCCACACCCAGCAACCCCACACCCAGCAACCCCACACCCAGCAACCCCACACCCAGCAACCCCACACCCAGCAACCCCACACCCAGCAACCCCACATCCAGCAACCCCACACCCAGCAACCCCACATCCAGCAACCCCACACCCAGCAACCCCACACCCAGCAACCCCACACCCAGCAACCCCACATCCAGCAACCCCACACCCAGCAACCCCACACCCAGCAACCCCACATCCAGCCACCCCACACCCAGCAACCCCACACCCAGCCACCCCACACCCAGCAACCCCACACCCAGCCACCCCACACCCAGCCACCCCACACCCAGCAACCCCACACTCAGCAACCCCATATCCAGCCACCCCACACCCAGCAACCCCACACCAAGCCACCCCACACCCAGCAACCCCACACCCAGCCACCCCACACCCAGCAACCCCACATCCAGCCACCCCACACCCAGCCACCCCACACCCAGCAACCCCACATCCAGCAACCCCACACCCAGAAACCCCACATCCAGCAACCCCACACCCAGCAACCCCACACCCAGCAACCCCACATCCAGCAACCCCACACCCAGCAACCCCACACCCAGCAACCCCACACCCAGCAACCCCACACCCAGCAACCCCACACCCAGCAACCCCACACTCAGCAACCCCACACCCAGCAACCCCACACCCACCCGCCCCACACCCAGCAACCCCACACCCAGCAACCCCACACCCAGCAACCCCACACCCAGCAACCTCACATCCAGCAACCCCACATCCAGCAACCCCACACCCAGCAACCCCACACCCAGCAACCCCACACCCAGCAACCCCACACCCAGCAACCCCACATCCAGCAACCCCACACCCAGCCACCCCACATCCAGCCACCCCACACCCAGCCACCCCACACCCAGCCACCCCACACCCAGCAACCCCACACCCAGCCGCCCCACATCCACCAACCCCACACCCAGCAACCCCACATCCAGCAACCCCACACCCAGCAACTCCACACCCAGCCACCCCACACCCAGCCACCCCACATCCAGCAACCCCACACCCAGCAACCCCACACCCAGCAACCCCACACCCAGCAACCCCACACCCAGCAACCCCACACCCAGCAACCCCACACCCAGCAACCCCACATCCAGCCACCCCACATCCAGCAGCCCCACACCCAGCAACCCCACACCCAGCAACCCCACACCCAGCAACCCCACATCCAGCCACCCCACATCCACCAACCCCACACCCAGCAACCCCACACCCAGCAACCCCACATCCAGCCACCCCACATCCAGCAACCCCACATCCAGCAACCCCACATCCAGCAACCCCACACCCAGCAACCCCACACCCAGCAACCCCACACCCAGCAACCCCACACCCAGCAACCCCACACCCAGAAACCCCACATCCAGCAACCCCACACCCAGCAACCCCACACCCAGCAACCCCACATCCAGCAACCCCACACCCAGCAACCCCACACCCAGCAACCCCACACCCAGCAACCCCACACCCAGCAACCCCACACCCAGCAACCCCACACTCAGCAACCCCATACCCAGCAACCCCACACCCACCCGCCCCACACCCAGCAACCCCACACCCAGCAACCCCACACCCAGCAACCCCACACCCAGCAACCTCACATCCAGCAACCCCACATCCAGCAACCCCACACCCAGCAACCCCACACCCAGCAACCCCACACCCAGCAACCCCACACCCAGCAACCCCACATCCAGCAACCCCACACCCAGCCACCCCACATCCAGCCACCCCACACCCAGCCACCCCACACCCAGCCACCCCACACCCAGCAACCCCACACCCAGCCGCCCCACATCCACCAACCCCACACCCAGCAACCCCACATCCAGCAACCCCACACCCAGCAACTCCACACCCAGCCACCCCACACCCAGCCACCCCACATCCAGCAACCCCACACCCAGCAACCCCACACCCAGCAACCCCACACCCAGCAACCCCACACCCAGCAACCCCACACCCAGCAACCCCACACCCAGCAACCCCACATCCAGCCACCCCACATCCAGCAGCCCCACACCCAGCAACCCCACACCCAGCAACCCCACACCCAGCAACCCCACATCCAGCCACCCCACATCCACCAACCCCACACCCAGCAACCCCACACCCAGCAACCCCACATCCAGCCACCCCACATCCAGCAACCCCACATCCAGCAACCCCACATCCAGCAACCCCACACCCAGCAACCCCACACCCAGCAACCCCACACCCAGCAACCCCACACCCAGCAACCCCACATCCAGCCACCCCACATCCAGCAACCCCACACCCAGCAACCCCACACCCAGCAACCCCACATCCAGCAACCCCACATCCAGCCACCCCACACCCAGCAACCCCACATCCAGCCACCCCACATCCAGCAACCCCACACCCAGCCACCCCACATCCACCAACCCCACACCCAGCAACCCCACACCCAGCAACCCCACACCCAGCAACCCCACACCCAGCAACCCCACATCCAGCCACCCCACATCCAGCAACCCCACACCCAGCCACCCCACATCCAGCAACCCCACACCCAGCCACCCCACACCCAGCAACCCCGCACCCAGCAACCCCACACCGAGCAACCCCACATCCAGCAACCCCACACCCAGCCACCCCACATCCAGCAACCCCACACCCAGCCACCCCACACCCAGCAACCCCACACCCAGCCACCCCACACCCAGCAACCCCACACCCAGCAACCCCACATCCAGCAACCCCACACCCAGCCACCCCACACCCAGCAACCCCACACCCAGCCACCACACACCCAGCAACCCCACATCCAGCAACCCCACACCCAGCAACCCCACATCCAGCAACCCCACACCCAGCAACCCCACACCCAGCAACCCCACACCCAGCAACCCCACACCCAGCAACCCCACATCCAGCAACCCCACACCCAGCCGCCCCACACCCAGCAACCCCACACCCAGCAACCCCACACCCAGCAACCCCACACCCAGCAACCCCACACCCAGCAACCCCACACCCAGCAACCCCACACCCAGCAACCCCACACCCAGCAACCCCACATCCAGCAACCCCACACCCAGCAACCTCACATCCAGCAACCCCACACCCAGCAACCCCACATCCAGCCACCCAACATCCAGCAACCCCACATCCAGCAACCCCACACCCAGCAACCCCACACCCAGCAACCCCACATCCAGCAACCCCACACCCAGCAACCCCACACCCAGCAACCCCACATCCAGCAACCCCACACCCAGCAACCCCACACCCAGCAACCCCACATCCAGCAACCCCACATCCAGCAACCCCACACCCAGCAACCCCACATCCAGCCACCCCACACCCAGCAACCCCACACCCAGCAACCCCACACCCAGCAACCCCACATCCAGCAACCCCACACCCAGCCACCCCACACCCAGCAACCCCACACCCAGCAACCCCACACCCAGCAACCCCACACCCAGCAACCCCACACCCAGCAACCCCACATCCAGCAACCCCACACCCAGCAACCCCACATCCAGCCACCCCACATCCAGCAACCCCACACCCAGCAACCCCACACCCAGCAACCCCACACCCAGCAACCCCACACCCAGCAACCCCACACCCAGCAACCCCACATCCAGCAACCCCACACCCAGCAACCCCACACCCAGCAACCCCACACCCAGCAACCCCACACCCAGCAACCCCACACCCAGCAACCCCACATCCAGCAACCCCACACCCAGCAACCCCACACCCAGCAACCCCACACCCAGCAACCCCACACCCAGCAACCTCACATCCAGCAACCTCACCTCCAGCCACCCCACACCCAGCAACCCCACACCCAGCAATCCCACACCCAGCAACCCCACACCCAGCAACCCCACACCCAGCAACCCCACACCCAGCAACCCCACACCCAGCAACCCCACACCCAGCAACCTCACATCCAGCAACCTCACCTCCAGCAACCCCACACCCAGCCACCCCACATCCAGCAACCTCACATCCAGCAACCCCACATCCAGCAACCCCACACCCAGCAACCCCACACCCAGCAACCCCACACCCAGCAACCCCACACCCAGCAACCTCACCTCCAGCAACCCCACACCCAGCCACCCCACATCCAGCAACCCCACATCCAGCAACCCCACATCCAGCAACCCCACACCCAGCCACCCCACACCCAGCAACCCCACATCCAGCAACCCCACACCCAGCAACCCCACACCCAGCAACCCCACACCCAGCAACCCCACACCCAGCCACCCCACACCCAGCAACCCCACACCCAGCCACCCCACACCCAGCAACCCCACACCCAGCAACCCCACACCCAGCAACCCCACACCCAGCCACCCCACACCCAGCAACCCCACACCCAGCCACCCCACACCCAGCAACCCCACACCCAGCAACCCCACACCCAGCAACCTCACCTCCAGCAACCCCACATCCAGCAACCCCACATCCAGCAACCCCACACCCACCCACCCCACACCCAGCAACCCCACACCCAGCAACCCCACACCCAGCAACCCCACATCCAGCCACCCCACATCCAGCAACCCCACACCCAGCAACCCCACACCCAGCAACCCCACATCCAGCCACCCCACATCCAGCAACCCCACACCCAGCAACCCCACACCCAGCAACCCCACACCCAGCAACCCCACACCCAGCAACCCCACACCCAGCAACCCCACATCCAGCAACCCCACACCCAGCAACCCCACACCCAGCAACCCCACACCCAGCAACCCCACACCCAGCAACCCCACATCCAGCAACCTCACCTCCAGCAACCCCACACCCAGCAACCCCACATCCAGCAACCCCACATCCAGCAACCCCACACCCAGCAACCCCACACCCAGCAACCCCACATCCAGCAACCCCACATCCAGCAACCCCACATCCAGCAACCCCACACCCAGCCACCCCACACCCAGCAACCCCACACCCAGCAACCCCACACCCAGCAACCCCACACCCAGCCGTCCCACACCCAGCAACCCCACACCCAGCAACCCCACATCCAGCAACCCCACACCCAGCAACCCCACACCCAGCAACCCCACATCCAGCAACCCCACACCCAGCAACCCCACACCCAGCAACCCCACACCCAGCAACCCCACATCCAGCCACCCCACACCCAGCCACCCCACACCCAGCCACCCCACACCCAGCAACCCCACACCCAGCAACCCCACATCCAGCAACCCCACATCCAGCAACCCCACACCCAGCAACCCCACACCCAGCAACCCCACATCCAGCAACCCCACACCCAGCCACCCCACACCCAGCAACCCCACACCCAGCAACCCCACATCCAGCAACCCCACATCCAGCAACCCCACACCCAGCAACCCCACACCCAGCAACACCACATCCAGCAACCCCACACCCAGCAACCCCACATCCAGCCACCCCACACCCAGCCACCCCACACCCAGCCACCCCACATCCAGCAACCCCACACCCAGCCACCCCACACCCAGCCACCCCACATCCAGCCACCCCACACCCAGCAACCTCACACCCAGCAACCCCACACCCTGCCGCCCCACACCCAGCAACCCCACACCCAGCAACCCCACACCCAGCAACCCCACACCCAGCAACCCCACATCCAGTAACCCCACACCCAGCAACCCCACACCCAGCAACCCCACATCCAGCAACCCCACACCCAGCAACCCCACACCCAGCAACCCCACACCCAGCAACCCCACACCCAGCCACCCCACACCCAGCAACCCCACATCCAGCAACCCCACACCCAGCCACCCCACATCCAGCAACCCCACACCCAGCAACCTCACACCCAGCAACCCCACACCCTGCCGCCCCACACCCAGCAACCCCACACCCAGCAACCCCACACCCAGCAACCCCACACCCAGCAACCCCACATCCAGCAACCCCACACCCAGCAACCCCACACCCAGCCGCCCCACACCCAGCAACCCCACACCCAGCCACCCCACACCCAGCAACCCCACATCCAGCAACCCCACACCCAGCAACCCCACACCCAGCAACCCCACACCCAGCCACCCCACATCCAGCAACCCCACACCCAGCAACCCCACACCCAGCAACCCCACACCCAGCAACCCCACACCCAGCAACCCCACACCCAGCAACCCCACACCCAGCAACCCCACACCCAGCAACCCCACACCCAGCAACCCCACACCCAGCAACCCCACACCCAGCAACCCCACATCCAGCAACCCCACACCCAGCAACCCCACACCCAGCCACCCCACACCCAGCAACCCCACATCCAGCAACCCCACACCCAGCAACCCCACACCCAGCAACCCCACACCCAGCCACCCCACATCCAGCAACCCCACATCCAGCAACCCCACACCCAGCAACCCCACATCCAGCAACCCCACATCCAGCAACCCCACACCCAGCAACCCCACACCCAGCAACCCCACATCCAGCAACCCCACATCCAGCAACCCCACACCCAGCCACCCCACACCCAGCCACCCCACATCCAGCAACCCCACACCCAGCAACCCCACACCCAGCAACCCCACACCCAGCAACCCCACACCCAGCAACCCCACATCCAGCAACCCCACACCCAGCAACCCCACATCCAGCAACCCCACACCCAGCAACCCCACACCCAGCAACCCCACACCCAGCAACCCCACATCCAGCAACCCCACACCCAGCAACCCCACACCCAGCAACCCCACATCCAGCCACCCCACACCCAGCAACCCCACACCCAGCCACCCCACACCCAGCAACCCCACACCCAGCCACCCCACACCCAGCCACCCCACACCCAGCAACCCCACACTCAGCAACCCCATATCCAGCCACCCCACACCCAGCAACCCCACACCAAGCCACCCCACACCCAGCAACCCCACACCCAGCCACCCCACACCCAGCAACCCCACATCCAGCCACCCCACACCCAGCCACCCCACACCCAGCAACCCCACATCCAGCAACCCCACACCCAGAAACCCCACATCCAGCAACCCCACACCCAGCAACCCCACACCCAGCAACCCCACATCCAGCAACCCCACACCCAGCAACCCCACACCCAGCAACCCCACACCCAGCAACCCCACACCCAGCAACCCCACACCCAGCAACCCCACACTCAGCAACCCCACACCCAGCAACCCCACACCCACCCGCCCCACACCCAGCAACCCCACACCCAGCAACCCCACACCCAGCAACCCCACACCCAGCAACCTCACATCCAGCAACCCCACATCCAGCAACCCCACACCCAGCAACCCCACACCCAGCAACCCCACACCCAGCAACCCCACACCCAGCAACCCCACATCCAGCAACCCCACACCCAGCCACCCCACATCCAGCCACCCCACACCCAGCCACCCCACACCCAGCCACCCCACACCCAGCAACCCCACACCCAGCCGCCCCACATCCACCAACCCCACACCCAGCAACCCCACATCCAGCAACCCCACACCCAGCAACTCCACACCCAGCCACCCCACACCCAGCCACCCCACATCCAGCAACCCCACACCCAGCAACCCCACACCCAGCAACCCCACACCCAGCAACCCCACACCCAGCAACCCCACACCCAGCAACCCCACACCCAGCAACCCCACATCCAGCCACCCCACATCCAGCAGCCCCACACCCAGCAACCCCACACCCAGCAACCCCACACCCAGCAACCCCACATCCAGCCACCCCACATCCACCAACCCCACACCCAGCAACCCCACACCCAGCAACCCCACATCCAGCCACCCCACATCCAGCAACCCCACATCCAGCAACCCCACATCCAGCAACCCCACACCCAGCAACCCCACACCCAGCAACCCCACACCCAGCAACCCCACACCCAGCAACCCCACATCCAGCCACCCCACATCCAGCAACCCCACACCCAGCAACCCCACACCCAGCAACCCCACATCCAGCAACCCCACATCCAGCCACCCCACACCCAGCAACCCCACATCCAGCCACCCCACATCCAGCAACCCCACACCCAGCCACCCCACATCCACCAACCCCACACCCAGCAACCCCACACCCAGCAACCCCACACCCAGCAACCCCACACCCAGCAACCCCACATCCAGCCACCCCACATCCAGCAACCCCACACCCAGCCACCCCACATCCAGCAACCCCACACCCAGCCACCCCACACCCAGCAACCCCGCACCCAGCAACCCCACACCGAGCAACCCCACATCCAGCAACCCCACACCCAGCCACCCCACATCCAGCAACCCCACACCCAGCCACCCCACACCCAGCAACCCCACACCCAGCCACCCCACACCCAGCAACCCCACACCCAGCAACCCCACATCCAGCAACCCCACACCCAGCCACCCCACACCCAGCAACCCCACATCCAGCAACCCCACACCCAGCCACCACACACCCAGCAACCCCACATCCAGCAACCCCACACCCAGCAACCCCACATCCAGCAACCCCACACCCAGCAACCCCACACCCAGCAACCCCACACCCAGCAACCCCACACCCAGCAACCCCACACCCAGCAACCCCACATCCAGCAACCCCACACCCAGCAACCCCACATCCAGCAACCCCACATCCAGCAACCCCACACCCAACAACCCCACATCCAGCAACTCCACACCCAGCAACCCCACACCCAGCAACCCCACATCCAGCAACCCCACACCCAGCAACCCCACACCCAGGAACCCCACACCCAGCAACCCCACACCCAGCAACCCCACACCCAGCAACCCCACACCCAGCAACCCCACACCCAGCAACCCCACCTCCAGCCACCCCACACCCAGCCGCCCCACATCCAGCAACCCCACACCCAGCCACCCCACACCCAGCCACCCCACACCCAGCAACCCCACACCCAGCCGTCCCACACCCAGCCGCCCCACATCCAACAACCCCACATCCAGCAACCCCACATCCAACAACCCCACATCCAGCAACCCCACACCCAGCAACGCCACATCCAGCAACCCCACACCCAGCAACCCCACACCCAGCCACCCCACACCCAGCCACCCCACACCCAGCAACCCCACACCCAGCCGTCCCACACCCAGCAACCCCACACCCAGCAACCCCACACCCAGCCACCCCACACCCAGCAACCCCACACCCAGCAACCCCACACCCAGCCACCCCACACCCAGCAACCCCACATCCAGCAACCCCACACCCAGCAACCCCACACCCAGCAACCCCACACCCAGCAACCCCACACCCAGCCACCCCACACCCAGCAACCCCACATCCAGCAACCCCACACCCAGCAACCCCACACCCAGCAACCCCACACCCAGCCACCCCACACCCAGCAACCCCACACCCAGCAACCCCACACCCAGCCACCCCACACCCAGCAACCCCACATCCAGCAACCCCACACCCAGCAACCCCACACCCAGCAACCCCACACCCAGCAACCCCACACCCAGCAACCCCACATCCAGCAACCCCACATCCAGCCGCCCCACACCCAGCCGCCCCACACCCAGCAACCCCACATCCAGCAACCCCACATCCAGCAACCCCACACCCAGCCACCCCACACCCAGCAACGCCACACCCAGCAACCCCACACCCAGCAAACCCACACCCAGCAACCCCACACCCAGCAACCCCACACCCAGCAACCCCACACCCAGCCACCCCACATCCAGCAACCCCACACCCAGCAACCTCACATACCGCAACCCCACACCCAGCAACCCCACACCCAGCCACCCCACACCCAGCAACCTCACATACCGCAACCCCACACCCAGCAACCCCACACCCAGCAACCCCACACCCAGCAACCCCACACCCAGCAACCCCACATCCAGCCGCCCCACACCCAGCAACCCCACACCCAGCAACCCCACACCCAGCAACCTCACATCCAGCAACCCCACATCCAGCAACCTCACATCCAGCAACCCCACACCCAGCAACCCCACATCCAGCAACCCCACACCCAGCACCCCCACACCCAGCAACCCCACACCCAGCAACCCCACACCCAGCAACCCCACACCCAGCAACCCCACACCCAGCAACCCCACACCCAGCAACCCCACATCCAGCAACCCCACATCCAGCAACCCCACACCCAGCAACCCCACACCCAGCAACCCCACACCCAGCAACCCCACATCCAGCAACCCCACACCCAGCAACCCCACATCCAGCAACCCCACACCCAGCCGCCCCACATCCAGCAACCCCACACCCAGCAACCCCACACCCAGCAACCCCACACCCAGCCACCCCACACCCAGCAACCCCACATCCAGCAACCCCACATCCAGCAACCCCACACCCAGCAACCCCACACCCAGCAACCCCACACCCAGCCACCCCACACCCAGCAACCCCACATCCAGCAACCCCACACCCAGCAACCCCACACCCAGAAACCCCACACCCAGCAACCTCACATCCAGCAACCCCACACCCAGCAACCCCACACCCAGCAACCCCACATCCAGCAAACCCACACCCAGCAACCCCACACCCAGCAACCCCACACCCAGCAACCCCACATCCAGCAACCCCACATCCAGCAACCCCACACCCAGCAACCCCACATCCAGCCACCCCACATCCAGCAACCCCACATCCAGCAACCCCACACCCAGCAACCCCACACCCAGCAACCCCACACCCAGCAACCCCACACCCAGCAACCCCACACCCAGCAACCCCACATCCAGCAACCCCACACCCAGCAACCCCACATCAAGCAACCCCACACCCAGCAACCCCACACCCAGCAACCCCACACCCAGCAACCCCACATCCAGCAACCCCACACCCAGCAACCCCACACCCAGCAACCCCACACCCAGCAACCCCACACCCAGCAACCCCACACCCAGCAACCCCACATCCAGCAACCCCACACCCAGCAACCCCACACCCAGCAACCCCACACCCAGCAACCCCACATCCAGCAACCCCACACCCAGCAACCCCACATCCAGCAACCCCACACCCAGCAACCCCACATCCAGCAACCCCACACCCAGCAACCCCACACCCAGCCACCCCACACCCAGCAACCCCACACCCAGCAACCCCACATCCAGCAACCCCACACCCAGCAACCCCACACCCAGCAACCCCACACCCAGCAACCCCACATCCAGCAACCCCACATCCAGCAACCCCACACCCAGCAACCCCACACCCAGCAACCCCACACCCAGCCACCCCACACCCAGCCACCCCACACCCAGCAACCCCACACCCAGCAACCCCACATCCAGCAACCCCACATCCAGCAACCCCACACCCAGCCACCCCACACCCAGCAACCCCACACCCAGCAACCCCACACCCAGCAACCCCACATCCAGCAAACCCACACCCAGCCACCCCACACCCAGCAACCCCACATCCAGCAACCCCACACCCAGCAACCCCACATCCAGCAACCCCACACCCAGCAACCCCACACCCAGCCACCCCACACCCAGCAACCCCACACCCAGCAACCCCACACCCAGCAACCCCACACCCAGCCACCCCACATCCAGCAACCCCACACCCAGCAACCCCACACCCAGCAACTCCACACCCACCAACCCCACACCCAGCAACCCCACACCCAGCAACCCCACATCCAGCAACCCCACACCCAGCAACCCCACACCCAGCCACCCCACACCCAGCAACCCCACACCCAGCAACCCCACATCCAGCAACCCCACACCCAGCAACCCCACACCCAGCAACCCCACACCCAGCAACCCCACATCCAGCAACCCCACATCCAGCAACCCCACATCCAGCAACCCCACACCCAGCAACCCCACACCCAGCAACCCCACATCCAGCAACCCCACATCCAGCAACCCCACACCCAGCCACCCCACACCCAGCAACCCCACACCCAGCAACCCCACATCCAGCAACCCCACACCCAGCAACCCCACACCCAGCAACCCCACACCCAGCAACCCCACATCCAGCAACCCCACACCCAGCAACCCCACATCCAGCAACCCCACACCCAGCAACCCCACACCCAGCAACCCCACATCCAGCAACCCCACATCCAGCCACCCCACACCCAGCCACCCCACACCCAGCCACCCCACATCCAGCAACCCCACACCCAGCAACCCCACACCCAGCACCCCCACACCCAGCAACCCCACATCCAGCAACCCCACACCCAGCAACCCCACATCCAGCAACCCCACACCCAGCAACCCCACATCCAGCAACCCCACACCCAGCAACCCCACACCCAGCACCCCCACACCCAGCAACCCCACACCCAGCCACCCCACACCCAGCCACCCCACATCCAGCAACCCCACACCCAGCAACCCCACACCCAGCACCCCCACACTCAGCCACCCCACATCCAGCAACCCCACACCCAGCAACCCCACACCCAGCAACCCCACACCCAGCAACCCCACACCCAGCAACCCCACACCCAGCCACCCCACATCCAGCAACCCCACATCCAGCAACCCCACACCCAGCCACCCCACATCCAGCAACCCCACACCCAGCAACCCCACACCCAGCAACCCCACACCCAGCAACCCCACACCCAGCAACCCCACACCCAGCAACCCCACACCCAGCAACCCCACACCCAGCAACCCCACACCCAGCAACCCCACATCCAGCCACCCCACACCCAGCCACCCCACACCCAGCAACCCCACACCCAGCCACCCCACACCCAGCAACCCCACACCCAGCAACCCCACACCCAGCAACCCCACACCCAGCAACCCCACACCCAGCCACCCCACATCCAGGAACCCCACATCCAGCAACCCCACATCCAGCCGCCCCACACCCAGCAACCCCACACCCAGCAACCCCACACCCAGCAACCCCACACCCAGCAACCCCACACCCAGCCACCCCACATCCAGCAACCCCACATCCAGCAACCCCACACCCAGCCACCCCACATCCAGCAACCCCACATCCAGCAACCCCACACCCAGCAACCCCACACCCAGCAACCCCACACCCAGCAACCCCACACCCAGCAACCCCACACCCAGCAACCCCACACCCAGCCACCGCACATCCAGCAACCCCACACCCAGCCACCCCACATCCAGCAACCCCACACCCAGCCACCCCACACCCAGCAACCCCACACCCAGCAACCCCACACCCAGCAACCCCACATCCAGCAACCCCACATCCAGCCACCCCACATCCAGCCACCCCACACCCAGCCACCCCACACCCAGCAACCCCACACCCAGCAACCCCACACCCAGCAACCCCACACCCAGCCGCCCCACACCCAGCAACCCCACACCCAGCCACCCCACACCCAGCAACCCCACACCCAGCAACCCCACACCCAGCAACCCCACACCCAGCCGCCCCACACCCAGCAACCCCACACCCAGCAACCCCACATCCAGCAACCCCACACCCAGCAACCCCACACCCAGCCACCCCACACCCAGCAACCCCACACCCAGCAACCCCACACCCAGCAACCCCACACCCAGCCGCCCCACACCCAGCAACCCCACACCCAGCAACCCCACATCCAGCAACCCCACACCCAGCAACCCCACACCCAGCAACCCCACACCCAGCCACCCCACACCCAGCAACCCCACACCCAGCAACCCCACACCCAGCAACCCCACACCCAGCCACCCCACACCCAGCAACCCCACACCCAGCAACCCCACACCCAGCAACCCCACACCCAGCAACCCCACATCCAGCAACCCCACACCCAGCCACCCCACATCCAGCAACCCCACATCCAGCAACCCCACACCCAGCAACCCCACATCCAGCAACCCCACACCCAGCAACCCCACATCCAGCCGTCCCACACCCAGCAACCCCACACCCAGCAACCCCACACCCAGCAACCCCACATCCAGCCACCCCACACCCAGCCACCCCACATCCAGCCGTCCCACACCCAGCAACCCCACACCCAGCAACCCCACACCCAGCAACCCCACACCCAGCAACCCCACACCCAGCTGTCCCACATCCAGCAACCCCACACCCAGCCACCCCACACCCAGCAACCCCACACCCAGCAACCCCACACCCAGCCACCCCACACCCAGCCACCCCACACCCAGCAACCCCACACCCAGCAACCCCACACCCAGCCACCCCACACCCAGCCACCCCACATCCAGCAACCCCACACCCAGCCACCCCACATCCAGCAACCCCACACCCAGCAACCCCACACCCAGCCACCCCACACCCAGCAACCCCACATCCAGCAACCCCACACCCAGCAACCCCACATCCAGCAACCCCACACCCAGCAACCCCACATCCAGCAACCCCACACCCAGCAACCCCACATCCAGCCACCCCACACCCAGCAACCCCACACCCAGCAACCCCACACTCAGCAACCCCACATCCAGCCACCCCACACCCAGCAACCCCACACCCAGCAACCCCACACTCAGCAACCCCACACCCAGCAACCCCACATCCAGCAACCCCACACCCAGCAACCCCACACCCAGCAACCCCACACCCAGCAACCCCACACCCAGCAACCCCACACCCAGCCGCCCCACATCCAGCAACCCCACATCCAGCAACCCCACACCCAGCAACCCCACACCCAGCAACCCCACACCCAGCAACCCCACATCCAGCAACCCCACACCCAGCAACCCCACACCCAGCAACCCCACACCCAGCCGCCCCACATCCAGCAACCCCACATCCAGCAACCCCACATCCAGCCACCCCACATCCAGCAACCCCACACCCAGCCACCCCACACCCAGCAACCCCACACCCAGCCGCCCCACATCCAGCAACCCACACCCAGCAACCCCACACCCAGCCGCCCCACACCCAGCAACCCCACACCCAGCCGCCCCACATCCAGCAACCCCACACCCAGCAACCCCACACCCAGCCGCCCCACACCCAGCAACCCCACACCCAGCAACCCCACATCCAGCCACCCCACACCCAGCAACCTCACATCCAGCAACCCCACACCCAGCAACCCCACACTCAGCAACCCCACACCCAGCCGCCCCACACCCAGCAACCCCACACCCAGCAACCCCACACCCAGCAACCCCACACCCAGCAACCTCACATCCAGCAACCCCACATCCAGCAACCCCACACCCAGCAACCCCACACCCAGCCGCCCCACACCCAGCAACCCCACACCCAGCAACCCCACACCCAGCAACCCCACACCCAGCAACCCCACACCCAGCAACCTCACATCCAGCAACCCCACATCCAGCAACCCCACACCCAGCAACCCCACACCCAGCAACCCCACATCCAGCAACCCCACACCCAGCCGCCCCACACCCAGCCACCCCACACCCAGCAACCTCACATCCAGCAACCCCACACCCAGCAACCCCACACTCAGCAACCCCACACCCAGCAACCCCACACCCAGCCGCCCCACATCCAGCAACCCCACATCCAGCAACCCCACACCCAGCAACCCCACACACAGCAACCCCACACCCAGCAATCCCACACCCAGCAACCCCACACCCAGCCGCCCCACATCCAGCAACCCCACATCCAGCAACCCCACACCCAGCAACCCCACACCCAGCAACCCCACACCCAGCAACCCCACACCCAGCAACCCCACATCCAGCCACCCCACACCCAGCAACCCCACACCCAGCAACCCCACACCCAGCAACCCCACACCCAGCAACCCCACATCCAGCAACCCCACACCCAGCCGCCCCACACCCAGCAACCCCACACCCAGCAACCCCACACCCAGCAACCCCACACCCAGCCACCCCACATCCAGCAACCCCACACCCAGCAACCCCACACCCAGCAACCCCACACCCAGCAACCCCACACCCAGCAACCCCACACCCAGCAACTCCACACCCAGCCGCCCCACATCCAGCCACCCCACACCCAGCAACCCCACATCCAGCAACCCCACACCCAGCAACCCCACACCCAGCAACCCCACACCCAGCAACCCCACATCCAGCAACCCCACACCCAGCCACCCCACATCCAGCAACCCCACACCCAGCAACCCCACACCCAGCAACTCCACACCCAGCCGCCCCACATCCAGCCACCCCACACCCAGCAACCCCACATCCAGCAACCCCACACCCAGCAACCCCACATCCAGCAACCCCACACCCAGCAACCCCACACCCAGCAACCCCACACCCAGCAACCCCACATCCAGCAACCCCACACCCAGCCACCCCACATCCAGCAACCCCACACCCAGCAACCCCACACCCAGCAACCCCACACCCAGCAACCCCACACCCAGCAACCCCACACCCAGCAACCCCACATCCAGCAACCCCACACCCAGCAACCTCACATCCAGCAACCCCACACCCAGCAACCCCACATCCAGCCACCCCACATCCAGCAACCCCACATCCAGCAACCCCACACCCAGCAACCCCACACCCAGCAACCCCACATCCAGCAACCCCACACCCAGCAACCCCACACCCAGCAACCCCACATCCAGCAACCCCACACCCAGCAACCCCACACCCAGCAACCCCACATCCAGCAACCCCACATCCAGCAACCCCACACCCAGCAACCCCACACCCAGCAACCCCACACCCAGCAACCCCACACCCAGCAACCCCACACCCAGCCGCCCCACACCCAGCAACCCCACACCCAGCCGCCCCACACCCAGCAACCCCACACCCAGCAACCCCACATCCAGCAACCCCACACCCAGCAACCCCACACCCAGCAACCCCACACCCAGCAACCCCACACCCAGCAACCCCACACCCAGCAACCCCACATCCAGCAACCCCACACCCAGCAACCCCACACCCAGCCACCCCACACCCAGCAACCCCACACCCAGCAACCCCACACCCAGCAACCCCACACCCAGCCACCCCACACCCAGCAACCCCACACCCAGCAACCCCACACCCAGCAACCCCACACCCAGCAACCCCACATCCAGCAACCCCACACCCAGCCACCCCACATCCAGCAAACCCACATCCAGCAACCCCACACCCAGCCGCCCCACATCCAGCAACCCCACATCCAGCAACCCCACACCCAGCAACCCCACATCCAGCCGTCCCACACCCAGCAACCCCACACCCAGCAACCCCACACCCAGCAACCCCACATCCAGCCACCCCACATCCAGCCGTCCCACACCCAGCAACCCCACACCCAGCAACCCCACACCCAGCAACCCCACACCCAGCAACCCCACATCCAGCCACCCCACATCCAGCCGTCCCACACCCAGCAACCCCACACCCAGCAACCCCACACCCAGCAACCCCACACCCAGCCGTCCCACATCCAGCAACCCCACACCCAGCCACCCCACACCCAGCAACCCCACACCCAGCAACCCCACACCCAGCCACCCCACACCCAGCCACCCCACACCCAGCAACCCCACACCCAGCAACCCCACACCCAGCCACCCCACACCCAGCCACCCCACATCCAGCAACCCCACACCCAGCCACCCCACATCCAGCAACCCCACACCCAGCAACCCCACACCCAGCCACCCCACACCCAGCAACCCCACATCCAGCAACCCCACACCCAGCAACCCCACATCCAGCAACCCCACACCCAGCAACCCCACACCCAGCAACCCCACACCCAGCAACCCCACACCCAGCAACCCCACATCCAGCAACCCCACACCCAGCAACCCCACACCCAGCAACCCCACATCCAGCAACCCCACACCCAGCAACCCCACATCCAGCAACCCCACACCCAGCAACCCCACACCCAGCCACCCCACATCCAGCAACCCCACACCCAGCAACCCCACACCCAGCCACCACACACCCAGCAACCCCACACCCAGCAACCCCACATCCAGCCACCCCACACCCAGCAACCCCACATCCAGCAACCCCACACCCAGCAACCCCACATCCAGCCACCCCACACCCAGCAACCCCACACCCAGCAACCCCACACTCAGCAACCCCACATCCAGCCACCCCACACCCAGCAACCCCACACCAAGCCACCCCACACCCAGCAACCCCACATCCAGCAACCCCACATCCAGCAACCCCACACCCAGCAACCCCACACCCAGCAACCCCACACCCAGCAACCCCACACCCAGCAACCCCACACCCAGCCGCC
This sequence comes from Scyliorhinus torazame, assembly GCF_047496885.1. Taxonomy (NCBI): domain Eukaryota; kingdom Metazoa; phylum Chordata; class Chondrichthyes; order Carcharhiniformes; family Scyliorhinidae; genus Scyliorhinus; species Scyliorhinus torazame. Next base: position 395,816,833 of record NC_092708.1, on the reverse strand, counting down.
CCACATCCAGCAACCCCACATCCAGCAACACCACGCCCAGCAACCCCACACCCAGCAACCCCACACCCAGCAACCCCACATCCAGCAACCCTACACCCAGCAACCCCACACCCAGCAACCCCACACCCAGCCGCCCCACATCCAGCAACCCCACATCCAGCAACCCCACATCCAGCCACCCCACATCCAGCAACCCCACACCCAGCCACCCCACACCCAGCAACCCCACACCCAGCCGCCCCACATCCAGCAACCCCACACCCAGCAACCCCACACCCAGCCGCCCCACACCCAGCAACCCCACACCCAGCCGCCCCACATCCAGCAACCCCACACCCAGCAACCCCACACCCAGCCGCCCCACACCCAGCAACCCCACACCCAGCAACCCCACATCCAGCCAACCCACACCCAGCAACCTCACATCCAGCAACCCCACACCCAGCAACCCCACACCCAGCCGCCCCACACCCAGCAACCCCACACCCAGCAACCCCACACCCAGCAACCCCACACCCAGCAACCTCACATCCAGCAACCCCACATCCAGCAACCCCACACCCAGCAACCCCACACCCAGCCGCCCCACACCCAGCAACCCCACACCCAGCAACCCCACACCCAGCAACCTCACATCCAGCAACCCCACATCCAGCAACCCCACACCCAGCAACCCCACACCCAGCAACCCCACATCCAGCAACCCCACACCCAGTCGCCCCACACCCAGCCACCCCACACCCAGCAACCTCACATCCAGCAACCCCACACCCAGCAACCCCACACTCAGCAACCCCACACCCAGCAACCCCACACCCAGCCGCCCCACATCCAGCAACCCCACATCCAGCAACCCCACACCCAGCAACCCCACACCCAGCAACCCCACACCCAGCAACCCCACACCCAGCAACCCCACACCCAGCCGCCCCACATCCAGCAACCCCACATCCAGCA